>NW_012122932.1:1041346-1176448 GCF_000951035.1 Colobus angolensis palliatus
GTTGGCAGCCGCTCCAAAATGCAAAAAAGATCCCTCCTCCCCCTGGGAGAGCGGGCAGCCGCGACAAAATGGTGCCTTTCTGGACCCGAGCTGCAGTGGCGAGATGGCAGGGACAGGATTCAGGCTTGCCTGGCCGGAATGAGGGTGCTGGTCCCACGGGAGGGCGGCTCCGGCAGGCGGGCGTAGGGAAGCTGGCGGGGAGCTGGGCAGGGCGCTGCGGCCGGCGCCAGCGCACTCACCCTCACACCCACACGCGCGCACTCGCAGCTGCTGCTGCTGCTGCTGCTGCTGCTGCAGGAGGCTGGAGGCGGCTGGTGCATTAAAGGCGAGGCTCCTCCCAACCGCGTCAGCAGCCCCAGGACTCTTTCCCAGCAGCGGTGGTGGCCGAGGCAGAGGCTGCGGTTGCTCTTTACTGCAGTGGGGCGCATGCAGCCGCGAATCGGCACCTGGGCAGCAAGCGACTAGCTTGCAGGTTCAGGTGGAATGCACAGACGCGCTCTTCCAACCTCCTCCCCTCTCTCGCCACTCAGCTAAGGGCTGCATTTACGCTAGCACCCAGAGCCCTTAGCTCACTGCCTTTCTCCGGACGCTTGCACTTGAGGACAGAAAAGAGAAGTAGATTCCTTTGGATAGTCAGGAAGTCTACATCCAGGTCCCTTTTCCTCACCCTTATATGATGCATGTGGTCCCTTGGTGAATTTAAAGGGCGAGGTTTGGGGCTCGAAGCTTCAGAAAGAGAGGAGAGAGTGGAAAGGGCCGCTCAGAGCCTCTCTTAAGCCCTCTACTAGGAACAGGAGGGAGAGCAGGGGCCAGAACTTTGCAACTGCTTCCCCCATTCCTTAAGAGTCAAAATATCTTCTAACTATAGGAGGCTGGTGTTCAATAAAGCATCTGTGTCTACACAGGTGAAGGAAAGCACGAGACTAGTAAACAGGGTCAGTCTGAAAAAGTCCACTCTCCCTTGCCCTTTGCACTTCGTTTTGGACAAACTATTGCAGCCCCTCCATTAGGTTTTGCTTGTGCAGGAACACCTTCTATTTGCTCTTAGCGTGGAAGGTACACTGAAGCACAGGAACATAAGCATAAGAGCCCTGTGCCCACAGAGAGCCACTGCTACCCTGGGGGAATTTTGGGAATCCAATTAATACAGAAAAGAGACCTGTCTTCCTACTTCAACTAGGAAGAAAATAAAGAATTCCCTCCCCACCCATGTTTTCCCAAATTTCAAACTCTACTTTTGCAAGAAAATGAGAACATTATTGTTATGAAACAACCAAAAACACTTAATGCAGCAACTCAAATAATTAGAAAGCTAATTTGGAAAAGACATCAACCCTAATCACTAGAAAGCCAATTTGGAAACGACATTTCCTAGGTTTCATCTTGTAGAAGGTATTCATTTCAATGGGTATCACTGTAGGGAGAGACATCAGCAAACGTCTTGCTCAGTTAAGCTCCACAAGTTTAGCTAGATGGGCCCAGAGGGACCTATGAGTTAATTATATACATACAATGCTTCAGCTAACACAATTTAGAAAGTATTTGAAGTTCAAAAAAATGGAAAAACAAGTCCTTAACTGAGGTTGGGAATTGTCATTAGATTTCCATGCAGTATGGATACTTCTGGTAGATAGAAAATTACTTTGTCCTCATCTCCAGAAAGTGACTGCATATCCCTTAGGAGAAAAGAGCAGAAATGTTCCTTGACATTGTGTGTGTGTGTGTGTGTGTGTGTGTGTGTTTTGGGGGAGGGGGCGGGGGGGAGTTCAGTTCAACTTTCAATAGATTCCATTTTATTTTCATCTGGTGGTTAAGGCTTATGCACTTGTTTGTTCAAAATCCACATTTAAAATTTTAGTAACAGGTGAAGACGGGTACAAGTTGATTTAATCCACTTTAGTACCCAGTTGTCCTGGCTGGTTCTTCCATGGGATGAGCTGTATCTATCACCAAGGTTCCAACATCTAGTCCTTTTGTAGTTACACATTGCAGCTTCTCTTGGATATTGGTGCAATTTGGAGTAGGAGCAGAGTGGGGAAAAGCTATGCTCATCTCTTAGTGAATCAAAATGATGAGAAGACATTGTGCCTTCAGTTGGAACAATCTTAAATTGTTTCAGGAGGCCTTGGAATAGTATTTGGGAAAATTTCTCCCTTGTCTTTCTGAATCATGAGCTAGATTGAGACAGAGCTGTGTGATGAATCAGGTAGGCCCAGGCTCATTGGCCAGGCTGTGCTTGAGGAATTTTCCACTATAACCAATGGGGAAAATGTCCCTTCCACAGATCAAGCCTCTGGATTTATTCATTTTTTTTTCACATATCCTGCAAAATTTCTCCTGCATTTATTCAACAGTCCAGGCATTTTTCCTAAGACACAAGTTCTGAGAAGGCAAATTGGATAGGTCTCCATTGTTTAAGTAGATTTCAAGGTTTCCATTTGGTCAACTACTCTTTTCTAATATGAGAGAACTAGCTCATCCACCCAAAACCAAGGGGGAAAAAGCTGTTGTTGGCTCTGTGCCTTAACACAATGACATGTGGGGAAGAAGGTAAGGGAGTGAGAAGAGCCCTGTGCACCACTGTAGAGACGGGGGTGTGGGGGAGAGTGGGGGAGATGGGAGTAGGCTGCAGAGATCAGTCTCCAAAAGACTCACTGGCCACTTCTCTATTCCTCTAAAATGTCAAGTTCTTTCCAATAGTGGTGAGCATTTCCACATGCTATGTTCTATGCCACTTCCTCACATCTTGGCATTCAGCCTCTCAACTGTCCTTGCATCACTGAGGCCTTCCCTGACCACACCACAGTCCCGACCTCTGGTGTTTTCTGTGTTCACAGTTTTTTTTGGCCTTTTTCATGACCCACAGCGTTATAATATTTGTTTACTTATTATTGTTGGCCATTTTCACTAGATCTTTTACTTTTGTTTTCTTATTTTATTTTATTTGTTTTTTTGAGACAGAGTCTCGCTCTGTCACCCAGGCTGGAGTGCAGTGATACGATCTTGGCTCACTGCAACGTCTGCCTCCTGGGTTCAAGCGAGTCTTGTGCCTCAGACTCCCGAGTAGCTGGGACTACAGGCGTGCACCACCAGGCCCAGCTAATTTTTGTACTTTCAGTAGAGATGGGGTTTCACCATGTTTGCCAGGCTGGTCTCAAACTCCTGACCTCAGTGATCCACCTGATTCAGCCTTTCAAAGTGCTGGGATTACTGGCGTGAGCCACCATGCCCGACCTCACTAGATCTTTTCTGTTGACTAACTGGAACTTAGTAGATGCTTAATTATTTTTGTTGGAGACAAACATTTCTTAAACAAATGAATAAATTGCTGAATATCCTACTTAAATATTTAGGTTTCATGCCTCTAACCCCCATATTAAAATTATCTGTTGTGAGCTGGAAATTTTCTAGCTCATAAGCTGTATTCCTATTGAAATTGTATGCATATACACGATCAAAATTTACCAAGCACTTATGTAAAGAATTATTCTGGCCAGGCGCGGAGGCTCACATCTGTAATCTCAGCACTTTGGGAGGCCGAGTCGGGTGGATTATGAGGTCAGGAGATCGAGGCCATCCTGGCTAACATGGTGAAACCCCGTCTATACTAAAAATACAAAAATATAGCCAGGCGTGGTGTCATGTACCTGTAGTCCCAGCTATTTGGGAGGCTGAGGCAGGAGAATTGCTTGAACCCGGGAGGCAGAGGTTGCAGTGAGCCGACATTGCACCACTGCATTCCAGCCTGGGAGACAGAGCAAGACTCCTTCTCGAGAAAAAAAAAAAAAAAAAAAAAAAAAAATTGTTCTAGGTGCCAAGGATATAGATTTATATAAAACAGAGTTTTTTTTCTTCTTAGAACTTAAATTCTATCATCTAATTTTAATAACATGAGCTTTCTTATAAATACAGCAAATGCATTCTGTATCAACAGACTATAGCGCAATGTTAAGTGCCAAGGCTCCAATATCATTCTCTGTCACTTATTTGTGTGTTCTCAAGCAAGTTACAAGATCTCCCTAAACTGTGGTTTTCTTATCTATAAATTAGGAAAATGAATAGCATTTATTTCATAGAGTTATTACAAGGATTAAATGAGATAATATGTGGAAAAAATACATTGCTATTACTTTGAGTATTTGCTTTCATCATCATCACCACCACCAGTGCTCAGCAAATGTGCAAGTACTTAACTATGTCAGACACTGGGATAGGATCAGAGATTCAGCAACATCAGTGTATAAGATGTAGTCAGTCTCTGATGTCATGGAACTTAGTGTCTAACTTACAGTTCATGTAAAAGGGGCCATAGTCTTCAAAGGAGGCAGCAGAGGGAACTCTGAAAGACTGACATATTTCAGGCTTATACTTTACATAGAAAAGGCCAATTACAATTACACAGCTTTCTTAAGTTACCCAGCTCAGTATGACAGCATGTGGACACATTTTTTTTTTTAACCACCCTTGTCATGGTCCCCTCCCCCAACACTCAACATACCCACTTATCCTTCCTTAGGCTAATGCTTCCTACACGGGAACCTTTTAGGTCACTCTGTCCAATTAGCACATTAAATAGCTACAATTTTATTAAAACCTTTGACCTAAGCCAGTCTGGAGATTCTTAATAGAGGCTTTAGGTGTCAGACAGTCCTGGTTTGTGTCCCAGCTCAGGCATTTATAAATTTCATGACCTTTGGTGAGTAATTTAACATCTCTGAACCTCTGTAGTTGCAAAATGGAGGAAAACAATAGTTGCTACTTCACAGGGTTGTTGGGTAGCTTCAGAGGCAACCAAAGTGCTTAGTCCAGGTTTGGCTCAGAGCCAGTCTTCACTAAAATGACCCTTCTTCCTCCTGCAGTACTTCATGAGATCTCCCATTTGCAGAGAATTGGAGAGATGCACTCCAACTCAATTGTTCATGTGAACAGAAATGACCTAGAAACCTCAGTTTTACTGCCTATCAATCTGTCTTAATGAACAACTAGAAACTGGATATATGAAATTTTATCATCTTGCAAAAAGTCCTTTATAAACCATGAAGTCTTATGCAAATGAAAGAAATCAGGATTATCTTCTCTTGACTTTGACATTATGTATGTGCAGACCTAGTCACATTTCTCTATTGTGGAATCATATGGAATTTCTCTCTATGATCACTAAGCACCAATTGCACAACTCTCTAAGGTGGTTTACGTGCTGACTGTCCAGAGAATGACCTCTTGAATTTCTAGCAAGTTTGCAATTCCTGTTTGTGCATGCTACAACATGTAATACCACATAAGTGATCCTTTAATGTGGCATTTAACCTGGGAAAAGAAAACAAAACCTCTTGTCCTCAAAATGTCGTATTTATTCTAGACTCTGGACTCTTAATGGATTTTACCATGTAAATGTTTCTGCAACTGAAATTCAAGTACAAAAACTTATGAAAATACACAGTGGTACACTGAAGCTGGTAGGTACTGGCTATTGAGAGCTGATTTTGCTGATCACGCACATCTCTTTCTAGTTCTGCTTTGAGAGACATCATGTTCGTAGCTTAACATCAGAAATCTGCCATATTTACATAATGGAAATTTAAAAAAAAAAACACTATGTAAATTCAGGGTTTTTTTTGAGAGCCAGTTGTTAAACATTTACCAGTCTAGCAGTAGAAACACATTACTTGCTGATATACTTTCCCCTTATCTCTGTTATCTGTACAAAGTCCTCTCCAATTTCTGTATAATAAATCTCCCAAGTTGTGTCAGTTCCAGAGCATTCCAGCATTCAACCAAACTTCTGCCATAATGTTAAATAACTCTTGAAATCCTACCTATCCCTGAAGGTTTCCCATATCCATCAGAGGAAATTTGATGCCTTTGCCTGATCCTTTCCAGGCTGGTTATGAAATTACCATGGTAGACTTGTGAGTGATTGCTTTTATAAGGGTCCTAGACCTAACAATGTAGAACTGTTTGACCATGCCCATTCTCAAGGAATCACTCCTTTTGACTATTCAGGTTCTATTGTGACCCTACTCTTGTCCTTGATTTGCCTCAATACTAAGGAAAAATATCCACTGTGCATGATTTCATTGACAGCTGTTTTACTTGTCTAGTTAGGATATTGATGTAATGGGAAAAATGTTACAAAACTCAAGAGTCTAGATCTGAGAGCATGAGATAAAATATCTTCTTGTACCTCTTATCATTCATTGGTTTTAGAGTTAAATTTAGGTTGTCCTGTGCAAGAAAGTTTTAGTTTACAGTGTATTTGTTATGTATAGGGTGAGGATTTCCAAAACCAGTTTAGCAACACTCCAGGGACATACTTAGTACCTGATTACATTGCTCAAAGTAAAATTGTAGTATAATTTAAACAAGAATAAGTATTGGGAAATGTCTTTCAAACCTTTATAAAATATACCAAGAAATAACACTTTACAGAATTTATTCTAAGAAAATAGCCATGGATGTGGGCAAAAATTTAGCCATAAAATTATTTCTAAAGAACATTGCTTATAATCATGAAAAACTGGAAACAACTCAAATGCCCAACAAAATAATTTGTTAGGCAAATTATAATGAGTTCATATAATCAAAAATTATTGATTCAGTCATATAATAATAATAGCTAACATTGAGCATTTCTTATGTACTAGGCACTGTGGTAAGGGCTTTACTTGCATTGTCTCATTTTATTCTAACAACAGCCTCTATATAGTAAGTATCATCTCCATTTCACTGAGGCTAATAGAGGTAAATAATATACCCGAAGTCAGACAGATGAGAGCCTGGCTCTGCCCCATGATCTGTCTCTACAGCCCATGCTCTTAACCACTGCGATTTGAGCTATTGTGAGTGTGTGTGTGTGTGTGCGTGTGTGTGTGCATGCGCGTGCGCATGTGTGTCTATTGCAGGGAGTTTAGGTCACAACAGAATCACCTGGAGGTCTCTTTCCAAAGCACTCACCACTAGACTCTTACTTGTCTCTCTTAGGGATGAATATTCTCTCAGTTGAAAATCACCACAATTGTGTTGGTGAGGATGTGGCAAAAATCAGAACCCTCAAATCCTACATTGCTTGTGGGATTGTATAATAGTGCAGCCACAAATAGTTTGCTAGTTCTTCAAAATTATAAGCACAGTTACCATATGACCCAGCAATTTCACTTCTATGCATATATTGAAGAGGATTGAAAGCAAGTGTTCACACCAAAACTTGAACACAAATGTTCATGTAGTAGCATTATTTATAAAATAGCCAAAAAGTGGAAACAACCCAAAATGTCCATCAACTGATAAATGGATAAACAAAAACTTATATGTCCATACAATAGAATATTATTCAGCTATAAAAAGGAATGAACTATTGAAACACGCCACAACACAGATGAAACTTGAAAACATCATGCTAAGTGAAAGACACCAGACACAGAAGATCACATATTGTATGATTCCATTTCTGTGAAACGTTCAGAATAGACAACTGCTTAGATAGAGAAAGTAGATTGATTAGTGGTTGCCAGGGACTGAGGGTAAAAAAGAAAGGATGCAAGTGACTGCTAAAGGGTTCAGGATTTCTTTTGGGGGTGTTGAAAATGTTCTAAAATTAGGTAGGGGTGGCCGGGTGCGGTGGCTCACGCCTGTAATCCCAACACTTTGGGAGGCCGAGGCGGGCAGATCACGAGGTCAGGAGATTGAGACCACCCTGGCTAACACGGTGAAACCTCATCTCTACTAAAAATACAAAAACATTAGCGGAGCGTGGTGGCGGGCGCCTGTAGTCCCAGGTACTCAGGAGGCTGAGGCAGGAGAATGGCGTGAGCCCAGGAGGCGGAGCTTGCAGTGAGCCCAGATTGCGCCACTGCACCCCAGCCTGGGCGACAGAAAGAGACTCTGTCTCAAATAAACAAACAAATAAATAAAAATAAAAATAAAATAAAATAAATTTGAGGCAATAGCTACACAACTCTGAAGATAATTGAAAACCTCTGAATTGTATAGTTTAAAAGTTTGAATCTTATGGCATGTGAGTTAGATATCAACAAAGCTGTTATTAAAGATTAAAAAATCATCACTATCACAAACCACTGTTGCTTATAGGGAGTATGGAGTATGCTATATCCTTAAGGTATGGTAGTGCAGAAACGCTTAAAAGTAGGGACAAAGATAGATGTTCGCGATGTTTAAAAAGTCATAAACCAAAATAAGCCAACTGCTACAATTTTTTGGTTAAAAAATGTGCATATGCTAAAAGGAATGTATCAAAATATTAGCAATGGTTATGTGTAGTTTTCTTTTGTGTTCATATTTCTGTTAAAAACATTTTTAGAACATGCATCATTTTATTTTATTTTGTTTTATTTTTTTATTTTATTTTATTTTATTTTATTTTATTTTATTTTATTTTATTTATTTTATTTTATTTTATTTTTGGAGATGGAGTCTCGCTCTACTGCCCGGGGTGGAGTGCAGTGGCGCGATCTCGGCTCACTGTAAGCTGTGCCTTCCCGGGTTCACGCCATTTTCCTGCCTCAGCCTCCCGAGTAGCTGGGACTACAGGCGACTGCCACCAGGCCCAGCTAATTTTTTTTTTTTTACTTTGAGTAGAGACAGGGTTTCACCTTGTTAGACAGGATGGTCTGGATCTCCTGACCTCGTGATCCGCCTGCCTTGGCCTCCCAAAGTGCTGGGATTACAGGCGTGAGCCATCATTTTAGATTTTTTAGATTATCATTTTAAACTTAGTAAAAAAAAAAAATAAGTATTTTTTAATTCCATGAAATACTTTTTAGGATGAAACTTGTATACAAAAGATTAAACCATTTTCTTCACACCAGGAAGTCAAGAGACACATGAAACAATAGAACAGCTCTGTGCAATAGAAATATAATGCAAACCACATTTCTAATTGTAAATTTTCTAGTTTCCACATTAAAAAGTGAGGAACAAACTGATGAAATTCATTTTAATATATTTGTATTTGAATTTTTTGAAGATAAAATTATCTTATTTAATCTGTCAAAATATATTTTCAATATATAACCAATATAGAATTACTAATGACATATCTAAATTCTTTTCTTATGCCAAATCTTTGAAATCTGATGTTTTACACTAAAAGACCTCTCAAAACTAGCTACATTTCTAGGGGTTGGCAACCACAGTTACTATATTGGACAGCAGAGGTACAATGGAACTATTTCAAAATTTTTATTCCATTTGCAGAAAAGTTTTAATGTGTTCTTTAAAAAATAGTTTTATCAGGCCGGGCGCGGTGGCTCAAGCTTGTAATCCCAGCACTGTGGGAGGCCGAGACGGGCAGATCACGAGGTCAGGAAATCGAGACCATCCTGGCTAACACGGTGAAACCCCATCTCTACTAAAAAAATACAAAATACAAAAAACTAGCCGGGTGAGGTGGCGGGCACCTGTAGTCCCAGCTACTCGGGAGGCTGAGGCAGGAGAATGGCCTAAACCCGGGAGGCGGAGCTTGCAGTGAGCTGAGATCCGGCCACTGCACTCCAGCCCGGGCGACAGAGCGAGACTCCGCCTCAAAAAAAAAAAAAAAAAAAAGATGATTAATGAAAAAATAGTTTTATCTACTAGGACCTTGAATGTAATGCTAAAACTGAACTAAATAACATTAATCTGACGAGACTCAGAACTATTTAAAGTTATACAAACTGAAGATGAAAATATATATAGACATACCTATATATATATTATACAGAATAGCAATTTTTGAATCCAATCTGCATTTCCCCCTAAAACTAGTAAGCTGAATAAATAAAATACAAAAAGACCAGGATTCTAATAATAAGATGATACCATATAACAAACTCAGACAAGAAAGATGTAATATATTCATCCATCACTGTAATAGTTACCATCCTAATAGGTCAACTATTTAGTTCAACACCTATGTCTTCAATTCCAGCTAAGAGAAGAAGCCAAATAGCCAGATGTCACTGCCAAAAAGGGAACTTTCATATCTGAGCATCTGGACACTATTATAACCAATGAAGGTGGAGAAATTTAAAGGTATAGTTGGTAGGCATCTAGTAGAGAACCATTAGTAGTCTTTTAGATTGTACTGGTGAGTAGAATGTTGTGGTCACATGATCAGTGGATTAAATTTCTGAGGACTTATTGAATTAGATATTCCATTGTCTTTAACTCATACATGCAAACAGTTTGTTTTGTATGCAACTGAGCACTCTCTCCTTCCTAATACAGTTTCTTCACTGATTCCTGGGCACTGCTCTCTCTTTATTCTCCTACTGCCTCAGTGTACACTCCTCAGGCTCATTTGGTAGCTCCTCACTGCTGTGACCTCTAAACGTGTAACTACCCTAGAGTTCAAAGTTCAAAGTCCACAGTCCCACAGCTTACCACTCACATAACAACAAAACCCTAAATCTGAACTTTAAGCATAAACCTCTCCCCAGACTCCAGAACAATATCACCAGCAGCCAAGCTGATATTTCACGGGGCATCTACAAGGCATCTCAACCCCTAATTCTGCCCCACGATACCCTGTCCCACCCTCCTGTTCCTTCATTCCAGTCTCTCATTCCCATCTTTTCAATCCTGCCTGCTCTAACTTTGAAATATGTCCAGAATCAACCACTTCTCACCATCTCCACTGCTGCTACCATGCTCCAACTATCATCCTATCTCACCAAGATTATTTCAATAGATTCGAACCAGTCTCTGATCCTCCTTCACCCCCAACTCCTACAGAGAAGTTTCCAAGCAGCAGGCAGAATGGTCCTCTTAAATGCAAATCACTTCATGTCACTTCTGCTCAAAGCCTTTTATTGGCTTCCTACACATGCAGACTAAAACTTTCTTAAAATGCTGGAAAGATTTAACTCCAGCTATAGCTCTTTTTTTTTTTTTTTTTTTTTTTTTACTTATCACCTGCAGCACCACCAAATTTCACCTCTCCTCCCAACACCACCACTCCCTATAGACATGGAAGGAAGACAGGACAGGAAGACAGGAGAACATTCCCATTCCAAGACCTTTGCATCTTATGTTCCCTCTCTTTCAGACACAAGCATAGCTCAGTGCTTTACTTCTTCAGGTGTCTGTTCCAGTATCAACTTCACTGGGATACCTTTCTCGACTACTCTGTATAAAATAAATTAGCACCTCCATCTCTGTCCATCACTCTCTATCCCCATATTGCAACTAGACTGTATATATTTATTTGGTTTTGGTTATTACACCAGTAGAACATAATTTCCAGGGAGACAGGAACTATTTTGTTCCCTGCTTTATCTGCAGTACCTGGAACAGTGCCTGGCACTACTAGTTATGCTAATATATCTTTTGAAAGAGTAAAAGAGTGAATATGTGTTTGCTTAATAATAAGGATGAATCATGAGGGAAAATTAATGAACAACAAACCTAGGATGCTTATGTAGTAAAAGATTTACCCTTGCCCGAAGAGAGGCCTGGGTTTTGCCCTAGGCTTCTTGGAGGAAATCTGTATCATATATGACAGCAATGTCTTTGTTTAGGGTAAGGACTGACTCCAGTGGAACTTAGGGTGGGGGTGGCAATACCAGAATGACCATGTGACTTAGGGTGGAAGCTTTGGGTCACATGGTTATCAGGGGACCTGAACACTAAGTTCAATCATGTATATAATAAATGAGTTCATCATGTCTACCTAATCAAGCTCCAATAAAAACTCTAAATACAAGGCTCAGATAAGTTTCTTTGGTTGACAATACTTTATGCATATTGTCACATGGCAGGAGGATAATGGCAGGGAGGTAATGCATGAGGTCAGTGGCAAGAGGGTAATGCACCCTGAAGACAATTGAAACTTTGCAATTGGAACTCTCCCAGGCTCTTCCCTATGCATCTCTTTCTTTGGTTGATTTTAATCTGTATCGTTTCCCTATAAGTCATAACCTTGAGTATAATCACTTTCAGTGAGTTCTGTGAACTCTTCTAGTGAATTATCAAAACTGGGAATAGTTTTAGAAACCCTCTGAATTTGTAATTGGTGCCAGAAGTTAGGGCAGTTTTGAGGATTCTACCCTCAAACTTAGCAGTTGTCTAACTCCAGGCAGTGCTAATCATACATCTGGCAAAGTTGAAGCTAAAAAGTGGGCTTAGAGAGCATTAGGTCTAGCCCATCATTTTGTTGATGAGGAAAGCCTAGAGAAAAGATGCAACTTGCCCAGATTACTTGGTAATTTGGTGACAGACGAGCATGAGACTTGGTGTCCTGAATCCCATGATCACATCTGCACACACACAATGGCTCTTCTTAACTTTTGTTTTGTGGCATATGCACCCCTTTTTCTTAAGAAGGTTAATACAAATTTATCGGATAATTAAGTTGGCTTAACTTTCCAGTATTCTAAGGTCAGTGTCAAGGGGAGAAATTACCACTGTCTTTCAAATTACCAGTGTCTTTCAAAAGACACTAGGGCCAGCCCTGGACAAAATTGTGAAGTAACACAGTTCCTCTTTTCTCCCTTGCCTCTGCTTTTAAGCCCTGTGATGGGCCAGGGAAATGCTGCAGGAGGAGCTGTATCAGTCCTCCTGAGCCACAGCTGTAGATGTCCGGGTAGAAAGCCTTTATGCTCAGTTCTATTATCTTTAACTGGTTCTATTATCCTTCACCTACACCATCATGGTCTGCCACACTCTCCTTCTTTGGAGGAAATCTGAAAAGTATAGGCAGCTTCAGAAGCTTTAGGACATAGCACATGGTAAACTTAGTTCATCATGTGGGAAACATGTTGACAAATTCAAGGCATTATGCAAAGAAGGTTGTCATTCTGGCCATTACTGTACTAGTGTGATAAATTACAGAAGCCAGAATTCAAGAGTTAGATGGACCTTGAACTTGTAAGCAAGGTTGTATATATTTTAAAACTCAATAAATATTTATGGAATAAATATAGAGTGAAAATAATGATATTAAACATCCCACAAATAGAGACCTTTGCAATTTACATTTGGCATCTGACAGCCCTACAAGGACTGAACAAAGGATGAAAATCCAAGTTCATAAATTTACATTTGAAAAGTAGCATAGGCCCTGAGCCCTGACTTAACATTTTAGGATCATAGATCCTTTTGAGAATTTAATGATGGTTTTCAAATCTCTCCCCAGGAAAACAACAACAGCAACATAGTTTAGAGCACTTCCTGCTTCCAAATGCTGACTCATTATGTCTATTTCACAGATAGGAAGAAGAAGAGAGAGAGAGAGAGAAATAAATAAGGCCTGGGTCCAAAGAAAGGTACAAAGTTGAGTGCAAGTTTAGAATTACAGTGCTCTCATGTCCCCAGCATATTTTTTCGTACAGAATACAAGTGGCTCTTACAGATACAGCACTTAACTGGTAATGATATAAGTCCAGATGTGAGTCTCCTTTCTGTGATGGGTCAGTAAAGGGTAATAGGCAAATGGTTAAAGGCATGACTTTTGAGAACCAGGCTGCCTGAGGTCAAATCTTTACTGTGGGCAAGTTTCTTAATCACGTTGTGGTTTTATCTCATTTGTGAAACAAAGATAGTAATAGGATCCATTCATAGGATAGTTGTAAAAATGGAATGAAATGCCTAAAGCAATGCATGGCACATAATGCACACCCAATAAATGTTCACTCTTGGTATTAGGTGTTGGATACTGTCATTTTTATGAACACTGTCATTGTCTACATGGATGCTGGATTTTATTCACTTGTGTAGTCTTCATCCTTGAATTATGTTAACAGATTTGCTCTTTTTTTTATTTTTTTAAGTTAAAAGACATGGTTTCATTATAAAGGAGTATGAAACTCATGTCAGTGGGCTTCTAATGGAGGCATATTCATTCAATATCAAATTTTTATTACCTGCCTACTATGTGCTTAGCACTAGGCTTTCTAGTTGCTTGTAAGGAGCTCATGACTTGATTGCAAAGATAACTGTTATAATTTATGTGCAAATAAGAGACCAACCAAGTGTGAACTAACCACAATGTAAACATGTAGAGGCATCTAGTGGAGTGAGAATAGCTTTGAAAGATAAAATAGATGAGTAGAATACCTGACCTAGGCCTTGAAGCAAGACTCACTACATAATTTGTGGGGCCCAAATCAAAAAAGGGGGAGTCTTTTGTTCTTAAAGTATTTGGAATTTTAAGACAGCAACAACAGAGCATTAAACCAAGCACAGGACCCTTCTAAGAGTGGGTCTTAAGCCACTACACATGTCACATGCTCTGCCTTGAAGGATGGGAAGACTCATGGAGAGATTACCGACATTAGCAGAGTGACACTTTCCAGACTGTCAGTCATGCCATTCACATGCCTCTGTGTCCTTTCTTGTACTTTTTCTCTGAAGCAAAATATTTTTACTTACTTTTTCAACCTATGCAAACTCTACCTATCCTTCAAATCGCAGCTTGAGTCTGAGCTCAGAGGGAACACAATGGAATAAAAAGAGCCCCAGACTTAGAAGAGCAAAGGTCAATTCTGCATTCCATCAGCTCTGGAACTATGAGGAAATTCTCTTAACTTCTCTCATAGTGGGTTTGCACACATGCCACATAGGGGGATCAAAAGGCATCAGAAATGCAAAAGGGGTTTGAAGTAATAATTCCTCATATTGACAAATAGCTTTATAATTTCCTGTAAACCCTTCCCTAGCTTCTACAGACTACAAATAGCAGTTGCTGAGTGTCCAGTGCCTGATTAAAACATACACGCACACACGCACATAAGCACCTGTCTGTCCCTCCCACCACCTCTCTCTACTTAGCACATATGATTTTTCTGTCTTATTATCTCATTTAACTTCTTAAGATCTTCAGGCCTTCAGTCTTTACCCCTTCCAAGTCACCCTCCTCACTAAGTCAGTATGATCTTTGTAACTTATGGTTCCTCACTGCCTAGTGTAAAGTTTCCTAAATCCAATGGCACAGAATCAGTGTCTTTTGAGGTGTTTGTTAATCAGTGTTCTGGGAAAAGAAATGCAGTTTGAAAAAAAGCCTCATGCTATAGTAGCCCTCTGCTGTAGGTTTCCAATGCACATGTAAAACCTCTGAGAAATCCTGCAATAAGAAAGTTAATTTAACTTTGTTCAAATCAGAATTTTCCATATTAATTTGTCTATATTTACATTTTATACAATACCTGTGTTCTGCAGAAATGTTTTGTCAAATGCTGGCCTGCACTCAGACATTCTGCTTTTTTTATAGAACCTCTAGAATCTATTCCTAACCTAGGTTTCTAGTTCGTTTTCTGTTAACCCCTTCACAAACCCTGTGCTGCAGAAACAGTGGGCCAATTTCAGTTTCTTGAAGAACTCTGAGCTCTGCACCTGTTGTGCTCTCTGCCAAGAATGTCTTTCCTGTCACTCATCCATCCATTTATCCCCCAGTGATGTGTTTCTCTTCACTTAAGACCCAGCTCACTTGCTCTGTAAAGACGTCTCTGACATTTTCAGTAACTACTGTCTCCTACTTCCAGTGGTTAACTCTTCTAAAGAACTTCATATATGAAAATGATTCCTGAGCTTTATTGAATGCCTTATTTGTGTCAACTGTTTAGCTTTTATTGTGATGTAGGCAACCATCTAAGATGATTAAAATAAGGTCTACTATACAGATTCATAAATGCATGGATTAAGAAACCCACTTCTTTTTCTGCCTTTTGAGTGGTGCCCACCATCCACCTAGTAGACCCATTCCAGAAACACAGAAGACATTTTGAAAATCTTCCTCTACCCTACATCCAGTCAGGAGTCATGTCCTATATATCCCAGATTCCTAAACAACCTTAAAACCTGTCCATAGGCCAGATGCTGTGGCTCACGCCTGTAATCCCAGCACTTCGGGAGGCTGAGGCGGGCGAATCATTTGAGGTCAGGAGACCAGCCTGGCCAACATGGTGAAAACCCATCTCTACTAAAAATACAAAATGAGAATACATGGACACAGGGAGGGCAACATCACATACCGGAGGCTGTCGGTGGGTGGAAGGAAAGGTTGGAGAGAGCATTAGGACAAATACCTAATGCATATAGGGCTTAAAACCCGGATGACAGGTTGATAGGTGCAGCAAACCACCATGGCACATGTATACTTATTTAACAAACCTGCACATTCAGCACGTGTATCCCAGAACTTAAAGTAAAATCAAAACAAAAAAAAAGTTAGCCGAGCATGGCGATGGGTACCTCTAATTCCAGCTACTTGGGAGGCTGAGGCATGAGAATTGCTTGAACCCAGGAGGCGGAGATTGCAGTGAGCCAAGATTGCACTGCTGCACTCCAGCCTGGGCAATAGAGTGAGACTCAGTCTCAAAACAGCAACAACAATGGCAACAACAATCTGTCCATATCTATCCATTTACACTGCTACTAAGTTAGCCTGGATCAGTATCATTTCTTGGCTGTGTTCCTGCAGTAGCTTCTGAGCAAATATTCCATCTCCATGTTGCCACAAGTGTGATCATTTCCTAAAGCCCAGATCTGATCATGCCAATTGCCCTGCTTAAAGTTCTCGAGTGCCTTCCCATAACTCTTAGGAAAAGAATCCAAGGCCCTTAGTACAACGTAATGGATCTTTAAGGACTGGCTACTGTCTGCCTTCCTACCTATATTTTGTTATTAATTAGGACCTCACAGTCTACACAGGAAACCTTGCAGAGCCTATTGTGATTTATAGGCCTTGCCAAACATTCTTTTGCCTCTGGACTTTATTTTTATGCTTCATTTTGAGACAAGATCTTGCTCTGTCACCCAGGCTGAAGTGCAGTGGCACAATTATGGCTGACTGCAGCCTCAACCTCACAGTTTCAAGCAATCCTCGCACCTCAGCCTCCTGAGCAGCTGGGACCACAGGTGTGCACCACCACACCCAGCTAATTTTTCCATTTTCAGTAGAAATGGGGTCTTCCCATGCTGCCCAGGCTGGTCTTAAACTCCAGGGCTCAAGTGATCCACCTGCCTCAATCTCCTGAAGTATTGGTATTACAGGCATGAGCCATCACACCTGGCCTGCCTCTAGCCCTTTGTACACACTTTTTCTACTTCCTGAAATTATCTTCCTTCTCCTCCTAACTCTGCTAATTCATGAGCTTCTTAAATGTAGGCCAAGGATAGTGCTCTTCCTCTAGGGCCCATAGCATCTTGACATTTTTTTCTCTCCTGTAAGATCTTTGGGGCCAGGGCTATATCTTAATCACTCTCTTATCTGTATCTAATATGGTGCTGGCCCTAGAACTGGCATGGAATAGTCATTTATTGAATGCTTGAATGAATCAAAGAATGAATAAATGAGTAAATGAAAGCAAAACTAAAAGGACAGCTTTAGGGTATTACAAGAGTAGGAATTTAGAGCATTCTTTCACACATCCTTCTGCCTTTGTCCTCTATGTCAAAATATGTTGTCCTCCTTTCACCTCCCCAAAAGCTCCATGCATGCTCCACTTGAAGAGCCTTTGCATCTTCCGGAGTGTTTCTTCTTCATTCACCCACAGTTAATATATCTCTTTATCCTTCACATTTCAGATTAGTCATCTTTTCAGGAGGAAAGAATTCTTGCTGATGCAGACGAGTCGGCCCCCTGCAATACTGCTCTCAGCACCGAGTGTCTCCTTCATTACTTTCACCACAGTGTAGCTCTACATCTATGCCTATGGATGTTCATTTAGCAAAAGTTTCCTCCAATAGACAGTAAGCTCATGAAAGAATCATGCCTGTTTTTTATTCACTATTGGATTCCCAGTGCCGAAGTACGGACACACAAAAGTTTGTTAAATGGATGCATGAATTAAAAACAGTAGTTTTTAATCTCATCAGCGGTTTTTTGTTTGTTTCATCACCGTGTACCGGCATAGTAGGGTTCAGTACGTAAGGGCTGCTTGTTAAATGAAAAACTATAACTGATTTCTTGCCCCAGTTTATAAGCAGTTGTTAACTAGTATGGTTGAGATAAAAAATTTTGTTTCTATAAATTTAGTAATATTTGCATATTTTTCATACTGTTTTGTAATATGTTTATGGCTTCTCTCGAAATAAATGTCAAAAGAATTCCATCTGCCCAGCTCCTGGACTCCAACTCATTAGGCAAATAAAGAGCCACAAGTCCATTTCCACCACAGGAAAGGACAATAGCTCTAATTCATAGATTCTATAATGTGTACATGATTGGAAGGCATCAAAATCTGTCATGTCACAGACTAGTCAGTGATTCTTCAGTAAGAAATTATGAAAATCACAAAACAAACGGTCCAAAGGGGTCATTACTGTTTGACATTTCACTGGGCTAAATAATATTGTCTAAGTGATCGCCTGGCTCTGTTTGACCTTAAACGAAAGCAGAGGAACTGAGAAATACATTAAAGAAAGGCTATGCTTGGGCTTTTGGAGTTACACAAACTTTGATATGTCTGGGAAGAAGTGCTTTTTTCCCCCATAATTTTAAGAAGAGGGTAGGCAATGACATTTTAAAGCCTGTTTACCTCATAATCAAATCATCTGCAATTTGATAGGTGCTTATCAAGTGCCGGGTATTATGCATGTCTTTATGCACACATTAACTCTGTCTCTCGCGATCACCCCGAAGGAGGTATTATTAACTATCACTGAGGCAACTGAGATGCTGAGACCTGAACTATCTTAGAGAAAGTAGAATGTGACTGATGTGGGGCTCAAACCCATCGTTACTTGACTCTACTCAATAATGATTCCACTTACATTTCTCTATGCAAATTTCTGTTCCAGCCTTCTACTCAGTAAGTACACACTAGGTATTTGTCAAAAAGAATCAAAGTGCCATAATTCCCATAATTATTTGAAAAGAACACCTAAACAGTCACCAGGATGATTTTTTCTCTCAAAGAATCTATTCAGTTTGAGATGCCCTGTCGTGGTGAGATCTTACAAAACGATAAATAAACCTTTAGACATTTTGTTTTTTAATTTTTTAAGCCCATTTCTTTCTTTCTTTCTTTTTTTTTTTTTTCGGTGATTCACTTTCCTGTTACTCAGAACATTATACACCTACACACATCAAATAAAACTGAATATTCCAAGATTTAAAGGTGTTAGTGGGGGTTGTCAATACATGAAAGCAGAGAAGCTGTTTAGTGTAATTGGGGAAAAGTGGAGGCTCAGACTGTCAAAAAAAGATAGCTTTTCTACTTTAAAACTACAGTTTCAGGATATAGAAGTGGACCATCTAAGAAATGCTGGCTTAGCCTCTTAAGAAGGTAATGATCCTCCTTGATTTAGAACAAGCAGAAAAAGAAAATTAAGGTCAATGATGAACTGAGCATATATTTGTTATCTCCTTTTCCCAAGATCTCTTTAAAATGATAGTAAAGAAGCAAAGCAGATACAGCCCCAGAACAATGAAAAGAATATAAAGAGGGTCATTAAGTGAATGATGCATATCATGTGTTTCCAGGAGAAGACAGGTAAGTGGAGGAATGACGACAGATTGAGGGCACAGCCAAGGAGGGCCCCCATCTATCTTGCAAAAACCTAGAGAGAGTTAGGATTTAGAAATGCCAAAGATGATGTGGGATGAAGGGTGAAAAATGGAGCAGGTGTGAAAAGGGATTTACCTGCTCCCCATTCCCACTGTTCAACTCTTCTCATCACACCCTGGGAGGATACAATAAAAAGTTCTTCATTTTGAAAGAAAACTAAAATGGTCTGGGGTGGACTAAGGTCACGAGTGCGGGAGTTGGGTCTTCAGAGCAAAGTGTTCTGCATTTTGGCATTAGGGACCACAAAATACAAGGTAATCTCTGTGCCTACTCACTGTATAATGAAACTCACTAGTTGGTAAGTCCTATTCATATTCATTTGACAGTTCTACTGATTCATTCTCACATATGACTGGGCAAAGGAAGATTATTTAGTCAATTGAGTAAAATCTACAATGTGAGGGGAAAAAAGACCAAGATAAACAAATATAAAAACACATACTGAATCCCAGCACTTTGGGAGGCCGAGACGGGCAGACCACGAGGTCAGGAGATGGAGACCATCCTGGCCAACATGGTGAAACCCCGTCTCTACTAAAAAAAATACAGAAAAACTAGCCGGGCGAGGTGGCGGGCGCCTGTAGTCCCAGCTACTCAGGAGGCTGAGGCAGGAGAATGGCGTAAACCCGGGAGGTGGAACTTGCAGTGAGCTGAGATCCGGCCACTGCACTCCAGCCTGGGCGACAGAGCGAGACTCCATCTCAAAAAAATAAATAAATAAAATAAAAAAAGTACTGGAGAAAACAGATACTTTTAGGGCCAGAAATAAATAAATACATCCTAATTTGTATATGCAGAAACATTCAAAAGGAGAATAAATCTACAATTCAAGAACCGAATGCTGTACAAAGAAGGAAAACAGAGAATAAGAAAAAAACCATGCAATTAAAAAATATGGCAAATTTGTTTTTAAATTATTAGAAAGTTAAAATATACAGGAAATCTCTTTTAAGGAAATCTCTTAAAAAGTAGGAGAGGCTGGGCACAGTGGCTCATGCCTGTAATCTCAGCCTTTGGGAGGCCAAGGCAGGTGGATCACCTGAGGTCAGGGGTTTGAGACCAGCCTGGCCAACCTGGCAAAATCCCTTGTCTACAAAAAGTACAAAAATTAGCCGGGTGTGGTGGCGGGTGCCTGTAATCCCAGCTACTCAGGAGGCTGAGGCAGGAGAGTCTTTTGAACCAGGGAGGCAGAGGTTGCAGTGAGCTGAGATTGCATTACTCCATTCCAGCCTGGGTGACAAGAGTGAGACTCCATCTCAAAAAAAAAAAAAAAAAGCAGAAAAAGATAAAGCCAAAATCAGAGATATTAAAATTAGGAAATTATGCTGTGAAGCCTCATATCCAATTAATAGAAGTATCGGGTAGAATTAGGAAATCAAAAATAAGGAAATTATTAAAGAAATACTCGAAAAGCTATTTCCCAATTGAATAAAACGAGCATTCGAGATCAAAAGGAGCCCTTTGTGTGTCCATATTGGTTATTTTAAAAGACCTACAACTACATAATCATTGTGAACACTAAGGATACAAAGAAGATCCTAAAAGTTTCCTGGGGAAAACACAGGCCACGTCTATGTTAGTAACTATCAGATTGTCACTGGAAAATTTCTTCAACATTGGTCCCTAAAAAACAATGAAACGACAACTTCAAAGTCCCATAAAAGAATGACTCAAACAAGATTTCTATACTCAACCTACCAACTGACTGAATGGCTGGGGCTGGGGAACCTGAAATTTATTGAGCCATGCACTTCCTTTGCTAGATGCTTTATTGTGATGGTCAACACTCCTTTAAAGGAAATATTATTTTTGCCATCCACAGACAAGATCCACTAATAGGTCGACCCAAGGAATAAGTGTCAAAAATAAGTGTCACAGTCAGAAAACACACCTGAGCCAATCTGCTATTTTTCTTCCAGAGTGTATCACTATGTCTTTGAACACACAAAGGCAGGCCAGTTCATAGGGTAAAGAAGATACAATATGGAAACAGGGAGAACCATTCACTCCTGAAACTTTGAGGCAAGATTAGACTGTTGCCATACGCAAAGGAGCATTAGGTCATTGTTGCTATCTTGACAACTTTCAAAGGTTAGTGTTCCAGCTATATTTTCTTTCTTTTCCCCTTCCCTTCCCTTCCCTTCCCTTCCCTTCCCTTCCCTTCCCTTCCCTTCCCTCCCCTCCCCTCCCCTTCCTTTCCCTTCCTTTCCTTTCCTTTTTCTTAAATTTTATTTTAAGCTCCAGGCTACAAGATGTGTACAGGATGTGAAGGTTTGTTACATAGGTAAATGTGTGCCGTGGTGATTTGCTGCACCTATCAACCCATCACCTAGGCATTAAGCCCGGCATGCATTAGCTATTTTTCCTAATGCCCCCCATCCCCCTGCCCCATCCCCACACACTGGACAGTCCCCAGTTGTGTGTTGTTCCCCCCTCCCTGTGTTTATGTGTTCATGTCATTCAGCTCCCACTTATTTTTTTTTTTTTTTTTTTTTTTTTTTGAGACGGAGTCTCGCTCTGCCTCCCAGGCTGGAGTGCAGTGGCCAGATCTCAGCTCACTGCAAGCTCCGCCTCCCGGGTTTATGCCATTCTCCTGCCTCAGCCTCCCGAGTAGCTGGGACTACAGGCGTCCGCCACGTCGCCCGGCTAGTTTTTTGTATTTTTTAGTAGAGATGGGGTTTCACCGTGTTAGCCAGGATGGTCTCGATCTCCTGACCTCGTGATCCGCCCGTCTCGGCCTCCCAAAGTGCTGGGATTACAGGCTTGAGCCACCGCGCCCGGCCATTCAGCTCCCACTTATAAGTGAGAACATTCAGTGTTTAGTTTTCTGTTCCTGCATTAGTTGGCTGAGGATAATGGCTTCCACCTCCACACATCCCCCTGCAAAGGACATGATCTCGTTCCTTTTTATGGCTGCATGATATATATGTACCACATTTTCTTTATCCAGTCTATCATTGATGGGTATTTGGGTTCATTCCACATCTTTGCTATTGCAAATAGCAGCTATATTTTATTATATAAATATAGCTGAAGATAATTTACAAATTGAGGCGCACCCAGTTTTGAAGTTGAATATGACCAAGAAGCTTCCATTACAGATATTTAACTCATTGATGCTAACATAAAATATCTGTACAAATAAATTCAGCCAGTGGCTCACTCCTGTAATCCCAGCACTTTGGGAGGCTGAGGTGGGAGGATCACTTGAGCCCAGGAGTTCAAGACCAGCTTGGGTAACATAGGGAGACCCAGACTCTACAAAAAATTAAAAAGAAAAATTATCCAGGTGTTGTGACATGCACTTATCATCCCAGCTACTTAGGGGACTGAGGTGGGAGGATTGCTTGATCCCAAGGAGGTCGAGGCTTCAGTAAGCTGTGTGATCATGCCACTGCACTCCAGCCTGGGTGACAGAGTGAGACTCTACCTCAAACAAACAAACAAAAACCAAAATACAAACTCCCCTACATTTCCTGTGCTCTCTATTTCAACCTATCTGTTGAATCTCATTTATAAACTCATGAAACAAATATTCATTATACCTGAGGTCCTAGATGCTATGTCAACAACACAAATTCCCTGTCCTCATGAAGCTTTCAGTCTAGGAAGATAATGAAGAGAATTTGGTGAAAGAGAAGAATGCAAGCAGGAAGAGGGAGATCTACTTGGTTAGAGTGGTCAGGAAAATACTTTCCATTGAGGTAACAATTCAGAGGTAACGATTCAAATAATCCAGCTATGTAATGGTTGGTGTGATGGGTGGTTGCATTAGAAGGAAATGAAATAGTAGTGCAAACACCTCAAGATGGGAAAATGCTTGGAGGGTTCAGGAACTGAAACTGTGCCAAAGTAAGTGAGAAAATGGATGGCCAAATATGAAATTGGAAAGGTAATTAGAGCCATAACCCACAGGGCCTGTAGGCTATTGTAAGAAATTAGAAGACAATTCAAAATGTGATGAAAACTGAAGAGCTGAAAGCACAGGAAGGACATGAACTGATGTATGGTTGTATGTTTGACTTACCTAAAGACCTGACGATGTGCACACTCTACTGGCATCTCAGAATCGACAAACACAGACATCATCTTCCTTGCCCCCAATGTCTCCATTTCTTTCTATTCCTCTCCTCTCCCCATTCCTTTCTTTCAAATATTTATTACAAATCAACTCTGTCAAAATACTTCCTGAGTCCCTATAGTAGTCAAACAGCAAAATACTGTCATCTCAGCATTGTTTCATTTTCTCACCCACACATTCAATTAACAACTACATCCTATGAACTGTTTTGCAAAATGTCTCTCAAACTCTGCCTAGTTCAAGCTTTTATTACAACTCATCTAATATAAATAATAATAGCAATAATAATGTTGCTACAACCCACAATAATTATTACAACTACTTCTAATACAAACAATGCTTACTATGGATCAGGCTTTGTTATATGTATTTTACATAGATTAACACATTTAATTGTCACAAAAATCCTGAGGTCTGGCTCTAGATACACAACCACACATGGCCTTGTTAAAGTGCTCTTAACTGGTTGCCTTTTCTCTGTCCTCTTTCTAATTCATCCTACTCATTTTATTGACAGACTAATTGTCCCCATACAAAGATCTGATCAAGCCAAAAGCTATCTGTGGTTCCCCAGTGCGTTGAGAACAGCATTCAAACTCCTTAAGCTGATAATCATCCTCCCAAGATCTGGTCCTAATCTATACCTCCCAATTCAGAACGCACCTCTTCTCTACACATAACAAAGTTTTGCTACACTGGAATCAGTTTATTTATAATTATCTTCAGTGCACCAATTCTCAAATTGTATATGAGCACCTCTAGGGATCCCTAAAATTGCTTTAGGAGGTCTATAGATCAAAACTATTTTCATAATGCTAAGATGTTATTTGTTTTTGTAACTCTTTCTCTCACGAGTGTACAGCCGGGTTTCCTAGGCACTCTATGATATGTGATATTACAACAGACTGCAGAAGCACATATGAGAATCTGTCTTCTATTAAGCAAGATGTTAAAGAGATTTATAAAAAACATAAAGTAATGCTACTCTTCTATTTTGGAGGATATATGTGGTAATTTTCATAAAAATATGTCATTAATGTTAATATGTAATGAGTTTATTGTTATTTTTAACTGAATTAATAAATAATTTAAGTGTCAACAGAAATTAACCACATTAATTAAAGAAATTTGAGGATCTCCATCACTTTTAAGGTTATAAGGTGGTCCTCAGACCAAATAGTTTAAGAAACACTGTTTTTCGGTTTTCTTTTTTGCTTTTGTTCTGTTCTGTTCTTTTCTTTCTTTCTTTTCTTTCTTTCTTTCTTTCTTTCTTTCTTTCTTTCTTTCTTTCTTTCTTTCTCTCTCTTTCTCTCTTTTTTTTTTTTTTTTGACAGGATTTCACTCTGTTGCCCAGGCTAGAGTGCAGTGGTGCAATCTTGGCTCACTGCAGCCTCCACCTACAAGGTTCAAGCAATTCTTTCACCTCAGCCTCCCAAGTAGCTGGGACTATAGGTACATGCCACCACACCCACACCTGTCTAACTTTTTAAATATGTTTTGTTGAGATGGGGTTTTGTCGTGTTGCTGGGCTGGTCTCAAACTCCTGGGTTTAAGTAATCCGCCACCCTTGGACTCCCAAAGTGCTGGAATTACAGGTGTGAGCCACCATGCCCAGTCAAAAGAACCACTGTTCTAATGCTTAAGAGTACAAGCTTTAAAATCAGATTAACCTGGAGTTCAAATCCTTGTGATACCAGTAATTTTTTGACCCCAGCAAAGTTAAAGTTGTATCAGAATACTCAGTTTTCTCTACAGCAAAATGGGGATAATAATTACTGACCTTATAGGGTAATATGAGCAAAATGCTTAAGCCAGAGTTGGCACACAGTACCACATGGTGCCAAATGGTAGATTCTTCCCATTTCATGACCAACAGAATGATCATTATATTGTCATCTTCTAAATATGCTCTGGGGTCTCCTGGCTCAGAGTAATTAGTGATATTCTTGTCTCTGCAGGGATTGTCTTCTCAGAGACTTGTCTAACTACTGAGAGCCAACTGTAGTAGGCTAGTATTTGTAGAATAAAGACATCACTCTCTCTCTCTCACTCCTATAGAACCAGGAAGACCAAAGTATTGTATTTGTTCATGAGTTTCTAACTCATGAACTGTAAGAGTCTGGTGCCTAAGAGGGAGAAAAAATTTTTTGAAGATCAAAAGCTTGCCTTTAAATACTGATCCCCAATTCCTAAAAGATTGAAAGGTTAGTAATTATTCTGCAGAAGAAAAAGGAAAGAATGCAAGTTTATTATATAAGAACATTATTATGAAAGGAAACCAAAGTTTGACCAAGTGACAGAAAGTAGGACAATCAGTAGGCTTAGTCTAGAGATTAAACATTCACTTAGCCTCTCGTGAGTCTTATCAAGCCCATTCCTGGGGTAGGAGATAACTGATGGAAACTACAGGAAAGTCGTGGAAAATTCCACAGACAGTATTGGGAGCTTGTTCCCCGAGTCCTAAAGTATAGCTCAGAGAGGTTGTAAGCTTCTTGGACAAACCTCATGTCTAACCAATATGGTGCTTGATTAATGGTTGTAACCACTGATCATACAGACTGGCTGAAGACATCTGCTTGAAGCCCTGTAGCCTCAGTATAGAATGAAAGAGACTGCTAAAAGTAGCTTCAGCTCCCCGAGAGAAAAGCAGAAGCAGTTAAGAACACAGTGGTGAACCCAAAGGTGTCAGGAGTCAAAATGAGAACACGGACATGGTACTAGAGGTCATGGTAACACATTTAACAGCAGCAGGTTCACATTAACCTCAGGAACCAGATACAAAAAAGTCACAGAAAACATATACAAAACATGTTTGCTAAGTAACTTATATTCAGCCTATTTAAAACAACTTTTACAAATCAATAGTTAAAATACAACCTGATAAAAATGGAGGCAAAATATCTGAACAGAAACTTTACTAAAGGATATATATGAGTGGCAAATAAGCATCTGAAAATAAGCTCAATATTATTAGTCATTAAGGAAATGAAAGTAAAAACCACAGTGAAATACCATTGCACCTCTACTAGAATTGCTAAGAGTAACTATATTAAGTGTTGGTGAGGACATGGAGCAACTGGGACTCTCATACATTGCTGGTGGGAGTGGAAAAGGGCACATTGGAAAATATTTGTCATTCCCCTATAAAATTAAACACACACCATTCAATCCACTCCTGTGTATTTATTAGGAAGAAATAAAAACCTATCTCAATCTACTCTTGCATATTTATTAGGGAGAAATGAAAACATGTCCACACAAACATTTGTGCTTGAATGTTCTTTTTTTAAGTTTTAAATTTTTTTATTTCTATAATAGAGACGGGATCTCACTATGTTGACCAGGCTGGTGGTCTTGAACTCCTGGCCTCCAATGATCCTCCAGCCATGGTCCCACCTTGACCTCCCAAAATGTTGGGATTAAAGGTATGAAGCACTGTCCCTGGCCTGAATATTCTTAACAGCTTTATTTATAAGCCAAAAACTGGAACAGCCCAACTGCCTACAAACTAGTGAATGATATAGTACATCGATACAATGTAATACTACTTAGCAATTAAAAGAAACTCACCCCTATTAAATAACCTATACATAAATCTCAAAATCAATGTGGTAAGTGAAAGAAGTCAGACAAAAGGCTAAGTGCAATCTGATTGTATTCATGTAATTTTGTAGCAAAGTCAAAACTATAGAGTCAAATGGCTGATCGTTGGTTGCTAGTGCCCAGTGGTGGTAGGCTGGGATTGATTTCAAAACAGCAGGAGACAACTTTTGGGGATGACGGAAATGTTCTCTGGGCTATCCAGTATGGAAGCTCCCAAATCACATGTAGCTACTGAACTTTTAATTACATATAATTTAAATTAAATCAAATTTAAATGGAAATAAAAGTTATAATGGAAAGCTTGTAAGGGCTTGAAACAATTTGGACATTTTAACCTGTTTTTTCAACTGTGCATTTTATATGTTTTAAATAAAAATTAGATATTTCTAGTGAAGATATATTGTCTGAGTTGAGATATGTTGGAAGCATAAAATACACAATAGACTTCAAAGAATTGATGTGAAAAAGAGATGAAATAGCTCATTATTCTTATATTGATTCCATAACAAAGTAATAATAGTTGAATATATTCAGTTAAAGAAAATATATTATTAAAATTAATTTCATCTGCTTTTTTGTACCTTTCCCCATTTATTTATTTACTTATTTATTTATTTATTTAGAGACAGAGTTTTGCTCTTGTTGCCCAGGCTAGAGTGCAATGGCGTGATCTTGGCTCACTGCAACCTCTGCCTCCTGGGTTCAAGTGATTCTCCTGCCTCAGCCTCCCCAGTAGCCGGGATTACAGGCATGCGCCACCACACCCAGCTAATTTTGTATTTTTAGTAGAGACAGGGTTTCTCCATATGGGTCAGGCTGGTCTTGAACTCCCGACCTCAGGTGATCTGTCCACCTTGGCCTCCCAAAGTACTGAAATTACAGGCATGAGCCACCACGCCTGGCCTTTTCCTTTTATTTTTAATTGACACATAATAATTGTGCATCATCACGTTTATGGAGCACGCAGTGATATTTCAATATATGTATCTTTCTTCTACCTTTTGAAAATGTGGCCACTGGAAACCTTTTAAATTATGTATATGGCTCACATTATATGTCTTTTGGGCAGTACTGTTCTACCTCATGACTGTGGCAGTGGTTACAACACTGTATGCCCTTGTCAAAACATATTGAATTGTACATTTAAAACTAGAACATTTTTTGAAATGTCAATTGCACTTTATGCAGCTGATTAAATTTAAGGAGACAATCTACATCTGGGAAGACCAGATGAGTTACACTGTAGCAGGAGACAGGATGAGTAACACAGGAAGGGGGTGCCGTAGGGACAGAGGCCTATAGGGAAGACCAGGAAAGGCAAGAGGCTCCTTGGCTGACTGTGGTGACGACAGAAGATAGCGCAGGATGCCATTCCGACAGGGAAGAAGGAAAGTACAGGAGGCTTTCGTGGGTATAAAATGGAATGTTTAGAGCCTAAATTATCAGCTTAAGTCTGAAGACGATTGGATAGGCATGAATTGGCTAAATTACATTTTTTTTTCCATCAGCAGATATAGAAGTTAAAATCTAGAAATAAAGCTGCATTTTTGCACAAGTGAGCTGGTGGACTATTACGACTACATATTTTAAGCCATCTATGTGCATTTTCCTGAAGCTCAGCTCAAGCAGCTCTTCTCCCAGAGCTTCTCCAGGACATTGGTTAAAATGAATGTGTTCCCATATGAGTGTTCCCAAAGTTCAGCTTATATTCCTATTATGGAAAATTTCATCTACCCAGGAGCCAAAGAATGTGGAATTAATGTCCTTACAGAAGGGCAAAGTCTACAACAGCATCTCTGTGTTGCCTGGTCATCACCAAGTTGGAGAAGGGGCAAAGGACCGGGTGTACCTGAACATCCCCGCAAGAGGCCAGCCCATCAGCTGTAGTGTGGAATGCACTATGCCTCACACTGTTTAAGTTCTCTACTTGGGAGAAACCCCCCTTTCCATTATCCTGTATAAATGTTGTTGATTTGTCAAGGCCCAGCTAAGCTTTTGTCTTTTCCCATACCACTTTCATTTTCTACTACTTTGAAATCCTACACTACTTTATTATTTAGCAATTGCGAGTTGTTCACTGTTGGGTCCTATGTGTTTATTCTGTCTCCTCAACCAAATGGTGAGGTTCTTGGGGGCATGCCTTTCATTTCCATAGTATGCAGTGCTTTGCTAGCCAACTGGCTGATTGAATGTTGGCAGCATTGAATTCCCTAGAAGGAAAAATCATGTCGTTCTTCCTTATTAATAAATATGATCATACAGAAAAACTGCTGAGCAGAACAGCAGCAGCAACAATTTTATAAGCTTACCCACAGCCACGTCCTTTATATTCATGCTCACGTTTTGTCTTCTAAATCAAACGACCTGATACCTGTAACCATGCTTCCCCAAGTGACTGGAGGCACCCCAGGGCACCATAGCAACTTACAGGAAAGCCAAGATAGATTTTAAATTTTTGAGGGAAACGTTTCTGTGATACACCATGTAAACTATTAGCTTGAAGTAGATCACAGTTGCAACATTAGATTGTACTACATGTCAGATCTTTGTAAAGGTTGGCTGTGATGACAACCAAGTATGGTGCAAAATTCAATATGGAAGAGAAAAATCTGATTCCAAGTTTCAAGTAACTACGTAGCAATCAACAGCCACACACATTCCACTAGTAAGTACTTGGTGTTTACTTAAAAATTAAATTATTGCTTTTTTCTCTCAATATATATATTTCAAAAGACTTCTAAATTTTTTGAACATATATTTGTATACAGCTGTTTGGGCCTAACTACTTAATAAAGAAATTGTTAGATTTTTTTTTGGCATAGGGGTGTGTTAAACGATTACTGAGACACTAAGGGCTCCATGGACAGAAAAAAAGTTTAGCAATCTGCACCCTGTAAGGCTCATATCATTGTTTTCAGGTAGTAGTTGAAGAAGCTGATGACCTAGAGTGTCGAGAAACTTCCCAAAGGCCTATACTAGTCAGTGTCAGACCTGGGATTCAATTCCAGCTTCCCCTCAATATAAAACTCATGCCTTCTTTCTTCCGTTCTTTCCCTCCCTCCCTCCCAGGGTCTTGCTCTGTTGCCCAGGCTGGAGTGCAGTGCCCTGATCACAGCTCACTGCAGCCTCGAGCTCTTGGGCTCAAGCAATCCTCCTGAGTTGTCTCCCGAGTAGCTGGGATTACAGGGGTGGGCTCAACTCATGTTTTTAATCCTGGGTTTACTTTAAGATCCTTCAGATCAGCTTCCGGAGGCAGTCACCAAAGAGAAAGCAGATGGTCCATGGAGAAGAAATAGTGGGAGAAGATTTCCCCTGCGGCTAAGAGGGGGCAGTGGGAGGTCACAGAAAGTAGCAGGGTGAGTGACCCTGGCTGTTTCTGACCACCAGCTATTACCACAACATAAATTTACACTGAGGAATTAAGAGGCTAACTAGGGGTCCCATGGGGAGCTCATCCATCCTCCTGGACCATGACATTCCCCCACACTAAAATCAGAGGGAAGAGTGAGTAACTTATCAGTAAGTGGAGCAGTTCTTGAATTCAGTTCATTTGCTTCTGGGATATTCTTGGATTTTTATTCCAACCCCAATGCACTTCAAGGAATGACAATGTGACCCTTTTCTTGTCCCGATGATCTGGGAGCATTTTCCTCACCATTATGCACATATTACTATCCTCTTAAGAGGTCAGTAAAGCTCTTCATTTCAAAACCTGATTTATTTGCATTCATAATCTCCCTGTTAGCTAGGCAATCTGCATAATAACCTGGCATGAGATATTTTTAACTAGGATTTCCAAAATGTAGAAAGAAGCCTTCATAATAATGGAAGGCATTAACTATCTTAAACAGGAATCCATTTACAGATTAAATTTGCCAAGAGGTCAGCTTGCAGCTGCCACTGTGTTGCAAGCCCACGTGTCCTCTGTGTCACATCCTGTGACATATCTTGAGAAGAGTCAGGGTCTTTTCCAGTCTGCTGGTTCTCTGTTTCAATTAGAATAGATTTAAGAGTCCCCAAGCTCTGGTTTCTAGGTGGCCTTGCACAATATTATTAATAATTCAATCACACCTACGCTGATAACAGATTACATTTCTACCATCCCACAAAAAAGCCCAAACAGATTAAGGACTACCTCTATGGCTAATTTCTTGAGCAGTTTCATATCTGATTGACATCCATTTATCTAATTGCAGCTAGAAGATTTAATTTCCATTTCATTGGCTTAAAATTAATGGGAAAAACCTGTTTATTTTTTAAATATTTGACTCATCCTTTCTCATCTCCTGAATAATGTTGAGATAGTCCATTCTATGGGATGGATTCTACAATTTATCAGTTTTCAGCTTGGCTGAAATGAATTCTCTGAATTCTCTGAATTCATTTCAGCCAAGCCTAGCTATTTACAACTTGAAGTCTAACATAAAATTTAATCTTTCATTGCAACTAATTTCGTTTTCTCACGAGCCTAATAACAAGAAGGGTAGCAGGGTGTTCATTTAGAATTTCAAAAAATTTTACTGATAGAAAAAAATTTGAAGGCTATACAGCTATGGATGCAAAAGCCAGTTTGATCATTTATGAGCTACAATGCCCAGAATAGGTTACTTAACCCAGATTTGAGGCAAGGGTGAGACAAGTGTAGTGCCTCAAGTGCAAGATTTAAAGGAAGTGCTCACTCTTGGGGTTATGCAAGGTTGGGATAGCACAAGTACAAACATGCAGTGACTACCTTTATCCTTAAATTTTCTGCCATATGGCTGTCACTTCCTTCACTCTAGTCCTGGGAAGATCTGACCATTAGTTGCCTTGTCTGCAAAAGGGTGATGGTAATAGCAACCTTCCTCATGGTGGTGTAGTGAGGATAAAATGAAATAATTCACTTAAGCACTTAGAATATTGCCTGACACATAGTAAGCACTTAATAAATGCTCCATGTTACTATTAATAATATATTACACTGTATTATAAAATTTGATCGTGTTACTATATTCTTTCAGCAGTGTCTTATTTTTTTAAGAAAATAGTATAAAATCATATTTTTAAAAGAATATAGTATAAAATCATCAGCATGTCCCCAAAACCTAGCATAATCTGGCTCCATGTACTTCTCTGTCAATATCTTCTAAAGCTCTCCCTGAAAATCCCACTGGTCTTCCTTTGGGTTCTTAAATAATTTATGTTCCATATTCATCTACCTGTCACAGGGCCTCTGCATAGGCTGTTCCCAGTCTAAAATTATTTTCCATCCCTTTTCATATAGTTAACTCTGCCTCATCTTTTATATCATAGTTCAGTCATCATTTCCTTAGGGTCCAGATCAGTTCTGTCTGTTAGACACTTTTTTTTTTTTTTTTTTTGAGGTGGAGTCTGGCTTTGTTCCCCAAGCTGGAGTGCAGTAGCGTGATCTCAGCACACTGCAACCTCTGCCTCCTGGGTTCAAGCAATGCTCCTGCCTCAGCCTCCTGAGTAGCTGAGACTACAGGTGCACACCACCACGTCTGGCTAATTTTTGTAGTTTTAGTAGAATCAGGGTTTTACCATTTCGGCTAGGCTGGCCTTGAACTCCTGACCTTGTGATCTGCCCACCTCGCCCTCCCAAACTGCTGGGATTACAGGGGTAAGCCACGGTGCCCAGCCTCTTGACTTTTAAAATAAATCACAGTTGGTACTTATGGATTTATTTTTCTGATTATTGGATTACTGTCTCCCTATGCCACTAGATGCTAAGTTAGTTCCAAGAGAGCAGAGACCTTTCTGGTTTGGTTGGCAATTTATCCTCACCACAGCAGCATGCAATCAGTAGCTGCACAATAAGTAATTGTTTAAAGAAGGATATAAAAATAATATTGCCACTGGCTATCCTGGCCAGGGACAAGGAAGACACTACGTCACGTGGGAGACTATTGCCTTTTGGATTAAGAGTTCTTACTGCTTGTTTTTTCTCATAGTGAACCCAAATACCTCTTCCCTCTATATGGCCACACCTAGGTCCAATTTTATTTCATAAGCAACCACTGTCTTTGAATATTTTATTAGTTCACAAATATTTGTCAAGTGCCTAGAATGTGTAGCACACTAGGTTTAGTTGGGCATATACGATGAATAAAGGTACACTTCCTACACTTAGGGTTTTTCCAGCACAGTGGAGGGTGAATCACATGCACAAAGCTCTGATTTAAGAAAGTGTAGAGTGTATATTAAGTTTCCTAAGAGGCCAGACGCAGTGGCTCATATCTGTAATCCCAGCACTTTGGGAGGCCGAGGTGGGCGAAGTGCCTGAGCTCAGGAGTTCGCAACCAGCCTGGGCAACAAGGTGAAACTCCGTCTCTACTAAAATACGAAAAAATTAGCCGGGCGTGGCGGCATGTGCCTGTAGTCGCAGCTACTTGGGAGGCTGACGCAGGAGAACTGCTTGAACCTGGGAGTGGAACCCAGATGGCACCACTGCACTCCAGCCTGGGTGACAGAGTGAGGCTCCATCTCAAAAAAAAAAAGATAAAGAGAAAATTCCATAAGAGAGGTACAGCATACCCTAAAGAAAGTGACCTTATCATCGGAGGAATCAGTGGCCACTTCCTGAACGAGGAGATTTTTCTGAGGTAACATCTGAATAATGAGTGGGAGGTATACACATGAAGAGTGGTGGGGAGACAGTGAGCATTCTGAAAGAAAGAATAGAGTGGGGATATTTAGGCATTATGCATATTTGCAGAGTTGATATATCCATGATCTCTTGTTCTTTCAACTTTCCTTTTCTTTCTTCTTTTTTTTTTTTGAGACAGTCTCCCTCTGTCGCCCAGGCTGGAGTGCAGCGGCATGACCTCAGCTCACCGCAACCTCTGCCTCCCGGGTTCAAGCAATTCTCCTGCCTCAACCTCCTGAGTAGCTGGGATTACAGGCATGTGTCACCACACCCGGCTAATTTTTTTTGTATTTTGAGTGGAGACAGGGTTTTACAATATTGGCCAGGCTGGTCTTGAACTTCTGACCTTGTGATCCGCCCGCCTCTGCCTCCCAAAGTGCTGGGATTACAGGCATGAGCTGCTGCACCAGGCCTCTTTCAACTTTTGATTCATTCATTCATCTGCTTATTAATTTATACCACACACTAAGTAAGTATCTTCAACGTGTCAAGTACTACCTTCATATGGACAAAAAACAAGTCCAAGTTCTTCTGGGGATTATATGCTGGTAAGATCAAATCCTATCTATAGCCAAGAAACTCTCACCTAACTTGTAGGAAATGTTGTTAAAAACACCATGTGTTCAGCCCTGTAGGCAGATACTTGCCTAATGCTTTATTTCAGGCTTTTTTTGGAATGCAGTTGTCCTGAGGAGGCCCTGTCTGCCCATGCAGGTAAGATGTTCTGAAGGCAAGAATGAGTTTATATTTGGCGGAAAAGGTCTATTTGCTATGATTTTAGAAGCATAGAGTCAAGTGCTTAAAATACAAAGAGTGCCAAATAAATGTTTGTCCTTGTTATCATTATTATTACCTATTCAGGATATAGGAGAAGGCAGAGGAAAAGGATTGATGCTTTGGAAGAGGTAGTCTTCACATGCAGCCACCCCATGTTTAAGAAAGGCAGAGAGGATACTCTCTCCCATTACAGTGCCTGGCCATCTTAACTCAGACTTTCAAAGTAGCCCTACATCCAAGGCAGAAACATGCAAGGAAGTTCTATGCTTAGTAAAAATGGAAAGAAATAGAGGCCAACATACAGTTCCAGTAGTGACTGAAATTCTATTTATATTCTAGGCTTCTTTACTTTTTTATTTTCTCATTTTCAAGGTTTTTTTTTCAAACGTCACATTAAAACAGCTCACTCAGTCTCCTGATCTCCAGTTTGCCTTGAGCTGAGGACCCCACAAGGCGTGGTTCTTGGTTTGTGTGTTCATCTTTATTTTGAAAAACATAAACTGAATTAAGAGATGGAAAATTTGAGGAATGCTCTCTAATACCATAAATATATATTGATTGCTGTCCAGTCATTCAACTTTAAGGACTAATAGCTAAACTCTTAAATCCTTTAGTGAATTAAACTAAGAAGGGATACTTAAAGGTGATGGGACTATTTACTCCCCATTTACCTCCTACGTCCTACTAAAATGGACCTAGCTCAGTGCTTTTCACTTTCTACTTATGTGGCCTTTGGTAGGATTTTTGTTCTGGTCAATCCAACTTCAAATCTATGAGGTTATAAGGAATCAGCAAAGAAAATGACATATGGTGGAGAGCAGGTGGCTTTGAGAGGCAATATTAACTATGTATATATGAAATCACAACAACTATAAATATTTAATTTCCAAGGTTTGAAAGAGAAAAGAGAGTTTCTTTGAAAGTAGACTTTAATGCATATGTAAATTAATTACAACTCATGACATTTCATTATTTCAGAAAATGATGCAATAATTTAAAACCAATATTGACAGTTTGAATGTTACAATACTTTTAAAGATTTATTGCCATATATTTTCGCTTCCTACTAAAGAAGACCTTCTATTATGAGCAAGATGAAATGCAAAATAGAGGCCACATGCTTTCTGTTTGTCAAGCTTGTGTAACTTGGACTCAGAGGAACTCATCTATGGCATCCTTTGGGAAGCAGTGGTTAGGGTGGTGGCAGTTTACACAGTTATCCCACTGCACTGCAACCTGGTACGTCATTACAGCCTATGTAAAGATCACCTCCAAAAGTTAACAATTTGTATGATTTCCTGGGCACCATCCTAATCTCCGGTGATCTTCAACCTTAGTATGTATCTATATTAACAAATTTGATCTCCTGACATAATCAGCTTTTAAAAGTACTTAAAATCTGGGAACCAATTAGGGATTCACATGGTATAAAGGAGCTATTGCTGCAAAAAGCATCCTGGTTAGCCCTAATTTAAGGATGAGACATGAGTAGATGGGGACACTGGCAAAGAATAAAGGTCATATGTTAATGAATAAAAGTAGGGTTGGGTTTTATGAACAAAGCCATTTCTTTGGCTACATGATGTAGACAGCAGATTTGGTAGCCCAAATGGAAGATCCAAGACCTAGTGGGAGTTGGCATATCTTTTGTGGTACAATTTAGGGCCAGGATACTTAAAGTCTCTCTCCAGCTCAAATGTATCTCCCCGACTAGTCTTCCACTTTCAGCATTAGAATCAACAGTGGCTTCCAAAAAGGTCATTTTCATAAAGATGTTCTGGTTAAAATGCACACATTAGAGAGCTAAAAAATCAAGATGTCATTTTTTTCTCTTTTCTTTTATTCTCCATATCAATTTTAACAGAAGATTCAAGGTTTTATGTACTACATTGCTCTCAGATATATCCTTATCTATCTTCAGTACTACCAGTCTGGTCCAAGCCACCATCATCTTTCATCTGGGCTTGGTAACACCCTCCTCACTGGTTTTCTTACATCCCAATTTTGCCCCTTGAAATTTGCTGTACTCTGTCAAGAGTACAGCCAGAAAAAAATTTTAAAAAATGTGAATCAGATCACGTCATTCTTCTACTTAAAATCCTCCAATGTCTACCCCTTGGACTCAGAGTAAAATTCAAATTGCTCACCCTGGCTTCAATGCAAAACATTCTTCTTACAGCCTTTTGCATGCCCAGCTCTCTCTCATTCATACATCATCTTCCCCTCCTACTCAATAAATCCAAAGAAGTCATTCTACCTACTTACACACACACACACACACATACACACACACACGTACACACGTGTGCAATTTACATACCCCTCCCCCATTGCTATTCCTTCATAACAATTGCCACTATGTGAAATTTCAGCACTCCGGGCATTCATCCCTCTGTCCTGAAGATGTTGTTCCTTTATCCTAAGTTTAGCTGTCATACTCAGGTGCAGATTTAGAGAAAGAATCATTATATTTCCTTAATGACTGACTCATAGATTCACTGGCCTTTGTTCCTTTCCAGGATACCATTCTATTTGGTTTATGTATTATGCTACATTCTGAGTCACTATGGCAAAAGTCACTGTTGTTGGGCCCTTCTTCTCTGCCCAAATTCTTGTGCTTGCTTCATCCTTGCTAATATTTTAAAATCATTAACCAAGACAAAAAAAAACCAAAAAACAAAAAACTTCTCCATTTCAACACTGTTACTACATCTTTCTCTTCTCATCCTTTTTTGCATTGAAACTCTTTTAAGAAAACTTACTGCCTCATTACTCTGAATTCTCACCCTCCAGGGCTGATGGAAAAGTCATGTTTTTAGAAACTGGACTTGTAAGACGCATGACTTTCACTTTGGGGCGAGCTATGTTTCCCATTAAACTAAAAGCTCCTTGAAGACAATGCATTAGTATAGCATCTCTAAAGAAAATAAAAAATTGTATCACTTTGAAGAGGTTTGCACAGCATCTGACCCATGGTTTGTACTTAAATATTGGTTTTGAAACACCACATTACCCACAACAAAAAGGTGCAAAGGGTGAATACTTTTAAAAGACATTTCAATTTTTGAGTTTTTCAAGTTCTTTTCAACCCAGAAGAGTGAAAACAGGGAAAATCCTAATCACATGTTACCACTTTTTTTTTTTTTTTTGACTGCTCAGAGAAAGTTCTATCTCTTTGAGTATATAGTAAGTCTCATTATATATTAATCAAATGATTTCAAGTATGCATGCTGGGCAGAGAGTGACAGAGAGAAATAAAGCAAGTGATTTTCCTTCATTCTTCTTTATCTGTCTTGGTTGCTATCGTACTCCTACAGCCAAACCCAATATCTGACACATGACTGGTACCTGAGATATGTGAAATAAATGAATGAATGTATGCAGCTAATACATGACAGAGTATTCCAAGCCAGGTTTTTTTCTGATTAAAAGCCTATGTTCCACAACCAAACTGTATTGATTTCCCTCATCCATGTGAGTGAGTTCATACTCACTCAACTCCAAATAACAGCTCCAGATCCTTGCTATGTAGTTGAGTGTTTAATGTTTGATCTGTAGACCATGCCAGAATAGCAACTCTACAGGCTAAAAGCTCAGTAGTTTCAATTTTGTGACTTATAATATGAAAAAATGTTGGGCACTGAATTAAACATTTATTTAGAAAATTAAATTAAGCCAGTTTGCATATCATGGCAGCCACTGATATAGCTCTGCCTCGTAATAGCTGTGTAACTTTTGATAAGTTACTTAACATCTTAATCATGAATTTCCCCATCTAAAAAATAGGCTTACAAATATAATTACCAAAGGTATCTTTGTGAGAAGTAAGAAAGGGAAGGTAAAGTGCATAATGTGTGCCACATAAACAGGCCTTAAGTGAAGGTTATAGTAATTATTACAAATAATCCCTACATTATAGGAATTATTTGGGTTTCTGAAGAGGTGGCTTGGCAGAAAAGATGAAAATCTCTTCTTTTGAGTCTATTTGCTCATTTAAATTTAGTGGCAAAAGCAAGCTGCTTCATAGTTGCTCCTGTAATAACCAGCGACATGGGCTCTACATCCTGCCTGGCACAGGCTGTCTTTGCTGTGCACTATAAAGCCTTTACCAGGCCCAATGCAGTGTGAAGCACAGAGTGAGTGGTCAAGAAATGTTTGTGTTTTCTGGTGCCACTTTTTGATCCTTGCTGTATACCCTCCTCGACTGCCATTATCTGTGTTTGTGCTTTTGTCACCAAGTGCCTGCCTCAGTAAAAGGTCATTCCTTGTATAGCATTATATATGAGCCTCAGAGCCAAAAAAATGCTTATTCTGCTCATTGTCTATCAGTTTAAGAAATCCATTTTATAAGTAAAGATCTTCATTGATAGAGAGGTGGAAAGTTATGCCCAAGGGCACACAATTAATGGTAGAGTTGGTTCTAGAACCTAATTGACCTGGTTCCTTCACATTTTTTTTATGAATAAGGTGGGTGACACATAAATAAACAATGAATCTTCCACCTCACAGTCAATATTCTAATACCACAGTGGCTGACAAAATCAAGTATTTCAATTCTTTAGTCCAATCTTATTTCATAATCTATCTGTAGCAAGTTCTGAGGTGAAGGAATGTGAGCAGTCTAATGAACTTAGAAATGGTAAGTTTTGCTTTCCTCACCTTTTACTGAGTCCTGTTGTTTTATTTGCTACCCAAGGATGCAAAGTATTTATTTAACAGTAAAATGCCAAGCAATCTGACATCTCCTGGTTAAAACAAAGTCATCTCAATGCAGATGGATACATGTCATTATGTAAACTATCTGGTTTTCAGAGCTGCTGCCTCAAACTTCCTGCAGTAAGATGTCCCCTCAATCTCCCTGCAGTACCCCACCCCTGGCCCTGGCTTTCTTTGAAAACATATAATCTTGTCTACCTGCATTTTTGTATGTTTAGGCTCTAGCAAAGAATCCATTATGAAAATGACAGAACTGCCAGAAAGAATTATGACTTCACTGCTTAACAAGCTGTGAATTCACTGTGGAGGTAGCAAGGCAGAGAAGCAAAGAAACAGGAGGAAGAATATACATGAAGGGAAACTCGCCTTGGGCTTCGCATTACTGCAAGTTGAGAATAGTTTTCCCAGCCTTTTAGGATTTACATGTTTCCTCCACCACAGACTACTTAAGTTCCTTTCCATAGTGCGGGGTAGGATTTTTACCTTTTACCTAAAGTTGGTAATACTAAGAATGATGAAGTTGATGATAAAGACAGTTTGAATTTATTGAGAGGTAAATAGGTACTAATAGTAGGCTAAGCATTTGTGCATATTATTTTATTCAATACTCACAACTTCTCTATATAGCACTCCCATTTAAATCCTTTAAGGATTTCCCGTTGCCTTTAGGATAAAGTCCAAATGTTTTAACACAGTTTATGAGACTCTTTAAGATTCCAAGAACTTTTGCCTCTCTCTCAACTTCATCTAATACCACTCTGCCCCTTTCTGGAATGATCTGGTCTCATCTATACTTTTGGTTCTTCCGGTGTTTATACTTTGTCTTGCTTATAGGTCTTTAAATATATTCTCTTGTAACCACATTACTCCTACTAGTCACCTGATTATCTCCTACCTCCCCTTAAGACCTTAGTATTTTTTTTCCTAGAGAGGCTATCTCCAACCTCTAAGCTAGTTAAGTTTTCCCTGTTGTTTGCTTCCAAGGTTCATTCATGGTTAAAAAAGAGAAAAAAACTCTTTTGTAACTCTATACTTGAAATGACTATTTAAATATGCACCTTTTCTGTGAGATTTAACCTCTACGAAGGCTGATACCATGTCTTCTAATTCAGTTGTTTCACTAGCCTCTAGCTGAATGCCTGACACAAGAGTAGACTTTGAATAAATAATTAGAAATCAATCATATGCAAAATCTATATATGAATGTTCCCATTTATTAGATGAGGAAACAGGTTAAGAGGAGTTAAATAACTTGCCCAAAGACATAGTTAGCATATGGTGAAGCCAAGCTTTGAATCAAGAACTGATGTCAAAACCCATGTTCACAATTACTCTATAGCACTGTCTTCTCCAAATTCCCTCCAGTTATCACAGGAAAAATAAAGAATATTTCTATAGGATATGTGTCTTAGAGAAAAATTTGGTAGAAAAAGCTCCCAGGATTCAGGGAGGTGATCTTTTTCCCATCTGATTTCAGAACTACATAAAATAAGCTGGATGATTTAATATCTTTCTGCACCCTGGGCATGATGGTATACCTCTCCAAAATCTGGTTTCTGCTTCTCAACTATAGGTGGTAGTGGATAATAGGCAACCTATAGTTACAGCTGTTAGTCCTTCCCACAGATCAACATATAAAAGGGAAAGTGAGTTTCTCACATTCTAGAGAGATGTTGCCCAGGCAACGGAGACAAAGCCAGAGCAACAGACCACCCAGCTGAGACAGGGTCTGTCTTCCGCACATTCTCCCCTACCAGCGCCCACTTCTGTGAGGCAGCAGATGACTACGTTTATACACCCTTTTAATGGGGTGCCCCTGAAGGACTCACCTGCCCCAACTGGACACAGTTGGCAAAGACATCTCCATGAATAGCCCAAACAATAGCTCCAGATTCTTGCTATGTAGTTGAGGGTTTAATGTTTAATCTGTAGACTATGCCAGAATAGCAACTCTACAGGTGAAAAGCTCAGTAGTTTCATTTTGTGACTTGTAATAAGAAAAAAATTTGGGCACTGAATTAAACATTTATTTAGAAAATTAAACTAAACCCGTTTGCATATCATGGCAGCCACTGACACAGCTCTGCCTTTTAATAGCTGTGTAACTTGACAAGTTATTTAACATCTTAATCATGAATTTGCCCATCTAAAAAATGGGCTTACAAATACAAGTAATTACCAAAGATATCTTTGTGAGAAGTGAAAAAACAAAGGTAAACTGCATAATATGTGGCATATAATCAGGCCTTAAGTGAAGGTTATAGTAATTATTACAAATAATCCCTACATTATAGGAATTATTTGGGTTTCTGAAAAGGTGGCTGAACAGAAAAGATAAATAATCTCTTCCTTTGAGTCTATTTGCTCATTTAAATTTAGTGGCAAATGCAAGCTGCATCATAGTTACTCCTGTAATAACTAGTGACATGGGCTCTACACCCTGCCTGGCACAGGCTGTCTTTGCTGTGCACTATAAAGCCTTTACCAGGACCAATACAGTGTGAGGCACACAGTGGTTGCTCAAGAAATGCTTGTTGAAGCTGTCAACCATGGGCCGTGCAGGCAGTTTAAGGCACAGTAGGCATCTGGATCTTTAAAGGAAATGGTACCGTTCTAAGAGTCATTAAATGAGTTCTTCAGGGAGGGCAGTAACAATGTGCCATCTGATTGCTTTGTTCAGAAGTACTTTCACACTGAGTTAACCTACTAAAGATGCTGTTCTTTGCTGCATAACGTCATGACTGCCAGTGCCTGCTAGGAAGTGGCTTTTCATGATGGCTTGCTGGTATATGTGTACATGGAAGGAAGAGGCTGGCTACAGGGGAGAGAGCCCCAGAGCAGAATGAAGCTCCTGCCAACCTGCTCCAGCACACTGCTCCAGCACAATGTTGTGTCCTTTTATGCTGTGTGTGTGTGTGTGTGTGTGTGTGTGTTTGTTTTGTAGGGGAGTGGGTGGGTACGTCTGCAGTACCCCCTACGTTTGAAAAACAGGTCTGAATCTCATAGAATTCTATTAGCAAATCATTCCTCAAACACAACTTAATTTTCTGAAAGTATTTTATCCTTTGACCACCAAAACCTCTGTGGAGAGAATTAAAATGGAAAAATGTGTAAATAAGTACATCTCTAAGTTAAACCATTTCTGCCTGAGCAGACCTAATTAGCCTTTTCTAGGGTGCAGAGTACAGTATTATCTCTGGTCTTTGTTCTTCAGTAAAAGATTTCAGAGGGGAAAACTATTCTAGAGTGAGTAGCCTCCAAATGTTAATTTTGCAAAACTAACACTAGTGACTCATTAATATTTGTAAATCATCTAGATTTTGCTATTTTGAAAAAGAAACCCCAAGTGCTAATTAATGAAAGATATCATGTCTTATTAACGTTCACATAGTAATTACCAAAATCACAAATTCGTCTGCTAAGTAGTCAGCAAACAAGACAAATGACCGTGCTCAGTTGAACAGATTATCAAATACCTTTGGGAGTACAACCTAATAGCCCCAACTAAACCATGAATCAAGCAGCTACTCCTTTTGCCACATGGACAGGCAATAACAATTTCATCTCTCATGTGAGGCGGGACAGAGCAGTGGAGACATCCAGCAACTCGCCTTCCCCAGAGCACACGTGCTTATGCAAGTGTCAGTGTTGCTCATGTATCTTTCCCTTACAACCTTTTACTGACACTTAAGATTTCATTTCTTAGCGAGACATGAGAAAAGACTCAAAAGATGTCACCTAAAGTTAGACATCATCCTGCTAGCTTCTACATGTAAAATACATATTGGTGAGCCTTCTCAGCTCTCAACATGGAGAAGAAATTTCATCTTCCTGTGAACTTCTATATCAGTTCATCTCTGCTTCTCTTCTGATGCTCATTACCTGTACACATTCCATACCTCCTCCCCTAGAAAGGCATCTCAAGAACACAGACCATGTCTCACTAGCCACTGAAGTATAACAAGTACTACTACTATTAAGATACCTACCCTTTCTTACAACTATAAGTGTGCAAGTCACTTGGATAAGTGCTTTAATTTATTTAACTTTTATTTCTTCTTGTCATTTAATATTTACAACAGCCACTTAAGGTAGGTATATCCTCACTTTACCATGAGGCAACTGAGGCTAAAACAGGCTGAGTGACAGAACTGGGATTCATCCCTAGGTCTGAAAGATTCTAAAGCCGTTGCTAACCTGTATGCTAAACTGTACCTATGCTAAACTGTACCTATCCAATATGGTGCCTAGTTGAGGGTTAAATACACAGCAGTCATTGATAAATGTTGGTAGAATGAATGAATATCTTAATACCAATTAGCTTCTGCATCCCCTTGGTAGTTGAGATTAAACCTTTGCAGTTTCTGCTTTTCTGTTTTCTTCCAGGTGTGCACGATATCAAGGATTATTGTTAGTACTGTGTATCAAAATGAAAGCTCACCTTACCTTTTTTACATCAGAAAATAAACACCTCTCCAGGACTCTCCCTCCTAGTTCAGAGTCTGCCAGGATGATATTCACTATTGGACACGTTTGATGGCTTTTCATTTGTATTGGTGTTACTCACATGTTGGAGTAAGCTAGATGGTAGGAAGCAGCCTAATGTTCTTGGCACCTCCTCCTAGCTCTCTTCAACATCCTAGACTCTATAGCACATGGGGCAGGGAGCTCAGGGTCTGGTGGCCACTGACTTCACAATAGTCAATGTTTCCTATTGGTGGGGTAATGGGCTTTTGCTAGTTCAACCCTCTCAGTACATAGCATTCTCCCACTATCCTGGTAACAGTACCTTTACCATACAGCCCGTGTGCTTGGAGGAAGTACACCCTACTCTCAGTTCTAGAGTAGAACTCTGGGTGGTTTAAGCCCATCAGCACATCCCATTGGCTTTGCTGCAGTGATTAGTTCAAATCAGAAGACTCAGTTCAGGCCAGTGAGAAACAAGGAGGTGTTTGCTGGGGCTTCTGGGAAAAAATGCTTCCTGGCTCAGAGAACTACGAAGGAAGAGGTTCTCTCTCCCTGTTGGAGAGTCATGTAGAATAATAAAGATCCAGAAGGTACTGGAAATAATTTCCTGAAATCCTCTTCCTTCAAATATCCAAGTGACTAATTCTCTCACTTCCTTCAGGTCTTTGCTCAGATGTCACCTTCTCAATGAAGCCCACCTTGTATTTATAATTGCAAACCCTATCCTTCCCATCTGTGCATCCCCACTGCCCCCTTACCTCTCTCTTCTTCCACATCCCTCTCACTCATTCCCACATTTCTATTCTTTTCATAGTAGCATACTACTTTCTGCTATATGATTTACTTATTTCCTATCCTTAATGTTTGTCATCTGTCTCCTCCTTCTCTAGAACGTAACTCAAAAAGGGTGGGGACTTTTGTTCAGTGACATATCATTTCACAGTTTCTAGAAATGTGCCTGGCACATAACAGACATTCAAAAAACATTTGTTGAATGAACAAGTCAGCGGCAGATCTATGGTTCTGATACAGTTTTAGAAAACATACACTGAATGTGAGAACACTTTCCAAAGAAATGTCAGGAGAAGCATAGTTAAAAGAAATGTCAAGAGACTCCATGAAAAAGAAGAGTCCATGGCAAAAAGAAGAAAAGAAAAAAAATGATTGGGAAATGATAGATATAATATACTTATCTTGGTGAGTCATGGGGTACATTAGCATATTAAAAGTTATGAGAAGTCCTACAGGAAAAAAATGGGCTTAATTTTATTATTTAAAAAAAATTCAACACAAGCTCAAACTTCAAAAAAAAGATTTCTATATCATATTGTATAAATAAAATAAGCAGCAATTTTGCATGTGGGCTCTGGAGATAGACTACTAGGGTTTATATCTTGGCTTGCCATTTACAAGAGTTATTTGGTATCTCTAAGCCTCAGCTCTTTTATCTGTAAAATAAGGTAGTATGTATATCATAGGTTTGGGGTTAGAATTAAGATAATATAAGTAAACAGTGCCTAATACATGGTAAGAACTCCCACAATTTTAAAAATTAAACAATGATCTAAATGCCTGTGATCTGCCAGTTATTATCCTTGACTCTGAGGATACAGATTAGAAATTGGTCCCTGGTCTCATGGAATTTATGTTCTGTAGGCAGAAGACAGATTACAAACACATAAACCAATAGATGAACATTTTATGATAGTGGCACTATTATGAAGAAAATAAATCAGGGTTATGTGATAGAAAGAGTGGAATGGAGGGCTGCTTCAGACTGAATAGTCCAGAAGGATTTTCAGAGGAGAGGATGCTTATACTGAGAGCTGGTCGGTGAGGAGCCAGTCAAGCAAGGGTCTCTCTGGAGGAACAGCAGCACAGGCAGAAGGAATAACAAGGACAGATGTGTAAAGGGAGAAATAAGCTTGACTTGCTCAGGATTAGATAAAAAGTCCATGTGGCTGGTCATGGGGAGTACTGGAGAAAAATAGCATTTTTTTGTAGCTCTAAATAACACTAACCCCTCTGGGTCTTTATTTGTGGGATGACTTTTCAATTTATAATTCTTTCTTGGGGGAAAGAAGAGAGGCTCTGGAGGGATTGTGGCAACGACCCAGTGGTCTGGAGGGAAAGAGAGAGGCAACGATCACAGTTCTATGATTCAGGGGGATTTGACCAGCCTGTTTTGAATAGGCTTCCCGGGTTAAAGTGGTAATCTTTTCTCTCCACCATTCGCAAAAAGGACAGTGGGGTTAGGTGGACATGAAGTGTCAACTCAGAGGATAGGGGAATATGAATTAAAAATGCAGAAGGAAAGGCTTGTACCTGGGACTCACTGATGTTGTGATTTCTCTTGAACCCCGATGTTCTCATTCTCGTTGAAGCCTAAGTTCATTTATCTTTGTCGATATTAGAATTTTTTGTCTAAAATTTGTTTTTTATGTATTCTCACCCCACCTTTCTCTTTTTTGGAATGCAGAGACCAGTCTCTTGGGTGTGGCTAAACATCCAGGAGAATGCTCAGCAACTACCACATGGTATTACTTTTAACTTGCAAAAGCTTAATTGCTCACCATATTATAATTAAGTCCTTTTCCATATGTAAAGTCCCCCTCACATGTCCAGAGAATGTAAATTCTCACTGGTGTTCATGTGACCTTGCCAAACTAGCCTGAATATTTTGTTCTCTATTGTGCTAAAGATAATTTTTTTTAGTGCTCTTCTCAATGACTATAGTTGAAAGGAGGAGAAAGTGATATCTCTGTAATGCAAGCCAGAGCCTTCCGCAATAACACATAGGCAAGTGGCAATGTGATGAAAATGTTTTATGTGGGCATGCTTTTGTTTCCCATCTTAGTGTTTCTGAGTGCAGATCCAATCTGCTCGTTATTCTTCTGTTACACAATGGGAAATGGAGGTAAGAAGATTGCTGACCTCCCTGCAGCTTTGAGACAAAATTTCTTGACTGCTAGCTCACAATAGGCCTTCTTGGAACTATCCAGAAATAGCACCCTCTCTCAACAATCTCTTCTTTCTATTTTTTTTTTTTTTTTTTTTTGAGACAGAGTCTCGCTGTCACCCAAGCTGGAGTGCAGTGGCCGGATCTCAGCTCACCGCAACCTCCGCCTCCCAGGTTCACGCCATTCTCCTGCCTCAGCCTCCCGAGTAGCTGGGACTATAGGCGCCCACCACGTCGCCCGGCTAGTTTTTTGTATTTTTTTTTAGTAGAGACGGGGTTTCACCGTATTAGCCAGGATGGTCTCGATCTCCTGACCTCGTGATCCGCCCGTCTCGGCCTCCCAAAGTGCTGGGATTACAGGCTTGAGCTACCGCGCCCGGCCCTAATCTCTTCTTTCTAAATGGGCAGTGCTGTTTTGATCAACTTAACCCCAGTCAAGGGTACCCTACAGCACCAATTCAAAGATTTGGGGGTTGATTGTTTGCCTATTGAGATTTACTCAGATGTCATCTTCCTTCCTTCTTGGCTTTTGAGGCATTTCATTATTCCTAGCAACTCCAGTCGAGGGTAAACATGAAACACTGGGAATAAAATTCAAGCCACTTTTAGCTTCTTATTAGCAGGTATGGGAAAAACCTGGGAGTAACTTGGGTGGATGGTGGAAAGGACTGAAATTGTCCAAAGTGAGGTTTGAGAAATATCTATGGGTTCTAATTAGCCCCACCTTAGCTTATTCTTCCCATACCGTAGTTCATAGTGAGTTGACTGTAAATGGAAAACACCTATTAATTCTCTTAACTAATAAAGAAGTTCCTTTCCTATATAATGTAGAAGACTAATTTAGAAGAGAATTGTGTGTGAGTGCACACATGGCATATGTGTGGATGCATGCACATGTGTGAGTGAATGGATGAATCCAGACATTTTCCCCCAAGCCTCCAGCTGCAAATCCATGTCTGGTCATCAGCAATAATCTGGACTATTTCTCATCATTCTTCCTGAAGCACCAGGAGAATTTCAAACTCTTTGACCCTTCCTAAGCATGCTTGAACTGAATTGTTTAGATTGGCCCACCCATTTATTCAGTAACTATTCATAACACATCATTCCCTTTTGTTTGTTTGTTCTCCTTAAAGTAGATCAAAATAATCTCCAGGGAACTGGGATTCTTGAATTCAAGGCCTATTGTATTCTAGGGTTTATCAAGTTATCAGCCTATCCTTCAGCTTTGTATCCTGGTTTGAAAGGATAATTTGAATTACCCAATAAATTGATATGGTTTGGCTGTATCCCCACCTAAATCTCATCTCAAATGGTAGTTCCGATGATCCCCACATGTTGTGGGAGGGGCTCAGTGGGAGGTATTAAATCAGGGGTGTGGTTACCCCTATACTACTGTTCTTGTGATAGCAAGTGAGTTCTCAGGAAGTCTCACGGTTTTAAAATGAGCTTTTCCCCCTTTTGCTTGGCACTTTTTCTTGTCTGCCACCATGTAAGATGTGCTTTTGCTTCTCCTTTGTCTTCTGTCATGACTGTGAGGCCTCCCCAGCCATGTGGAACTGTGAGTCCATTAAACTTCTTTCCTTTATAAATTACCCAGTCTTGGGTATGTCTTTATCAGCAGCATGAGAACAGACTAACAGACAGATCTTCGGACAATAGATTCCACGAAGAGACTGAAGACTCTAGTGGCCCAGGTAGCTGAATCTTCTCCCAGCTTTCTTCTTCTTTATATACATCCCATTTGTGATCATGATAAACAAAGTCACAGAGCAGTGAGAAAAGGAAAACTAACCACCTAGTATATGCAGAGAAATACCAAATGCTGAAGTAGATCAAGAAGACTTCCTTGAGTAAGGGGGCAGGAGGAGAAAACTATATCCAGCAGAGACATTACAGCTGTGGAGGTGTCAAAGAAGCCTTGAGAATCTGGAAGTGCAGCCTAGGAAACAGTGTTTCTTTACCTGTACCAGCACTAAGCATGCTAAAATATCCATGTGGGAATTATATTGTATGCTGTTTTAATTAAAGTTGTTTGTATTCTACCTTGGAATTGTTACTAATTCTGTTTGCTCTTTGAGAAATTCTTATTTCTTTTTAATATCCTTTGCTTTGGCAGCTGAGATTTCAAGTAATGGGGATTGGAAAATAATCCCATGTGTTTCCAATTGGATGAATTTTTTGGTTGTAAAGTTATTTCCTAAGACTTTTTTTTTCCAATTAACATATTAGATCCTTGAGGAGTATCCTGGATAAATGCCCAAGTTGCTCTTTGGTTAAGTAGAATAACACAAAGGCTGTATCCAGGGAACCCAATCCCCTGATTACAGAGCAGGTCAAAGCTGCACCTTAATTATTTCTTTAAAAAATCAAAAGATTTTAAAAATGATTATTAGGGAGTTTTTATTCCCATTCTCTCTCAGATAAGTATTTTGGCTATGGCTCTTGATTCTTGAGGAAAAAAAACAAGAGAAAAAATAAAACCTATTATCAACCACACTTGGGATACCAATAAGGGCCACCTTACTTTATTCTGAAATTTCTACTTCAGGGAGATTACCAAGCATCCAGAGAGAAGCAGAACGAGACCCATTTAAGAATGTGTGACCTATTGCGACAAACGGAAGTTCTGAGGTGTCCTGGAATTAGAAGAGGTAGTTTTTCATAAGTGGAAAAAAAAAAAAAAAAAAAAAAGCACATGTTGGGTGCCTGGGGAGGCTTTGGCCTCAACAAACATACCTGTAACTTTTCTAGGTTTAGCTGTAGCTTAACATTTAAAACTAAATATTTGAAAGTTGTATCCAATTTCCTCAAAGCTAAAAGAGAAATCAGAGAGCAAACTTTTTTTTTTTATTGAAAGGTGTTGCTGAGGTGAACAAGGACTATTATTCTAACAGCATAAAACACTTTCTTCCAGATCACCAACTGATAATGTTTGTAAATAGGTAGGAGTAATCTGAATGTAGAATGATGGAGAAGATAGAATTTGCCTTTGGTATGGAAAAATAGACGGGAAATTATCACTCTTCTACTGCAAAGCATTCATACTCCATCAGTTACCACTGATTAATTTATGCATTTATTTATTCTCCCTACTACTATATATTGAACTTATGTTAGTTTCTAGGCATTGAAGTTTCAACAGTAAATCAGACAGACTTAGATCCAGTCCTCAAAGTACTTAAAGTCTATCTGTGCCTCTCAAAATTCATGTGTTGAAATCCTAATCCCCAAGGTGATGGTTTTAGGAGCTGGGGCCTTTGGGAGGTGACTAGATCATGAGGGCAGATCTCTCATGAATGGAATTAGTGCCATTATATAGTAGGCTCCAGACAGACCCTCATCCCTTCCATCATGTGAGGTACAGCTAGAAGGCACTCTCTATGAGCCCAAACACAGGCCCTCACCAGACTCCAAGTTTACCAGCACCTTAACTTTGGACTTTCCAGCTTCCAGAACTAGGGGAAATAAATTTATGTTGTTTACAAGCTACTCGGCTTATGATATTTTATTATAGCCATCTGAATGGACTATGACACTGTCTAATGAAGGACACAGACAATGATCTAAGATGTAATTATGCCATGTAATACATGCCAATATGGGGGAATGCCAAGTAGCTCTGGGAGCACTTAGCAAGGCCACCCAGCAATATGTGGGGAAGGTGGTAGGCTGTCAGGAAATACATTTCCTGAAGTGGCATTTTAGCTGAGGCCTGAAAGTGTGAGCCAGGTAAGGGAGGATTGAAAGTAAAGACGGCAAGAAAAGAGAAAAAAAGAAGTTCTCATAGGATGTTGCAGAAACTAAAAGAAGTTTGGCATGTCTTCAGTGTAAAGTTTGGAAAAGGGTGGTAGAAAACATGGCTAGAGCGGGGAGCAAGCCTTAAAGCTGTGCCTATTTAAGACCTAACTTCTGAGGTCTGCATATGCTTGGACTCAGATAGAGCTGGGTTTGATTTCCAGTTCTGATCTTTCCCAGCAACTTAGGCAAGTTATGCCACTTCTAAGCCTCATTTTCCTTATCTATATAATGGGGAATATACCTACTTCATAGGATTGCTCAGAAAATTAAATGATGGAGCATATCTGTACCTGGCAGATGGAGCATATCTGTGCCTCCCATATCTCAATACATGGGAGCTACAGCTGTTGCTGTTACTGCAGTCAAACACAACAGCATTCCAACAAGGAATAATGTATCAGGAAAGTAAGCGCTGCTACCATCGGCTTAGCCATCAGCAGAGCTACATATGTTGACATTTTGGGGTGGGGTAACTTCCTGATGGGTCTCAGTATCTTATTCTTTTCAGAGTTTAGCCCTGTCCTTTGTTTCAAGAAAGCAAAGATTTCCCTCTGTAAGCAGTGGAGTCATTTGATACAATCATTCTAGGCATTGTGCCCATCCATTATTACACTTTGTCCTGGTCATTCATGCTGCCTAAGAAGATGCCTAAATTATCATCCCATTCCCCCTCTGAGTGGGCATAAGAAATAAATGAAATAAGCTAATGCAGTGGTTGCTAATACCCATGTTACCTTCTTTTTATTATCAGCCTTAAGACTCCTTGTAAGCAGGAAAAGAAAAGGGGGGGAAAAAAAAACAAAACCCTAGACAGCTATGAAGGATGGTTTCTCAAAAAACAAAAAAAAGATATGTCTATTGAGATTTTTACAGTCCTTTTGATTGCTTTTCACATCACTAGACTCAAACAAACAGAACCTCTCTGTACACAGAGCTAGTAGGAGGACATGCACAAAGCACTAAAGCTCTCTCTGAGCCAAAAAGAGATGCCTGTCATCTCATTTCTTTTAGCCCCTACAGCTGTGGGCTTGGTTTTTCTATGTGAACACTCTAACACACCTGTATTGAGAATTTATTCCTTGCCAGGTAACTGGGGATCATAGAAATAAAAGACATATTCTATGCCCTCCTGAAGTCCATGGTCTGTTACGGGAGACAAACGAGTGAGCCAGTGTTATTTTTTTTCAATGCTGTCTAATGGACAGTCCCTGTGCTAAATGCTTCATACGCTTTATTAGAGTCCTCCAAACCATCCTTCGCACTAGACAGTGTAAACTTCCATTTGTGGATAAAACAATTGAGATTTAAAAGTGGTTACTAGGCTGGGCGCGGTGGCTCACATCTGTAATCCCAGCACTTTGGGAAGCCAAGGCGGGCGGATCACCTGAGGTCGGGAGTTCGAGATCAACCTGGCTAACATGGTGAAACCTTTACTATAAATAATGCCCGCCTATAATCCTAGCTACTTAGGAGACTGAGGCAGGAAAATCGCTTGAACCAGGGTGGCAGAGCTTGCAGTGAGCCGAGATCGCACCATTGCACTCCAGCCTGGGTGACAGAGTGAGACTCTGTCTCAAAAGAAAAAAAAAAAAGAGTTACTAGTAACTTCCCCAAAGATAGATAGGTAGTGAGTGGCAGAGCTGGGATGGGGCTGGGGCAGTCTTGCTTTCGCACTTTATGTCATGCCATGTCCTCACTCCTCACAGTCTGTCAGTGGGTTACTCTGATATGTGTTATTAAGGGGTTACTTAAGTACTAAGTACTGTGGAAGAACTGTGGGTTCACAGACAGGAGGAACTTTTGACAGAAGGCAGAGAAAGAGAAAGATGGAGTCAGAACAACTTGCCAGGGGAGTGGCCTCTGCTCTGAGGTTTGAAGGCTGAACAGGGGTTGGCCATGTAAAAGTGTGAGGAAAGGAGGCATCCTTTGAGCTAGAGTGAGCCGCAGTTACACCTTCAGGAGGCTTAGAGACCAGGATGTCTTCAAGGAGCTGCAGGTTGCTCAGTACAGCTCTTGGTTATCTGCAACAATAGAGGGAATGTGCGGGACAGATGATCTGAAATGTATGTCTGTTTGCCTTCTGTATGTATAATGTTTTTATTTATTTATATTCTGCTTTGTTCCATAAAGGTTTTGAGAGAAAATTCATTACGTGGTTTTTATGCAGTGACCTTCCTAATTAAGTTTTTCTCAGCACTGTCATGTTCGTCTTTGTATTCCCTGAGCCATATGCAGAGAGACTTGAATAAAAGTTGAATTGAATTTACATACTTTGAGCATTGTGTAAGTGGTTAGCAAGGGCAACTGGTCCCAGAAGCTTGTGGGTGGGAAGGAAAAATTTTACTGGGCCAAAACGTAAAATTGCTTAGATTGAGGTACCGTATTTCATGGAATCCAACACGCTATTGATTATAGGGTATGCTGTTATTAAACTTGAAGTGCTATTAAAAAAGAAAAAAATCCTGTTCATTAAATTACAGCACAATATAAACTCACTATCTATTGCAAGATGTACTCTGATTTCAGATATATTAAATGTGAAAAAAATGTGTCTTTAAAGAGAAAATGCATGGTGATGATATTAACCCCCACCCGAAATAGTCAGAAATTCTAAAATGTACTGATTCCCTGGTTGACATGAGAGAAAATGAGAAGTCTTACACATTTCTGGATGGCAATTTGCCCAACAACCTAAACCCAAAAGATTCTGCAAACTCTTTGACCTAGCAAATATATCTCTAAGGCTGTGGGTTTGGTTTTTCTATGTAAAATATAATTAAAGTTAAAGAAATACTAATTTAAATTTTAAAAGTTATATTGCATTTTAAAAATCAGGTAATAAAGTATTTGTTATAAAACTACTCCTGCGAAAAAATGTATTTACATTCCATGTTTACATAGGAATTAAAATCTTGAATGACATATACCAAAATGTTGACAGAGATTGTCTGGATGAAGCAATTTTGATTGATCATTTTATGTTCTAATCGAAAAACTACTAGTTAGATATAAGCTTTTTTCTTTTTTTTCTTTTGGAAATGGAGTCTCCCTCTGTTGTCCAGAATGGAGTGCATGGAGTGCAGTGCCATGATCTCAGCTCACTGCACCTTCGTCTCCTGGGTTCAAGTGATTCTCTTGCCTCAGCCTCCTGAGTAGCTGGGACTACAGGCACATACTGCCACGCCTGGCTAATTTTTCATATTTTAGTAGAGACGGGGTTTCACTGTTGCCCAGGCTGGTCTGGAACTCCTGAGCTCAGGCAATCAGATATGGGCCTTTAAGTGGACAATATACTTGTGAATATTGGAAAATTAATTCCCTTGTCTTAGAAACTTTATTTTTTATGAAGAAGTCTCCTGAATCTTTCCTGTCTCATAAATGAGTCTGTCCAGGTTCCAGGTGGTTCCAACTGAGGCCCTGGTTAAAAGGGTATGAAAAGATTATTTGATTCCCAATTGGAAATACAGCTTTATCACCCAGAATTTTCCCTTAAAAGCTGATACCTAAAAGGAGAAAATAAATATTTCTACCTCAGGGTGCCAGAGGGTCTGGGGAATCAGATCTTTATGATGCAATCTTAGTCTGGGGCAAAGTGTGAGACCCTGAGCACATACAAGTCATGTTCTAGGTCCCGTGAGTGGGAAAGAGGGTGATGGGCAGAAGTCAAGCTTAGGCTTCAACTTTTGCCATGCCTTAAATGGTAAATCCTCCATCTCTAAGAACCACACTGCTACAAATTCACAACTTTTGTTTTGTAAGTCATTCATAATTCTTCACAAATGTTTTTTCTAAAAGACAAACTTTTTGGTGGCTTAGACTCCACTTTAAGGGGAAAATGCAACCTTGACTATATCTATTTAGGAGGTGAACTGGACCTCCTGCTTCATAGAGGAAACATTTTTCAATGGTCAAACATAGTATTACTGCTTGAATAGGAAAAATTGTAACTATGCATTTGGTATTTGTATTTTATCCCCAAATTAGCGAGTTGCCTTTTTGACATTTTTTTTCTATGTAGTTTTATGTTTATGTATAGCTTGCTTTTAAAAAATAAGCTGTTCTTATACTTCCCAACATTATATACCTAACTGTTCCTTAATTTAAAGTTCAGCTCATGTACAAATTTTATTTTGCAATCAAGTTTTATTTACTTGTTTATAGAGTTTGGTTTGTCATTGCTTTTTGTCAGCTCTGCAAGGTTTGAGCCATTTGTAACCTTTGAATATTTATATAGTATCCATCTATCTACATCTATTTTTATATAATGTATGATAGTTGTAACCTAAAGAGTAAAACAAAGATTTCAAGCTCCATGGAAGTCTAGGTCAAGAAGAGATGAGTTAGCCATTGGCGAATGAAAGTATTCTAGTGGGCATCTACTGTCTGTCTTTCTTACATCACTTTCCTCTTTCTCTGGATAGCAGAACTCCATGTTGATCTTTCCACTCCACTTTGTCTTAATAGAGTTACAAGTCTCAGTGCCCTGCCCTCCTGGCTGCAGATTCAGGCCTGGATGATCACAGTGCCACATCTACTTGGCCAGGATAGTTGACTCAAGTGTGAACACCTATTCCAAATCCAACAGAGAACTCCTCTGGAATATTTATATATGGACACAGAGAAAGGAGAATTTTTCTCCTCTTTTTTGCTTTCATTTTGGATTGTGAGCCATAAGAATACCAGTCAGGAGTTATACCTACTTGTTCTGGCCAGATGGAAGACATCCAGATGGAAGAACATTTGCTAGGAAAAAAAAAAAAAAAAATAAGGCTACTGCCCAAGGAGAACATATCTAAAAAGGGAGCACAGTGACAGACACATATTTAATGAGCCCTTAGAGACTGGATGCCACCTCTACCCTTTGATTTCCCAACAAAATCCCTTTTCTTTTTCTTGGTATAAACTTGATAGAATTAGGTTTCTGTCATTTGAAACTGCACAAGTGCTTGACTAATCCTTGACCCCTTAGTTATCTTCCAAATCACACTAGGTGCATACACATCCGCCCCATGCATCCACAGTTGGCTGTGTTCCACTGAATTCTTTATCACATGAGCATCCAAACAGGTATGATTTTATTAAATTAGTATTAGTGTAGTTGCTCTAAAGAGAATATGAGCGACTTCAGCCTAGTATTATACTTTCCTTAAGCTGTAGCCTTCTCCTAGAAGTATTCCTTGTTGAGTAGTTCTTTGCCCTAGTGTTCAGACTTTAGTACTGAACTAGGACGTTTGTCCACCCCTGGTGCATTTAGAGTCTCAATTTTACATTGCTGAAGACCTAGCACAATCAGAAGGAATGTTTCCTGGAGACTTGTCTTCTTGGTTCTCAACATTACCAAAGGGCATTTTAGAAAGAAAATGATTATGAGGCTACATGAAATGCAACAAGATTTTATGGCAATCAAGACTGACTTTAGAAGGCAGCTGGAAAACAGGACACTCCTCCTCCCACCCTTTCTCCTCCCCAACAAATGCCATATGTCTGTTCACAATGCATTCTGGCTCACTGCTATGTGGTTGACCTTCGATACTGAAAAAATGCCAAAACACTTGGGACCTAATTTTCCTTTCAGCTCATTGTTATAGTCACATTTAATATGGTTGAGGGAAAAAATGAAAATTATGACAAGCCGACCTGAAATTCTTTAAAGTAGTCCATCAATAAGACAGATCTCTGGATACTTCATAATATTTGTGATGGTTCAGAGAAGGAGGAGTCTTTGGGGCCCTTGAAAAATGATGCTTCTGTTGCCTAGGGATGTATTCAGAACCACTTCAGCATTTATGTCATCTGTAGAAAAACTAAAAAACACTAAGTTGGTGCAATTACTTTTGCACCCGCCTGATAGAACCTTTTCACTTCCTTTTTCTATGAGCAGTTAATTCAATTTCATGTTACTATATTGGATGCAGAACAGTTGATAGAGGAGTTTGCTATTCCATGTGTGGCATAGTAGAATGAGGAGACTTTTTATTGCATCTGTATAGTAAGTGAAATTTCCTCCCCAAATTAAAATGGCTTTTGTGTTGGTTTCTTAGGGCTGCCATAATAAAGTACCACAAACTAGGTGTCTTAAAATGATAGGCATTTATTCTTTCATGGTTCTGGGGACTAGAAGTCTGAAATCAAGGTGTTGGCAAGGCCAGCCACCCTCTGAAACCTGTAGAGGAGAACCTTTTATTGCTTCTTCCAGCTTTTGGTGTTTGCTGCCAATCTTGGCATTCCTTGGCTTGTAGATGCCTCACTCCAGTCTCTGCCTCCTTGGCTGCATGGCCATCTTCTTCCTGCATGTCTCTCTTATGAGTACAACAGTTATGTTGGATCAGGGCCCACTCTAATTCAGAATGATCTCATTTTAACTTGATTTTTCAGATTACATGTGCAAAGACTCTTTTCAAATAAGATGACATTCCGAGGTACTATGAGTGAGGACTTTAACATATTTTGGGGAGAACACGATTCAACCTTTAACAGCTAAATTGTTGCCTGACTATAAAACTAATACATGCTTGTTGTAAAAAAGAGAGGTATAAAGAAGAAATTAAAAATCATCTAGATTCCTCCCACCAAAAATAACCATGTTAACAATTTGGTGAAAGTCTTTTCAAATATATCTCAAAACAAATGTTTTTTTTCTTGTATCGACAGAAATAAGTCAAGTTTAAGGACAGAAGCAGTTAAAGATGTCTACAGTTTTGTGGAGATTATAACAAATGATGCTGTGATGTGTTTTTTTTTTTGTTTATCTTTTTAGTTGCACTTGTGCAATTACTTCTTTAGGATAAATGCTTAGAAATACAATGTCTGTGTAGAAGAAAAATACGCATTTTTATACATATTATCAAGTTATCCCCTAGAAAGAATGGAGTAACTCCATTCCCACCAATAATACATAAGAACTCTTGTTTCTCCCGTCTTCTTTGTCCTATAGATTACAAGTATTAGTATGATATATGTTAAAAACTTCAAATTTATGAATATTTCTATGTTCTCCTATATGAAATTTTAAAACATGGTATTTCTTTATTCTTAGGTAATAAACATGAATGCATTTTTTTTTTTTTTTCTTGAGACGGAGTCTTACTCTGTCGCCCAGGCTGGAGTGCAGTGGCGTGATCTCGGCTCACTGCAAGCTCCGCCCCCTGGGTTCACGCCATTCTCCTGCTTCAGCCTCCTGAGTAGCTGGGACTACAGGCGCCCACCACCACGTCTGACTAATTTTTTTTTTTGTAGTTTTAATAGAGATGGGGTTTCACCGTGTTAGCCAGGATGGTCTAGATCTCCTGAACTCGTGATCCGCCCGCCTGGGCATTCCAAAGTGCTGGGATTACAGGCGTGAGCCACCGCACCCGGCCCGAATCCATAATTTTAATCTAGTATTTTCCCACTTTGATAAATGTTTAATTCTGACCCATCCACAACATGTTTTTAGTACAGGGTATGGAATTGCAATCCAGAGATTCAGAATGAACTGAGTTTTATTTCTTTATTAAGTCACTCTAAAAATTACATTGTTTGGGAATGTGAATGAGAAATTTAGTGTGTTTCCTGTTTGCCTTTCCAAGAGATCAAGTTTATTTAATAAAAGGCCTTGTACTAATTCACAGAAAAATGGATACTCTTCAAAAAGTAATCAGGAACATAATGTTGAGCCATGGTAATAAGCAGTACTTTTAGCTTCTGTACTCATAATTGAATTTATCGGCATTCTTGCTGTAACTAAACCCTTTTCTCTCCCATTCAGCCTTTGAGGTTGTAAGAAAGCAAATGATATTATAAGGTTAATCTTGACTCCATTTTAATGTGTTTTCTTTAAATTGCAATCTTGGCACACTTGGGCCTTTTGATTATCAGTAGTTCAAATTATTTGCCAACCATCTTTCAACTCTTTAGAATGGGCTTGATGTTAAGACTCCTGGTTTAGAGAGGCACTAATATTTTTTTTTTATAGCAGAAAAGCATAAGCTCAGAGAGAAGTATTCTTTCCCTAGAGAAAATCTGTAACGAGTTATATGAGAGGCTCCAAATCCAGCTTACTGAAACAAGCACTGTTTCCAGATAAAATGAAGACAATATCCCTGCATATCTCTTTCCCTGATCCTTCACATGGATTCACTATTGAGGAACACTTGCTCCCAAAATACACTCTTCTTCACACTGGCCTTTTACTGCTAACTTTGTATTGGATTGGTGGGTGATTCTATTATTTCGACCTCATTGACATGTGTTCAAGGAGAGGTAGCCCCAACACCTTGTCTCAAGTGGATGACATTTCCTGTCAGTAACTTGCTATTTAGCTACAGAGACCAGCCTCCTCATCCTTATCTCTTTAAAGGAGTAAATGAATACAAATTAAAGTTTTAATCTCAGACTGTAACATCAATGGTATTTTCATTACAAGTAGTTCCATAATGGTCTCATTACTGCTCCTAAGTGCAATACACTGAGACGTCTAAATTGCCGAATTGCCACTACATATATTCTTTGAGAAAAGGTATCCAGGTAACCATGGCAATTGTGTCTCCAGGCAGGATGGGAGTGGGGTGGGAAACTATTTCATTAATTGAAGGGAAGAGACTGAAAAGAGATTTTCAAGCTTTAGATCAGAGAAAGAAAAAAAGAAAAGGTAGATCTCACAACCTTATTTTGTTTTCATTATTAGATTACGCAACCCAGGGAAACTCTAAACGATTTGAAAGGTTCAGAGAAATCATAAGATTAAATAGCAGCATTCTTAGCCTTTCCACATTATTACAGTGGTTGACCTGTACCAGATTTTATTTGGTTGGGTTTTATATAGTTTGATTGAAACTCGATATATCTCCTGAGAAAGCTGAATTGTGTTTCACGATTTAAAGAGAGAGAGAGAGAAAAAAAAAAAGGGAGAATACTCACAGGAGTGGGAAGACTGTGTAGGTGGTATAAGAGCTCTATTTATTTCAAGTTGATAGCACCTGAAAAGGCTGATTTTATCAGTAAAATTCATTTGCAACCTTTCTTCCCTGCCCTCCCTCCACCCTTGGTAGTCCTCAACCTTTAAAATAATTTATTAAAGGTAAAGAAATACTGTGAAGAAAAAAGGGCATCTGGATAATAGAGAAGAAGAAAAAAAAATGTCTGATCTGGTCTCTCAGAGGAGTCTAATAGTTTGTTTTCATTGAAAAGGTATTGCAAATTAGTGATTAGATCAGCTTCTGTTATTTAACCAAAGATGCCCTCTTGTAACTTACTGCGTTGACTCTTTGACAAATATGTTCTAACTTAAGATTTGCAAAAACCTCATTTACACAGATAGACAAACTGACTTCTAGTATACATTGGCCATAGTTGTGGAATTATTTTTCAAATTAGGCCAACATACAGCACTTCAGTGACCCATGTTAAATCTCTGTAACTCCTGATGAATACCTGCTTTGTACTCCCCACACACTATACTATCTAGTTAATTCAGGAAGAAAAATAGAAGACATTAGGTGCAACTATTACCAAACAGGGAAGTGAAGACTTGGGTATGTTCTTCAGGTTCCTTCCTCAAAGTTTAAATCCACTTTTCATCAATCACTGGGAGAGGTAATGTAGGAAATTTTATTTACAGAAATGAGGAAAGCAACATAAAACTGGGTGGATAATTATTAACCAAATGGATTTTATTTTATAACAAACATTTCTCTTCTGCCAAACAGATTTTTATCTTGGAAAGCAAATACTTTTCCAGAATTGGGCCAGAAATCATGGTCTGAATTGTAATAAGTCATTTGGTCACTGTCCAAGTCCAATATATTGACTACCTTGCTCCCCACTGCAACCCAGAGGCTTTTTGTAACAAGGAGCTAAAGTTATGCTGCTGTAGCAGCTGCTGCTGGTGTTTTCTTAAGGGCTGTGTGCCCAGGGTGCACCCACTGGTGAGGCAATGGTAAATAAAAATAGCAATTTGTTTTCCCAAAGTTTAGAGGACAGTGGGGGAAAGCATTTTCAGCCTTGTCATCAGGGATAACATGGTTTTATATTGTGCAAACATGAGTCTAATTTTTGAAGACAGAAAATCATTGTATAAGGCAATTCGATTTGAGAAAGAATGTTACTGATGGTATGCAAGAAGAGCCATTGTTTTCAAGAATGAGCTGAGATGTGTGTCAGATCTTTCTAATAGCCAGGTGTTACTATGGACCCCTGCCTAATGGTCAGTGTGTCATCAGCTGCTGGCAACTCTTACCTTATAAAGACAAATACTGGGATTGTGCAGAGCCTGAAGGGTGACCAGAGGCTGAGTGAGATTTCTTACATTTGTGCTGTTGATTCTAATTCACAATTTAGTTTCTGAGCCAAGCCAGCCATCAGTCATGTGAAATCTATAAAGTGATTTATCTAAAATCTCTTTATCCCTGCATTCCCTTTTAGACACTGTACCACTTAAGCAACAGCCTTACACAAAAGGACATACAATTAGCTAGTAGCACGTGTAGCCCAACTACCCCTGTGCACACTTAAGCAATCAACTTGTAGCAGTACCAGATGCAGAGAGACAAGTCTTCTTTTCCCATCTTTCAAAGGTGGCTCTGATATCTGTCTTCCCCCGTACCCCCACCACTGCTTGGAGTATTATAGGACACCAACAACAGCTCACTTGCCAAGTGATGCTTGAATTCATGGTAATTGCTCCTCCTTCCCAGTTCTGGGGTGTAAGTGAGAGTCTCTCGTTGCAAATTTCATTTTCAAAAGGCAGTGCAATCAATAGTGTTACTTTTCTGAGCCCCAAGTCTGTTGCTTAGTCTCAGCATCTCCAATGACTGTGGGTCTATTAGCATAAGCTAGAACTGTAAGTGGTGAATATTTTTATTATCTAAAATTACACTAGAACTATTAGGCCAAAAGATTACAATTTGTCACTGAATGTGGATGTATGGAGAATTGTATGTAGAGTATATAAAATCTTTTCTATGTCTAATTTGCATTGCAAATTGAGAAGCTAACCAGAGGTCTTGAGGAAATAACATAAATAAAACATGGCTTCACTACTGTAAATGCTCAATTCATGTCAGAGGAGGCCAAAGCCATTACAGAAGGATTGTTTCCATCTAAACAATTCCCATCTCACATACTTCCCCTCTAAAGTGGCTGCCAATAGGATGGGAATTGGGTGGATGGGGTGGGGGTGGGGGTATCTGTTTAGACAGCTTTAAAAAATACTCAGCAGAGAAAGCCTGAGAGAGTGTTCCTCAAGAAAGTCAAAGTCAAGGCTCAGTCCTGCATCTTGTTTTGTGTTGAACATCCTCACAACTGAAAGAAAGACAGCAACCTGCTCTTCAATTTCAGCCCTGAAGAATCAGAGATCCACACAAAGTTGGTAACCAGACAAAGCTCATTACTAAAGGTTTAGGAAAAAATTCCATAATATGAGGCAGATGCCTGGGTTAGTTTACAGACAACATTCAAGATCTCTCAAAATATGAACTTCAACTTCAGTGGATATTTGTTATATTTCTGCACAGCGTTTATGCTCTCTTCTTGTGACAACAGCACCCCAATTCTACTCTGGGGTCTAACTCTTCTTTATTCTGCCTGCATGTGCTTTGCACCTACTTCATAATTTCCAAAGGCAGAACGTGTGGTTTAGACATCTGTGCATTCTGTCCTCTAGTGATTGGATTGGGATCAACAGGGACCACCATGTGACTCAAATTTGGTCAATCAGTGTCAATGAAATTCATTTCCTGTTTTCTCTGGAACTGTTGGAGAAGTGGACTGTCTCAGTGGCTGAGGTTGGTGCTTTGTGTAATGAGATGATTGAGGATTGGAGCTACAGCCAGAGAACAGAGCCAATGGGACAGAAGCCAAGTTGAGAGGCCAGAAGAAAGACACAAGGTGCCTAACTAAATGCAAGGTTCAAAGCCTTATATACCTGGGGCCAGCCCTATTTTGTGACTCTGTTTGATGAGGCAATACATTCTCTTGTGGTTCAAATCACTTTGGATCAGACTTTCTGTGAGAGATCTAATGGCTATATGCACCTTCCTCACCACTGTCCTTTCACATCTGACCATCTACCGCTTCCTTCTTTGGAGCTGCTGTAAGTGAATTTGGCTTAGCCACGCAACCCTGTGTTCTCATGAGTCCATGCCTTTGCTTATGCTATCACTTCACAAGGAATGCCCTTGCATTCTCTTCTCTTCCTCAAGGCCAAATCCCACTAATCACCTTTCATGTTCAACCCAATCATCTTCTCTGTAAAGGCATTCCTAATGAAGTGGTGGCATAAGCAAAGGCATGCACTCATGAGCACACAGGGTTGTGTGGCTAAGCCAAGTTCTCTTCATTCATATTTTTCCCCTACTCCCCTCAAGGCAAAATTTAAAACTTCCCATGCTGTGTTAATATAACCATTTCCCTTACCCTATAAAGCCTTAACACTTTACGCAAATACTTTTTGAGACTGTCCATCTCTCCCATGAGGCTTTAAGATTGGGGACTATGTTTATTCAACATTCAGATGCAGGAAACATTGTTAAGGGCATGAGCTGTCTTTGGATGCAGACTGTCTAGGTTTAAACACTGGCTCTGCTACTTCCTAGGGTGTTTGGCTTAAATATATTACCTATTCTGTCTGCGCTTTGGTTTCCTCATTTATACAACGAGGGATAATGTTAATATCTATTTGTCTTATAGGTTAGTTGGGAGGATAAAATGACTTAATGCATGTGAAGTCCTTGGTACTGTTTCTGGAAGATAGTAAAATTTCAATAAATACTAGCTATTATTATTATATTTCTAGTTTCTAATAATGCCTGATGTACGTACACAAAAATATAAATACAACAATGAAAAGAAGGCTTAAATTCTTTAAGTCTTATATATGAAGTAGAGAACAAAGGGAAAAAAATAAATAACTTAATCTTTATAATTTTGTTTTCTTAAATTCATGTGTTCCTATGAGAAATCATGAATCATTAAAGATAATTTGGCTAATTTGGGGAGATTTGTTCATATTCATTCATTTGGTGCAAAAACTTCTATTAAGAGGGCAATATGATTGGACCTGAGAGTTAAAATTAAGATAATATCCTTCCTTTCAAGACGCTCATGGTTTAGTAGATACATTTGACAGGTAAGTAAGTAAGTATAATTGACTGAATATGCAACAACAGAAGTATGCACACATACCATGAGGGCATAGAGTGATGTTTCCTGAAACTGCTGTACGTAAGACTCATCTAAGGACTTTGCTAAAAATCACAGAATCTCAGAAGGGGCACCCACGGAGCTTCTGAAACACTGGGTTTGGGGTCATGTATCTGTACTTGTAACAGAGCTTCATGGGTAATTCCTGGCCTAAAAGACAGGATAATAACTTTTTGCCTGAATAGGTCAAGGAATGCTACATGGTGAAGGTGATACATGTGCTAGGTACTTACAGATAATTAGGAGTTTGCTAACATTTGACGTGAGTGGTACTATTAAGATTCAACAATAGTTTTTTTTTTTTTTTTTTTTTTTTTTTACAATCAACAAAGTGAAGAGACAACCAACAGAATGGGAGAAAATATTTGCAAACTATCTACACAACAAGAGATTAATAACCAGAACTTATAAGGAGCTCAAACAACTCAATGGGAAAAAATCTTAATAATTTGATTTAAAAAATTGGCAAGAGCTCTGAATAGATATTTCTCCAAAGACATACAAATGGCAAACAGGCAAATGTAGAAGCGCTCAATGTCATTGATCATCTGAGAAATGCGAATCCAAACTACAATGAGATGTCATCTCATGCCAGTTAAAATAAAAAGCAGTTAAAATGGTTTTTATCCAGACAGGCAATAACAAATGCCACTAAGGAAGTAGAGAAAAGGCAAGCCTCTTACACTCTTGGTGAGGATGTAAATTAGTACAACCACTATGTAAAACAGTATGTAGATTCCTAAAAAAAACTAAAAATAGAGCTACCATGTCATCTGGCAATCCCACTGCTAGGTATATTCCCAAGGAAAGGAAATCAGTATATCAAAGAGCTATCTGGACTTCCATGTTTATTTCAGCACTATTCACAATATCCAAGATTTGGAAGCAACCTAAGTGTCCATCAACAGATGAATAAAGAAAACATGGTACCTATACACAATAAAATACTATTCAGCCATAAAAAAGAATGAGGTTCTGTCATTTGCAACAACACGGATGGAACTGGAGTACCTTATGTTAAGTAAAACAAGCCAGACATGGAAAGACAAGCAATTGAACTCGTGGAGACAGAGAGTAGAATGATGGTCACCAGAGATTAGGAAGGGTAGTGGGGGTAGGAAGAGTGGGGATTAATGGGTCCAAAAATATAATTAGATAAAATAAGTAAGAGCTAGTATTTAATAGCACAACAGAATGATTACTGTCAACAATAATTTATTGTACTTTAAAAAATAGCTAAAAGGATATAATTGGAAGGTTTGTAACACAAATAAATGATGAATGCTTGAGGTGATGGACGCTCCATTTATCCTGATGTGATTATTGTGTATTGTATGCCTGTATTAAAATATCTCATGTACCTCATAAATATATACGCCTATAATGTACTTGTAAAAATTAAAAATAAAACATTTTAAAATCAGGCGATCAGAGAACTTTGAACATGATAATTTATGATATTAAAGAAGTACTGTTAGCTTTTTAAAGCACCATTTAAAAATGAATATCTTTGCTGATATCACTGCCAAAGACAGAGCACAGAGCCTGACAGTTGTTCCACTTATCCCAAAGAATGTCACATTTTAAAAAAAAATTTACGTTTCAAGTTGGCAGCACAGTGAATCACCTGGAAAGCCCTTGAAATATGGTGACATTTGGGGCCCATCCCCTGAAGTTCAGGTTCAACTGCTCTGAGACAGGGCCAAACATCAGTACTTTTCCAAGTACTGACAGTTCTTTTTAATGCTTTTAAGAAGTAGTGACAATAAATATTCAGCCAAAGAATCACTGTTTAGGCTGTACATAGTATCCCTAGAAAGACTCTAAGTGCTGGACCTAACATCACAAGTTGTGTGCTCCCAGACGCCAAGACAGACCAAGTCTCTTGCTTGAATAAATGTCAAAAGAGGGTGACTAAAGTCATGGTATAATTTCCAAGGTTTACACTGACAAATTAATGCTGTTAGCACAAAATATGATACAACAACATAGGTATGCCACTTACCAGGTAATTAACAGATATATAAGACATATTTAATTCTTAGTGCCAAAAATTTTTAGACAATAGGGATAAAACATTGAAGGGTGTAAATGCAGTCATCTTTCAATCCTGGTAGTGCAGTACTATGAAGGTACACAACCTCAGGTAGAGATAAGGTCAAGCATCTAAATTTGAGATTTTTCATGATTGAAAGGCCCAGGCAAATGGCCCTTTGATATAAGGCCTCTACCTACCACTTGGCAGTTCTTCAAATTCACTCCTGGAGATGAACTCCAGATTTAAATAAAGCATTATTTCTGAGAACGGGACTCTGGAATCTCTTTCTTGTTTGTTTGGTTTTTTTAATCTCAGCTTTATTGAGGTATAATGTATAATAGAATGTATAGAATGTATGCATTTTAAGTGTACAAATGATGAGTTTGATGAGTTTTGATAATTATTATACCCAGGTAACCATTAACCACCAACATGATTAAGATATAGAACATTTCCATTCCCCGTTGAAAGTTCCTTATGCCTTTTTTATTTTTTAAATTAAGTTCCAGTGTGTATGTGCAAGATGTGCAGGTTTGTTACATAGGTAAATGTGTGCCATGGTGATTTGCTGCACCTATCAACCCATCACCTTGGTATTAAGCCCGGTATGCATTAGTTATTTTTCCTGATGCTCTCCCCCATCTCCCAACAGATCCCTCCCAATAGACCCCAGTGTGTGTTTTTCTTCTCCTCGAGTTCATGTATTCTCATTGTTCAGCTCTCACTTATAAGTGAGAATATGAGGTGTTTGGTTTTCCATTCCTGTGTTAGTTTGCTGAGGATAATGACTTCAAGCTTCATCCATGTCCCTGCAAAGGACATGATCTCATTCCTTTTCATGGCTGCATAATATTGCATAGTATATATGTACCACATTTTTAAAATCCAGTCTATCATTTGGGTTGATTCCACGTCTTTGCTATTGTGAATAGTGCTGCAATGAACCTATGCATACATGTATCTTTATAATTGAATGTTTTATATACCTTTGGGTATATACCCAGTAATGGGATTGCTGGGTCAAATGGTATTTCTGGTTCTACCCTTGATTTATAATCCTCTGGGTATATACCCAGTAATGGGATTGCTGGGTCAAATGGTATTTCTGGTTCTAAATCTTTAAGGAATCGCCACAGTGTCTTCTACAATGGTTGAACTAATTTACATAGAATCTCTGTTTCGTTTTTTTTTTAAATCTCCTCAGTGACTTAACATAGCTGATCCACCCTGGCATTTGAGGATCAAGGAAATTTATAATCTTTAGCACTTTTGTAATGCTGAGATTCTACAAATAAAATTCTACCTATCTGAGTAAACTGAAAATATTATTATCATGATCTTCAATATCTTCCCATGGGAGTAAGGGAATACTTCTCCCTTTCTTTCTTGCACTGCTGATTTTTCAAATCCTTTCTTTGGGGTGACCAAGTCTTTCATAATGATCACTTATTATTACAAACCAAGATAAACACTACCATAAAGTACCCTGGTGATTTTTTTCTCCATTCATTCACTCTTTTTGACAGACAACAGCATCCTGATGGGGCACCTCTTTTCCATCACTGTGTGTGATCTTAGTGAGGCTGTCAATCAAGATGCCTTGTATGTGGTCCGAGCTAAAACGATCACTTTGTCTCTCTCAAGACTTTGGACGTTGAGCTGAGCTACACAAGGATGGGGAAAAACGTTGGGGTCGATTAATTCCTGGAATAGCCTTCAGATGAGACTATCAATTGGAGACATCGGCACCCTAGCTGCCCAGTTCCAACCCTTTCTCAGCTAGATTTTCAATGTGCTGAACTACCTATGTTCTGCCAACAATGTCCTGTTTTGCTAACTTTAGCCAGGATCAGTTTCTGTTGCTTGCAACTGAAGAACTCTATAAAGTACAATGTTATAAGCAAGGCAGTAATACCATCTGTATAGTCTGGAACTGCGGGATCTGGTCTGGTGATAAATTATAGCTAAGGTTGGTGGAAAGCATGAGTGAGTGAGATTGTGTGACTAACCTTGGCTGCTAGGTATGTGAGAGTTGTAAGCTTCAGGAAATGGATGACCTGGATGGTTATCCACTTCAGACAAAATGTTAGCGAATGAATAGAAATAGCAGATAATAAGTGAGAGGGGTAGGGGACTAAAATCATAGTAAGTTTAGTAAGATAGTTGCAAAGTTTCAAAATAAAACCCATCTCTGAGGTTAATGGATAAAACATGTCAAAAATGATAAACAATATTTAGAATCCCTGGCTTCATAAGCCAAAAGCCAAATGGCTAATAGTCAGTTACATGCCCTCCTGCTAATCGAAACAGAGCACTGAGTTATAAACTAGAAAATGTAGTAAGAAATGCACATGAATCTGCATCTGAACAAATCTACTGATTGTGAATAAATCAGCAATATGGCTTCTAATAAAGCATTTACTCTCCTCATTTGTTCGACCTGTAGCTGTTGCATTCAAAATACATACACATATACGTACACAGACATATCTATATTTGCAATTTATAATATGTCTGAAATGTAATACTACAGTTCATTTGCAAGGCTGCTACCAAGGCATCTGGAGTGTAATTTTATCATCCAGGGCACAATGGATACACCAGCTCCAAACATAGAACTCACTGAGTTGCCATATATTACTATAGTACAAGCATTTTATTTTAAACTGATGGGAACCTCACATAAGTTAGGGGAGGAAAGGCGAAAATCAATTCAGAGGTGTTAGTGGAGTTGGTCAAATACTTGTTATTTAAGTGACAAAAAGATATAAATGATACAAAACTGAATTTGCTAAATTGCCAGAAGAAAATGAATCCCACCAAGTGAAGAAGTGAATACGGCATAATGGCCAATGTTTATGGAATACTTAGCCTGTGTTAAACATTGTACTGAGCCTGTCAATAAACACAATCTCCATTAATTTTATAACAATCCCATGAAGTAGTTACTATTCCTATTTAACTGCTAAAAATAAGTTTCAGTGACTATTGGCTACTGAGGATGTATCCAATGCCAAACTCCTATGTAGGAATACATACATCTAAACACAAATGTGGATATTTTAATAAGACATTCAAAGTCAGAAAATAGGTAGAGATGTATGAAAAGAGAATTAGTAGCATCAAGTAGTTTGGTTGTTCGCTAAGAAAGAACTAATGTCTCCAGTATTTCTAAATTGGGGTATGAATATCTACTAATTGGTATCTGTGAGGTAGACTTGGGGGGCAGGTGTGCATGCAATTTAATTTTCCCTATAAATACCACATTGTGCCAGCATTTCCCTGTGGAAGAGAGGATCACATAGTTTGGTTTTACGAAGAGAGATTTTTTTTTTTTCAATTTGGGGAGCCATCAGAGCCAGTCTCTCTCCCTCCTCCGAACCTCACTCCTGGAAGGTGTTTTCTTGGTATTAGTTCTCCAGGACCTCAAAGTATATAAGGATACTTTAATAAAACTACTGCCCTGCTAAAATGGAATGACTAACATTGAAATGATTCCCATGTCAGTTTTAAAATAGATCAGTTGGACCTCCAGAAAATGTATGAATTGAAAAGACATGCTTTCACTTAGAATAATAGTCTCCAATCTCATCCAGGTCAGGAATGGAAAACCAAACATTCCTGGGAGCTAATCTATGAGGATATAAAGGCATAAGAATGACACAGTGGACTTTGGGAACCCAGGGAGAAAAGGTGGGAAGGGGGTGAGGGATAAAAGACTACAAACAGGGTGCAGTATATACTGCTTGGGTGATGGGTGCACCAAATCTCACAAATCTCCACCAAAACACTCATACACCACAAACACCACCGTTCCTCAATAACCTATGAAAATAAAAAATTAAAAGAAAGGAAAGAGAGCCCAAATCTTTAGAGAAACACACACACCAGTACATATGTGTGTGTATGTATATATATGTGTGTGTATGTGTATGTATATGTGTGTATGCATGTGTGTATGTATGTTGAGTTGAGGGTATAGTGGCAATGATGCTATTGAGTGTTTCCTTCACTTAGTTCTTATCCCCAAAAGACCTAATTTCTAATCAGTAAAATAAACCAGGTACAATCCCATAGTGTAGGCATTTCCAAACTTCACTGATCATCAGAATAAAAATAGCCAGAGTTTCTTTGAATGCCTACTGTATAGGAAGAACCATGATGAATAACTTATCTGCCCAATGGTCCTCCCAAGTAGGTATAATTTCCCTCTTTCATAGATGAGGTAATAGACCCAGTCAGATTGAATTATTTGGCCATTAACTCATCTAGTGAGAGTGAAAACTGTAATTTAAACCTAAGCAGTCTTTACCAAGAACTCATACTCTACCAATTGTGCTAAATTATAGTATACTATTGTTGGAGCCTAGGGATCTGAATAATTAAAAGCCCCCAGATGATTCTTATGCATCCAGCTCAATACTGGTCCAAGAATCCACTGGTAAGTATTTGATGTGCATATCAATCACCTGCAGATTTTGTTAAATTATAAATATTGATACATTAGGTCTGGGTGTGGGCCTGAGAATCTGGATTTCTGACAAGCTCCAGGTAATGTCAATGCTGTTGGTTCCTAGACTACATTTTGAATAGCAAGTCAATAGGGCACAGCACTCAGTTATACAATGTTTTAAATTGTTCTGTAATGAAAACCATAAATTATGTCCCCAGAAAAATTGGAAGCACTGAAGTATCAATTGTACAGTGTCTCCATACCCTAGTAGTACAAGACCCATAAAAATTAAGCCATTCAAATAATGCTTGGTAAGTAATTCTCAAGAGAAGTACTATTCTGACTCTTTTTAACATCCAACACAAGAAGAACTGGAACAAAGGGGCTTGCTTACTCTCAGAGTACAGGTGTCCTGATTTACTTCTGCATGGAAGAGGTTACAGATTCTCTCTCTCTCTCTGGTCACTTGATAGGTTGTCATTAACAATAGTCTTCTTTCTATTACTTTTCTTTTTTTTCCCTGAGACAGAGTCTTGCTCTGTCACCCAGGGAGGAGTGCAGTGGCATGATCTTGTCTCACTGCAATCTCTACCTCCCAGGTTCAAGCAATTCTCCTGCCTCAGCCTCCCGAGTAACTGGGACTACAGATGCCCACCACTGTGACAGCTAATTTTTGTAATTTTATCAGAGACGGGGTTTCACCATGTTGGCCAGGCTGGTCTCAAACTCCTGACCTCGTGATCCACCTACCTCAGCCTCCCAAAGTGCTGGGATTACAGGTGTGAGCCACTGAGCCTGGCCCAATAGTCTTTTTTCTAGGGAGTCTAAGAAAATATCTATGAAGGGATATCAACAAAGTCATTAGAAAGCAGAACAAAGGTAAAAGACACATGTTCTTTGGGATTAAAAAAATTAAGTGCAAAAAACCCACTATTTTCTCCCATCAAAGTTCCATTTAATTTTTTTATATTAGTTATTACAAGGTTTTTGCACAATTTATTCTCCTATACACTTTAATCTCATGAATGGAAAAAACTTTGCCTGCATTCTTGACTCCCATGCTCTTTGTTCTCCTATCTGATTCCCAACTATGTGGAACTGTCATCACAGAAAAATAATTGCCCTGGTCACTCCCCAAAAAGCTTGCTCAAGATTTTATCCACTTCTGTTTGACCAAAGATTAGTCTTTTGATCTTGGGGAAAAATATATCCAACTCAGTCAGCCAGCTTTTGAAATAACTCAAGATATTGTCATCATGCATAGTTTAGAACCACTTCAAACTTAGGGTGCGCTCCATCTGTTTCCATAGGTCCCCCCATGCCAAACACACCAGTCCATAGACTTGAGATTCTACCTCTTTCCACAAGACAATATGCATATGTATGTATATATCTGTCTTAGCCCGTCTGGTCTACTATAACAAAGTATCATAGACTGAGTGCCTTAAACAACAAACATTTACTTCTCACAGTTCTGAAGGCTGGGAAGTCCAAGATCAAGGGGCCAGCAGATTTGGTGTCTGATGAGGGGCCTCTTCCTGGTTTTCAGGTGGCCATCTTTCACGTGTCCTTACATCTTTACATGGTGGAAAGAGCAAGGGAACTCTCTGGAGTCTCTCTTTTGAGGGCATTAATCCCATTTATTAGGGTTCTATCTTCATGGCCTCATCCCCTCCCAAAGGTCCTTCTCTTAATACCATCACATTGGGGGTTAAGATTTCAGCATATGAATTTTGGAATACATAAACATTCAGTCTATAGCCATATCCTAGAGTTTCTAATACATTTTGGAACTCAAATATTTTATTATTGGGAAGACATAAATCACCAAGTCTTTCTCCAAGTAAAACATATTGCCCAATATTTTACCACTTGCAGTAAATATGTGCCTTGCCCTCTAGAGCTATGAGCTTCAAAATGGAGTGGACATACACTACCCAGGTGAGTCTTATTTAAAAATGCAGATTTCTAGATTCTATGCCCAGCAATTCTGATTTAGGAGATCAACAGTCAGACTTAGAAATCTACATTCGCATAAGCATCCCATGTGGTCTTGCTTTAGAAGCTCATAGTTCAGAATGAGAGACAGCCATGTAAACAAATGACTGCAATCCGACATGATAAATTGAATGACAGAAATGTGTACCATGCATAGTGCTAGCAGTAAGCGGTGGGGGCACAGTAGAAATTTTGCTTAGTCTAGAGAATGATGTTAGAGGGTTCCTCAAATAGTGTATTTAAGTTCAGCCTTGAGAGAGCAGGGAAAATTCAGTAGGCACCAGTTGATGCGATATAAGCAAATAAATACATCTTTATTTGCATGATTACTGGAGATAAAGTTAGGGGGCAGCGGGAGCAGATATAGGCACCTGACACAAATGGTTGTGTAGGTTGTACTCTACTCAGCTTTGGGGCACCAGTCACACCATAGTCATCATAGTTTTGTACATTTATTGCAATTACTTTCTGACCTAGGGTAACACTGTATCTTGAAGAAATGGTCTCAGTTTCTAAGTTGTGCGAAGACCAGTGGGCTAGTGGTAGGTCTAGAGGAGCGGAAGTGGGAAGATCATATCCCTTGTTCACAGTTTACAGTCTCACACCTATCACTTCACAAGGAACACAGGGAATCCTGCAGGAAGAAAATGCTATAATTACAGCCTACGTGTTGGCTGCATGTCAAAAAGATGTGTCTGCTCAAAATGTAAAGTGAACCTAGGACTGAGAGAAAAGGGTCAGATAATGAGGGAAGTAGGAAAATCTGAGTTGGAGGAGGATCATCAAACACCTATTTTTTTTTTTTTCTCCAAATGCCAGTGCCAAGACATTAATCAAACAACCCATATCCAGTGTTCTTCAGATACAACGGCAAGCAGCCATTAATTGCAGATTTCCCGAAGGTCCCACCCTTTCAAATTCCAGGCACCATCTATGAAGAGAAGTAACTTTTATTTTCCCTTGAGGACGCTCAGCTGCCACTGTCTCTAGCCCTTATCTGGGTCCTTGAAGCCCTTTACTCTGAATTGTCTTGGTATTCATTCCAAAGGCTTCAATCCCAGAGAGATCTTTCCATTCCATTTTTGAAGGAAATATCACTAGTTGATCTGCCTTCATGAGCACTTTCTGGGTATGGTATATTTTCCTTCTAAGGAAAGATGAGGAATCCATAAAATTAGTGTTGGCCATCTTAGCTCTGTAACCACTTATTACTTTATTACCGTAACTACCCCAAATAATATTCATTCATTACTCTTCATGTGCCAATTACACTAAATCTGTATTGTCATGATTTTCATTTCATCCCCACAAGATTTCCATAATGTAGCCATTATTAAACCTCATTTAGAGAGAACATCAAGATCCAGAGAGGTTATGTAACTTATCCTGAATCACGTAGTTAATAAACACTAGAGCCAGCATATAAACTCAAGACTGTCTAACTTGAAAGGCCATAGTATTAGTCAGTATATGATACTGCCTCTGACCTCTTTCCTTCAGATCATGAACTATATCATTACAATCTTCCTAGTGCCTTTGTGCGAACTTAGCTCTTTGTATGTATTAACCAATTTAAACCTCACAACAACCTTATGCAATGGGTTCTATTATTTCCATTTCAGAGATGAGAAAACTATGGCACAGAGAAATTAAATTATACGCCCAAGAACATCCAGTTAGTAAGTAGTTGGAGGTGGGATCCAAACAATTCAAAAAAGCTATTGAGATCTTATTTCACATTTTGTTCTTGTATAGTAGCCTTAATCCAACCAAAGCCAACATTTTTAAGGTGTTTTAATAAATATCTAGGAAATATTTATATCCAGATTTATAATAAAAAATTATAAAAATTATAATTTTTAATACTGATATCCAGATTTACAATTTAGTTCAGAGGGAGAGTATAGTAGAAACCCAGAAATTCTAAGTCTAAAGTCTTTGCCCTCAAATATGATAGTCCTTGGAAACTAAATAAAATTTTATCGTAAACAATCAAAACCTGCCTACCTAACATGCCTTCTTGGCATTAATGTTTTCATTCAATTTTTCAGTGATGGATGTGTGTTTACTGAGTGCCTGCACCTTCAGGGACTGGGGAATCCAAGGGGATTGAGACATAATCCCTGCCTTCAAAAAGCTTACAGTCTGGTGGAGACTCAGAAGGAAACAGTGATTGTAGTATAGGTATGAAGTGCATGATTAATTGGAAGCTCCATGAAGAGAGAGTCTCTGCCTTACTCTGCTTTATCTCCACCCAGCACCTCATCCATTGCCTGGCAGAGTGAGAATACAAATACTTATACATGCATGCTTGAATAAATGCATGCACTGTGGTGGTGCTGAGGAACTGCAGGGAGGGTTGGGGGGCAGGAGCTAAGTCAGCTGGGGATGAGACAGAGAGAACGACGGAAAGGCTTCTGGGTCCTTGAAGAGGTGCTTGAACTGTGTGCTGAAACTGAAGAATTTAGCAGCAGCAAGCCAGGCAAGGGAAGAGTAGGATGGGAGAAACAGACAAATAGACAAGACCACTGTAAGTGAGTTGTGAGGCTGATGATGGGTCTGTTTAGGCAAGGCTTTCCAGGTTTGGCTGGGGGAACATACAGAAAGGAGAACCAGCTGACATACTGAGGAAGAACAAGGGAGACTAGAAGCCGAGTAAATGACAATGAGAGAGCTCAAGAGGTCAGCAGGAGACAGATCATATGTCCCAAGCTAAGCATTTTGAACCTGACTCTGAAAGCCATGGAGGAGCCATTGATAAGTTTTAAGCAGGGAAATGTCATGATCACTTTTTGTTGATTGCAAAGTTGTAAACCCTTCTTTCCTAACCCTCTGTAGGGATGGCTGTGTTAGATAATACTACATTGTTCCAGGACTTAATGAGTAGAGGTTATCTACCTCCAGCTGTGTTTTAGACCTACCTGACTATAATTGTCCCTCCTAGGTTCTTACTCAGATTCCCTTGGCTCTATTGAGAGTATCTAGGATAGTCCTTAGTCCCTTTTTCTGCTGCAAAAGGCATTTCATCACTCAGATACTATCTGGTTACATGCATAAAGAAAAGACAAACACACACTCTTTTTTTTTTTTTCTTTTTTTTGATGGAGTCTCGCTCTGTCACCCACGCTGGAGTGCAGTGGCACAATCTCAGTTCACTGCAACCTCTGCCTCCTGGGTTCAAGCGATTCTCCTGCCTCAGCCTCCCGAGTAGCTGGGGTTACAGTTACGGGCCACCGTGCCCAGCTAATTTTTGTATTTTTAGTAGAGATGGGGTTTCGCCATGTTTGTCAGGCTAGTCTCAAACTCCTGACCTCGTGATCCACCCACCTCAGCCTCCCAAAGTGCACGCTCTTTTTTTTTTTTTTTTTTTTTGAGGGGGAGTCTTGCTCTGTTGCCCAGGCTGGAGTGCAGTGGCGTGATGTCGGCTCACTGCAACCTCCGCTTCCTGGGTTCATGCCATTCTCCTGCCTCAGCCTCCTGAGTAACTGGACTATAGGTGCCTGCCACCCTGCCCGGCTAATTTGTTGTATTCTTTAGTAGAGACGGGGTTTCACTGTGTTAGCCAGGATGGTCTCGATCTCCTAACCTCGTAATCCACCCACCTCGGCCTCCTAAAGTGCTGGGATTACAGGCGTGAGCCACCGCGCCCGGCCATGCATGCTCTTTTAAATAAAAGTCACTCAGAGTTTGAGCAGGACAGAAGACAGAAGTACAGTAATTAGAATGGAAAATCATTAGACCTACATGAAAATGGACCAAGCGATGTAGTCAAACCTAAACAAATTAGACTCTGAGCTCTGGCCAATGTGTCTTTCAGGCAGGGGATCAGCCCTAGATCCTAGATGACAGATTTTTACATATTTGAGGAAAAGTAGTAACTTTCAAAATCAAATAAAAAGACAGGTGTGATTTCTAGCATGCTGAAGCTGCAAGCCCTTTTTTGTTGTGTAAGGTACACCTCACAGCTCCTCCCTGATGTTTAATTTCTATGATTTATAAAACCAATGTATGCTTATTGTAAAATTCCAGGAATAGAGAGAAAATAATTTTAAGTAAAAATTATTCTTCATCCCACTGGAGTCAACCAGGCTTAACATTTTTGTACGACTCTTGCCTCAGCTTTTATCCTCTTGTGAAAACAATATTATTGTTGTTATTACCGTTGCTGTTTAAAGAAATATTACCTTAGTTGTGTGATTTGCTTTTTTCCAGTTATACTGTGAATATGTATTGACATTATCATTGTTAAAGCACACAGAGTATTCCATTACGCAGTTGTACCATAATTGTATCAATATCGTCTTCATAAACACTTAAATTGTACCAATAACAACAACAAAAAAAGCTTAGGAAGGGGGACGGCTGTGATGAACACCAGTGTAGGCTGTGATGAACACTAAGTATAGCTGCACTTAGCTAAGTCTCATGTTTCTACGACTATTTACTTAGAATAAAGTTCAAGAAGTGGAATAGCTGAGAGCCAAATGGCATGCATGTTTAATGCCTGGCCTATATATTGATGAATTGTCCAAAGAGCTTGTATCCATGTACTAGTTCACCAAAAAAGTGTCTATTTTGCCCTATCTGTAGCAACTTTAAATATTATTTTTGATCCCAACTTTTGCCTACCTGATGGGTAAAAATTAGTACCACATTGTTATTTTAATGTTTTATTTCTTTAATTACTAGTAAGCTTGGACACCTTTCCATATGATTATTAGGCATGTATTCTTTTTCATAAATCACACTTTCTTGTCCTTTCCTCATATTTGTTTGGTGAAGCTTTTTATATGTTAAGAGTATTAACCCATTGAAAACCCATTTTATAGCCTGAAAATTATAATTTGGTCCAGTCATCTACAGAGAGCATTCAGCCCAATGTCTGCCCAACATCAGCACTAAATATTTAAGCTCAAGGAATCCATAGTCAGGAAGACACTGGTCCCCCACGGAGGAGCTTTTTTCAAAGGAATGGATCATAAACCAAAAGGAATTTTCTATGGTGTCCCTATTAGTCAATTAAAGTGGTCTGACCCACTTTAGCTTTGGCAATTCCTGGTTCTTGCTTGTGTGTGTCCCTAGAGAACAGAATGAATTAAGGAGTCACTATCTAAGGTGTTTTCAAAAGAAAACACTTTGGCAAAAGCTTATTTAGCTAGTCTGGGATTAATTTTCTTAAACAACCAGTTAGAGCTTCAAAAAGAAGGGAATGAGTTAATAAACTCTTTGCGACATCCCTGCCCCCATACTCCCATTAGTATGGTCTTCTGAGTCTGCACATGGTGGGGACTCTTCTTTCCACACGTGTATTCTGAGCCCTAGAAACACTCAGGCTGTGAAGTGCAATACACTTGTTTTTTCCCTTTGGGTCACTTCAAATTGATCATGTCAGCTCTTTTCCATTCCCTCCTCTTTTCTTCCAATGTTTCCTTTCTCCTTTGTTTTTCAGGAGAAAGGAGAAGAATTTGGTAGACAGAGAGAGAGAGAGAGAGAGAGAGAAAGAGAATGTGTGTATATTAAAAACAGATAAGGAAGCAACCGGGTATGGTGGCTCATGCCTGTAATCCCAGCACTTTGGGAGACCAAGGCGGGCGGATCACGAGGTCAGGAGTTTGAGACTAGCCTGACCAACATGGTGAAACCCTGTCTCTACTAAAAATACAAAAAGTAGCTGGCTGGGTGTGGTGGCGCACACCTGTAACCCTAGCTACTCAGGAGGCTGAGGCAGGAGAATCACTTGAACCTGGAGATGGAGGTTGCAGTGAGCCAAGATCATGCCATTGCACTCCAGCCTGGGAAACGAAAAAACAAACAAACAAAAAATAACAAACAAACAGACAAAAAACCTTAAAGCAAAAGTCCTTGGAGCCAATACCATTTGATGACCCAATTAGAGATACCATTTCAGAATTACAAGTGTAACCTTATTTGATTCTTATCACCCTCAAGTTCTCTTTGGAACTTGCCAAAGGCCCAAAGCTAGACAGTGGCAGAGCTGGGACTCTAACTCAGGTCTCAATGACTTCAAACTCATTTTTACGAGATTATGTGTCTCATAAGTCACCATGCCTGCTACCTCTTGCGTTACAGGTGAATGAACCAAGGCCCAGTGGACTGACCAGCTGGCTAAGGCACTCAGACTTTCTTAGAGGAGCTGAGTAGACAACACAGGCCCCTTTACTGTGCCGACTCATCTTTGAGATGATGATGCAATTCAACAAGAACATATTCAATGTGTACAAATTCTATTGGGGCAATTATTCAAGAACAAATAGTATAAAGGTACACCTCAAGCTCTTTGCTTAGCTTCTCATTTAGGGGCATTTCCTATGAGTCCTTATACAACCCTCTCTGGTGGTTATAACCTGGTATCAAATCAAATCAAATCAAAATTATCAATGCAGGCAATCATTGCATAAGATTTGCTGTCTTCATGGAGGTTTTGTGTGGTTAAACACTGGGCTGACATCGCCTAGGGAATTTCATGTGAAAATTCCTCCCCCAAATTTTTCTTCTCAGAGTTCCTATTCTTAGCACCACCAGGGAGTAGGGATCTGGAGAGTGAAGTGAGGTTTTACTCCCTTTCCCCTTCTCCTGTCTTGCTCTCTGTCTCACCACTCCCTAGTTGCTACCTGAACTTCTAGGTTAATCCTCCACTCACACCTGGAATTTCTTATCCTTTTGCCCTGCAGAGCACTTAACTGTGTTACTCGAGCATTTCCTTGGGGTCCCAGGTTTTTCCCCCAAGGGGTTTATCAGCAATTATTCTGAACATATATGGTACCTTCAATTTCCTTTCTTCATCTTTTCCCATAGAGAAAATTATCCCAATTTTTACATAATGTTATTATCCCCATTTTAAGAAGTCTGAAGTTCAATTAGAGTAACTTGCCCAAAGTCACACTGCTAACACCTTGCACAGCCTAAATTCAAATCCACATTGGTCTGACTCCTAAAATTCTGGCTTTGTTTAAAGACATTAATTCCCTAACAACTCATTGTATTAAACTCTTACTATCTCTGCTAATTTCTCAAATATTGTATAAAAGGAGTTGTCCTCCAAAAAGAACAATTGTAACAGCTTGACCTTTCAGATCTCATTCAGAAGGCTCTTACAAAGACAGCTCTCTAGTATGAATAATTTACCCTTCTCGAGGCTGAATTTCCTCGGATGATACTTGACCTTCTCCAGGCATGCAGGCCCTCCAAACGTAACCCTTAAGTCGGTTGGACACTAGGGTTCAAAGATAGTTTTGCCTTGTCCATTGCTCAGTGAAGCCATTCTGAAGTATGTTCCCCAAAACATTTATCATATTATCCTGTTAAACATGAGATTCCATGACCAAATACGTTGGAAAACTGAGAAAACAAAAAGTAAGTTGGTGTTTCCCAGTTGCATTCCATTAAACACTGTTGTGTGAGCTGTTCATAGATCTGACGGTCAAAGAAAAAAAAAAGAAACAAAAATCAAAAAAATCAGTTTGAGGTTAAATAATCTTGGCAAAATCTAAATACTCTAATTCCCTTTTGGGAGATTTATGATAAACATTAGCATATTAAAGCTTCTGGCAAGTCCTGCTAAATAGTTTGACTTGGAACTTCGCAGATTTTTTTAACTTCAGGACTTTTTTTTTTTATCTTGCAGGACCGGCCCACAAGAGCCCACTCTGAAAAGACTTCTGGTTTAAATTCTCAGTTCCTGTGTTTTTCTTTTGTTTGTTTGTTTGTTTGAGACGGAGTCTTGCTCTGTCAGCCAGGCTGGAGTGCACTTGTGCAATCTTGGCTCACTGCAAGCTCGACCTCCCGGGTTCACGCCATTCTCTTGCTTCAGCTTCTCGAGTAGCTGGGACTACAGGTGCCCACCACCACGCCCGGCTAATTTTTTGTATTTTTAGTAGAGGCCGGGTTTCACTGTGTTAGCCAGGATGGTCTCGATCTCCTGACCTCGTGATCCACCAGCCTCGGCCTCCCAAAGTGCTGGGATTACAGGTGTGAGACACCGCACCAGGCCAGCATATCCTGTATTTTTAAGGGAGTTGACAAAGGGTCCTCTTTTGGGAATCTGGGCCTGGTCCTGCCATCAATTATTTGGGTGACTGTGAACAAGTCAGTTCTCTCTGGGGCTCAGTTTTCCCATCTGTAAAATGAAGATGATATACCATTTTGTCTCTAGCTTCCCTTCCAGTTCTAGCACACCATCACCTAAACATATAGGAATTGATGGGGATACACACCAGAATATCATGACAAACTGTGTGTTTATATTTTCTTAATCTCATCCTCTTAATTGAGGCCCAGAGAGGAATAACTTATTCACAGTCACTCAATTAGTTTGATGGCAGAATCAGGCTTAGATTCCCAAAAGAAAATCATCCACCAGCTCCCTTCAAAATACATATGATGAAAATTTAAGCCATATGTTTGTTTTACCCAGAAACCAAATAATAATCTTTTTCAAGCCATAGAATTCTTAAACATATAAATAATTTGTCTCTATCTGCCAGTATATCATAGAAGGTCTTCCCCAGAATCACACTATCATTTACTTGTTCAGAATGCTGAGGTTCTCTCTGATTAGCTAATTTTCAGGATAGTGGGAAAGTGCAGAGAGTGGTTCAGGTGAACTGCAGTGGGACCTCAGGCAAGCAACTTTCCCTTTCTGGGACTTGTTTTTTTCATCCGTAAAAAAGAAAATAATGACAGTGTGCCCTCCATTCCTCTAAGACACCTTGTCAACTGTCAGTCATAGTCAGAAGACTCTGCTGCTATGTGCCTGCCCTGTCCTGAGGTGTCAGCAGAAGTGTCATTGGCCCCACTTGCTTTGCATCAGCTTCCAGGTGGGTGCTGCATAAATCCTCCATTTGGTACTATCAATACTAGTATTATATGGATACAAATATAATGCCCTAATATCAGAGATAATTTACTTTGCACTAATGACACTTAACTTGATAATAATTCTTCTTAAAATCCGTAGCAGGACAGCATGATGGTTAATAGCTAGGCTCTGACATCCGATAAACCCAGGTTTGAACCCAGCACTGTCACTTACCAGCTGTGCATCCAGGCAAGGTGTTACTCGCTGATCCTCAGATCCTTCATCTATACACTGCAAAGCTGATACAGCAATGCAATGCAACAATGTTTGCAAAGCTCTTTGTACATTTCCCGGGCATATAATATGTGGTCAGTTATGGCAATTTAAAACATTATCTATTTCAGACATCAAATGCAAGAAGATTGACAAGAAAATTGCCACCATACCAAAGCCAGGAGTTGGAATCCTGCACAGTCATTAGAAAGGAAAACTGTAGTTGGAGCTCTTAGCAAATGGTCCTTAGGCTGCCTGCGGTATTAGTGCTGGCCAGAGGCTCTTTAATGTTGACATTGTTTATTATTGAACACTGCCACCTAGTGGATATATTGGAAACATGCAGGTCAGGAAATCGCGGGGGTTATGTCAGGTCAGCTGGTCACACATGGTAGAGGCTGTGGTGTCCATCTTGTCCACACTGATTTCAGCTTGTTGGCTTGCAGCCATGCCCAGGGAGATTTTGGGGTGTTCCTGTTTATGCCTGCTTAGTGGGAGTAATGTCACCACCCACATAGGATCAGAAATTTCTAGGGCCTAGAATTGATCTTTCAATTTCAACAAGCATGGTTCCCCTTTGCTCAGCATTATAATGCCATATCTTATTTAATCCTCTCTTTTGAAATCCTTATTACAGTTTCACCCATTTTACAGATTTGAAAGCTGAGTCTCATAGGAGTGAAGCAATTTGCTGAAAGTCACTCAATTCAGGTTTAAAACCCAGGTCTTGTATAATTCTAAAGGTCCGGCTTTTTCCACTGCAACATACTGCCTTCTATTAGATGCATGGATAGAAAAGAGCTTTCTTGATTCAGTCCTGGAAACCCAGGCCTGAGTTTTGGTTAAGCCTTTGTAAGAAGCCTTTCTCCCAAGCTAAATCTCAAGTTGGTCTTTCTTGTAGCCAGGTCTTCATTGGTTTCTAGACGTCTCCTGCATCTTCACTTCAAAGACAAAAACTAGCTGCAATTTATTGAAGATTTTATTACGTGCAAATGATCTCATTTAATCCTTATAACAGCCCTGTAAAATAGGTTCTGTTGATATTATTCCTATTTTATAAATAAGGAAACTGAGGCACAGAGAAGTTAAGTAATTCCCCCATGGTTACCTGGATTCTAAGCCAGAGCCCTGGTTTGAACCTAGGCAGGCAGTTTCCTTCCAGGATACACTCCTAAGCACCAGTGGCCACCCTAGGGGGCTATATCTGGGACATCCCCTTAGCTGCCATCAGGTAAGGGAAGGTTCTCAGAAAACCTCAGGGGCAGCCCCACTCAGTAAAGCACTTCCCAGAATGGTTAAGCTCAGAAACTGCACTGAAGTCGGAATAAATGGGGATGCCAGGGATCCTGCAGCTAGCCCTCCTCCCTCCCGGTTTGCAGTATCAGCCTACGGTTACTCTTCAATTAGTTTCCATCTGTAGGAGCAGCTATTCCCTAGGGGTACATGGGCCAAAAAGAGAGACCGACTCAGCCAAGAACCAAAAATATCCTCACCGCAGCAAACAAGCTAGTGATGAAGAAGACGAAAATTTTCCCTTCCAGGTCTGGACATTTCTCAAAGACAGCCCACTCAGCTTATATAAGCCGCATGCACCACTAAAGGAACACAACAAAGGCCCCATGAATCTAGAACAATCCTGCCAATTATGTGTTAATTGAAAGTCATGTAGGGGCTAGCCACATGCCCTTTGGGAAACTTGACACTGTACTTATTGAATTGTCTGTTCTGGATCGCTGACCTGGGCAAAGGGGCTCAGGCAACACTCAAAGGACAGTGGCAAAGTCATTCCACATTCCATGGGTATCAATTCAGAGTTTCCACCCCTTTTTGAACCTTTCCTCCAAAGAAATAGTCAGTGATGGTGTTTAGGGACATTCTGGGCTTCCTTGTATTCATTAATTCATGTTTTCATATATTTATGTACTTGTAAATTGACAAATCTTATCTTGAATATATATTTGCTAAGCATCACCTCTGTTTCAGGTTAATGTCAGGTGCTGGGAACATCACAGTGGGTTAGACACAGTGGGGTGCTGGTAAGTGATGGCCAGCTGGCTCGCTATGTGTCGGGCTGACATGAATGAATGTTGGTTGCATTTTCCTTTACATTAATGAATAAGATAAGATTGAAACTACGAAGATCTACGTCAGTGTCATCTGTTAATGACATGAGCTACTTGAGCTACTTCTTTGCTGAATTGAAGAGAATTATTTAATTTTTTGTGTTGTTCACAGATACTATGACACACTTTAAAGTTTAATCTGCATTATTAACATTTCTCCATCAGTTTCTTGGGTCTAGACAATTAACTAACAATAAATCAAGCCTTGGTTTATAGCATTTGCCAATCTTCATGTGCAAATATGACCATCATGGCCAATTTCAAGCTACCAATATTTTGCCACTAACCATGGAGTTAAGGAGAGATGTACAACATGAACATATATTGTCTCAAAAGTATAGCTTATAGTACAATCTTGTAATTAGGAAGAAATGAGTCTTAGGCTTTTATTATTTTCATTTTAAATATACTACATTTACTTATATAATTTGATATTTTATAATGGCTATGCTTAACAACCAGTTCAAAACAATCCAGGACATTTAACAACTGGCTCCAGCCAGCTGGTATTTCTCAACTCCAGCACACTACTGGTTAGACATAGTCTCCTACTTGAGGATGTTTACAGCTGAGTTGGGGAAAAGCTCTCGTAGTGTGAACTGCTTTGTAAGAAGTAAGATCAAGATGCCATGGGAGCACTCGAAAGACAGCTCCAGCCAAGAGTTGGGCTTGGGGAAAGCTTTCTGAGACAAAAATGTCTAATCTGAGACCTGAAGGAAAATAAGTATTAACTATACGAAGGATGGAAAGTGGGTTCCAGATGGAAGAAGGCCCTGTGCAAAGGACTGGAGTGAAACCAGACCACAGAAACTTTTAGAAATACACAGTATTTCATTATGTTTGGAATGAAGTGCTGAAGGTAAGGTGGTCATATCAGATAAGATTAGTGGGGAGGAGAGTACAGAGCCAGCACATATAAACCATATTAAAAATAGTTTGTCTTAAGGATGGTGAGTACTCACTGACAGCTTATACAAGTGAGGGCACCCTGAATGGATTTCTTATCAGATCATTCTGCCCGTGGTATAGGAAAGAGAGAGACTAGACAAGGCTATATAGGGTGCTACAGTCATCCAGGAGCGAGATGCAGGTTGCCTGCCTGGTGGCAGTGGCCACGGGTATGGCAAAGAATAGAAGAATCAAGAGTCATTTAGGAGGTTGTGCCTGCTGGACAAAGTGATCTATTATTTGTGTGTATTTTGGAGTGGAAGGAGTGCTGAGGGAAACAAAGTCAAGAATGATACTCAGATTTCTGACAAAAGCAACGAAGTAAATGAATGGAAGTGGAAATGGTGGTAGGGAAACAGGTAATTAACCTGAAGGATGATGAGTTCTCTTTCAGACAGATTACATTTATCTAAGTGAATGTTCAAGTGGAGATATGCAGAAAGCAGTTGAGTCTATGTCTGAAGCTCAGGGCACATATCTGGGCTGGAAAATGAATTTCAGAGTCTTGAACACATAGATGCTAACTGAAACCACATGTGTGGATGCAATCATCCAAGATGCATCAGAATCACTGTTTCTGGGTCATTTACTCCACCAGCACCGTCCACCCTCTTTATGTCCTCCCACTGTTTTAATCATTACTGACACCCTATAATGTAGGTACACTTATCATTTCCATTTTGCAGATGAGGAAACCGAGGCATAGAGAGAACAGCTATTTCCTCAAGACTCCTCAGTAAGTGGCAATGCCTAGATTTGAAACCAGTGAGTCTGGCACCAGAACCTACACCCTGAACTATAATAGTAGTCTGCTTCTGTGTCAAAATACACAGACTAACAAGGGAAGACCACCAGCTGGGTGCAGTGGCTCATGCCTGTAATTCCAGCATTTTGGGAGGCCGAGGCAGGCGGATTATTTGAGGTCAGGATTTCGAGAATATCCAGGCCAGCATGGCAAAACCCCATCTCTACTAAAAAAATATAGCCGTAGTGGTGGTGGGCTCCTGTAATCCCAGCTACTTGGGAGACTGAGGCATGGGAATTGCTTAAACCTGGGAGGCTGGAGGTTACAGTGAACCAAGATCATGTCACTGCACTCCAGCCTGGGGGACAGAGGAGACTCAGTCTCAAAAAAAAAAAAGGAAGAAAAAGGAAGAAGGAAGAAGAAGACCAGAAGGTTAGACCCTTCAGAAATGAATATTTAAGTCACAGGAAGAGGAATTTACAAAGGAGATGGTAAAGGGAGGTGTGGTGGTGGGAAACTTGCAGCTTGTAAGAAGGTCACCTTCTTAAAAACTCCCTCACCACAAACTAGGCAACTGAGGAGTTGCCCCATAAAACTTACAGTCACATTGAATTTACTAACATTCTTTTCTAATCATAAAAGCAATGTTTTTTTTTCCCCTGTAGGAAAATTAGAAAATATGGAGAAGAAAATGAAAATCACAGTATTCAACTATTTAGAAATAATGGTGGTAACTATTTGTTGTATATCCCCCTTCAGACTTTTTTTCTATGCATATAAAAACAGAGATCCCTTCGAAACATTTTTCAAAGTATTATTTTAAAATTATATTTTATCGTTTCCAAAGCTGCACATTTTAAAATCAGGATTTATCTTATAATCAGTGGTATTCTACAGGTTAATGACAACTTTCTATTCTTAGTTGTACAAAGAATGCTGCACCTTTTCATTAATATTATCAGCGATTTGGTGAAATGTAGTAGGTCATATATCTATATCTTTAAAAATTAAAAATGTGCTAAAAGGTACACTGGAAAGAGAAAGATCTCTTTCCCCCTTGGCATATTCCAGTGTTTCTCCCTGGAAACAGATGATATTTTCCAGCTGCTTGTCTACCCTTCCAGATGCGTTTAATGCACACACAAGAAAAATATAACATGTGTCCCCTTCTCTTTAAATACATGGTAACATACTCTCCACTCTAGGGCATCCTGGCCTTTTTAAAAACTTACACTCTATGTTGGAAGTTTATTTTCCAATTGCAAATTTTACCCTGAAAGAACGCGCCACAATTCATTAAGTCCCTAGTGATGTGAAAGTTTTTTCCAATCTTTTTCTGTAATAATGCTATGATGAATAATCTTTTTATTTTGCACATACAGCAGTATACCTATTAAATTTCTTGAAATGTAACTGCTGAGTCAAAGGATAATTCAGTTGTTATTTTGAAGATATAGCCAAATTGATCTTCTTAAATGTTCCAATTTATACTTCTTCCAAAAATGTATGAAAGACTATTTTCCTACAACATTCCCAACATATTAGGTTATCAAACTTTTTATCTTTGCTGTACCTATAGGTAAAAATTACATCCTTAATATACTTTTTTATTTTGGAATAATTCTAGATTTTATAGAAAAGTTGCAAAGATAGTACAGAAAATCCTTGTATATTCCTCACTCAGTTTCCCCTCATGGTAACATCTCATATCTCCATGGTACACTCATCAAAACTAAGAAACTAATATTGATATATTATTATTACCTAAACTTCTAATTTTATTTGGATTTTAACAGTTTTTCTACTAATATTCCTGGATCCCATCTAGGAGGCAATATTGTGTTTAGTCATCATGTCTCCTTAGTCTCACCTGGTTTCTGACAGTCTCTCAGTCTTCCTTTGCTCTTCATGACCTTAAGTGTTTTGAAAAGTCCTGGTCAGTGGTTTGTAGAATGTCTCTCAATTTGGGTTTTTCAAATATGTGTCTTATGATTAGAATGGTGTTACAGTTTTTGCAAGGAACACTTCACAGGTAAAGTTCCCTCCTCATGTCATATCAGATGGTAGGTGATATCAACATGACTTGTCACTGGTGACGGTCACCTTGTGGATTTGGTTAAGGTAGTATTTGCCAGATGCATTCATGGTAAACTTATTCTTTTTCCCCTTTGCACACACGTATCTCTGGATATGAGTCACTAAGTCAAACCCAAACTCAAGAGGGAAATGTTGGCTAGGCATGGTGGCTCACGCCTCTAATCTCAGCACGTTGCGAAGCTGAGGTGGGTGGATCACCAGAGGTCAGGAGTTTGAGACCAGCCTGACCAACATGTTGAAACCCTGTCTCTACTAAAAATACAAAAATTAGCTGGGCGTGGTGGCGGGTGCCTATAATCCCAGCTACTCAAGAGGCTGAGGCAGGAGAATCACTTGAACACGGGAGGCGGAGGATGCAGTGAGCTGAGATCATGCCATTGTACTCCAGCCTAGGCAACAGAGTAAGACTCCATCTCAAAAAAACAAAACAAAACAAAACAAAAAATAGGGAAATCTTAGTGTAATTATAATTAGCATTTATCTTATAGGTAAGGATATCTTTTCATAAGCTTAAGGACCATCTATACTTTCTGAACTCTCTATTGATATTTTTCTGTTGAACTTTTAATCGATTTTACTTTTGTCAATTATTATGAGAAATAAGCCTTTACTCTGTAATGCAAAATAAGAACTTTCACCCAGTTTATCGTTTCTTATTTTTTCTGTTGTGTTTTTGCCATACGGATTTTAAAAAATTTATGTAATAAAATTTATTAGTTTCTTTTATGATTTGTAGTTTATTTATCACACTTAGATATATTACCTATATCTTGATGATTTTTAAAAATGTTCTGTGGTATCCTTTTTTGAGGATATGTTATGTCATTGATCTACCTGGAGTTTATTTAGGTATAAAAATGAGTAGGATTTGATTCTATTTCTTTTTCATGTGGTTACTTGGTTGCCCCAGTAGCAATTTATGGCCTATTTTCCATTATTTGATTGATGAGCAATAGATAATTTTGCCAGAAAAATGTGTAGGGGCTTCAGCCCTGGACAATTTAAATTCCCATGTTCTTTCCATAGAGACAGATAAAGCAAAGCAACACAAACTCTCATATTTTACGTTATTGTTCATATAGATTGACCTCAATATCTCCAGGCACAATTTCCATTTTGAGCCACTGTTGGCACGTTGGGCTACCCTTTCTTTGACCTTACTTCAACAGCAGCCGAAGGGCAGCACGGCCCCAGGCTATAGCTAAATGGCAGATAAGGGTGCTGATCCTCAGAGTCACACTGTTTTAGTGGCATTACTTTACAGTTAGAGCTACAAAATTGGGGTTATGAGAAGAATTCCATTGCTTGCAATTCCTCACGAATAACTCAACCCCAGTTTGGAGAGAAATGGCCACTTGATTATATGAGGGGAGATAGTATTTGAGGCTAGGATTCTTTAAGGTGGTACATGGGCACGCTGACGACAGAGGTAAGTGGTACAATCTACTTATATTTTTAAAACACCTTCGACAAGGTTGTACATCAAAACTAAATGATAAATACAAGTGCCCATGTTCTTGGAGAGGACAGTTCTGTCAGAGTCAGTCACTGCATTAGAGAAGGGAACAATGCGCATAGATAATAGGCACTCATCCGAGAGGACAAGATTTGCAAAGCCCGTAGGGTAAGGAATCCTTCTTCCCTAGAGTTCCATTCTAGGCCCATCCTTCTTTAAAATCTGCAGAAATAATCTGGAGGCAGATGAACAAAATGATAATTTTAAGGTTTTCAGTGTTATTGATTTGTTTTCTCTAGAGAGTAAAGAACTAAGTAGATTAAGTTTGAAAATAGTAAACTTTTGTAGATCTATTTGGAATCTGGGCAAGAAAGTATCATTTGAGTTTAAAGGTGAATAACAGCACGAATGCATATTTTAAAAGAACAAAAAAGTCAAAATAGAAAATAAAGGACTCTGTTCTACAGTAGGTGTAGTTCACACTACTACTAATGCACTAATAGTACTTTCTGTGTGCTTTATACTGTTCTAAGTCCTTTAACATACATTGATTTATATAGCCTTTAAAACCAGCCATGAGGTAGGGTTCATTATTCCTCCCATTTCACACATTAGAAAATGGAGGTCCAAAGAGTATGAGTAACCAGTTGATGGTCACACAGGCAGTAAGCAGCAGAGGTGGGTTTGGATAAGGCAGTCCTGTGCTGGGGTTGGTGGCCTGAATCACTGGGCTTGCTATCTTCCTAGGAGGGCTCTGTACAACTCAGGCAACTGTCACATTGATTCATTTCTTCACTGGAAGAGCTGAGGGTAAGTCACATTCATCTTTGTGTTTTCAAGTTTAGCATAATCCTAGGCACAAACTACATGCTTAATAAATTAATAAATTTTGACCACTTAAAGTATAATTTTAAAAATGTGTATGGTGAAATAAATGTTTGTTTGGTTTTTGTTTTTGTTTTTTTCTTTTTTGAGACGGAGTCTGGCTCTGTTGCCCAGGCTGGGGTGCAGAGGCGCAATCTCGGCTCACTGCAAGCTCCCCCTCCCGGGTTCACGCCATTCTCCTGCCTCAGCCTCCCAACTAGCTGGGACTACAGGCACTCCCCACCATGCCCAGCTAATATTTTTGTGTTTTTAGTAGAGACGGGGTCTCACCATCCTAGCCAGGATGATCTTGATTTCCTGACCTCCTGATCCACCTGCCTCCACCTCCCGAAGTGCTGGGATTACAGGTGTAAGCCATGGTGCCCAGCCTATTTTTTTTTTTAATTTTATAAGTTTAAAAACTTTTGCAATCGTGATACAACACATAGAATGTACCATTTAGGTACAAAGTTCAGTAGTGTTACATAAACTCACATTGCTGTTCAACCAATCCCCAGGACTTTCTCCTCTTGCAAACTGAAACTCTGTACTCACTAAACAACTCTTCACTGCACCCATCCCCCAACCCCTGGTGAGCACTACTCTAGCTTTATTTCCATGAGTGTGACTACTCCCTATACCTCATATAAGTAAAATCATATAGCATTTTTCTTTTTGTCATTGGTTTGTTTTGATTTGCATATTTTTAAGGCCCATCCATGTTATAGCATGAATAATAATTTCCTTCCTTTTTAAGAATGAGTAATATTCCACTGTGTGTGTATTCCACATTTTGTTTATCTATTCATCAGTCAATGGACATTTGGGTTGCTTTCAACTTTTGGCTATTTTGATTAATGCTGCTATAAACATGGGTATACAAATAAGCTTTTCATTTTTTTGGCTATATATCTGAAGTGGAATGGCTGGATCATATGGTAACTCAATTTTTAATATTTTGAGAAACTGTCACTGTTTTCCATAGTGGTTGCACCACTACAGTGCAGAAGAGTTACGATTTTCCCACATACTTACCAACAATGATTTTCTTATGTTTAAATGACAGCCATCCTAATGGGTGCGAGGTAATACTGTGATTTTGATTTGCATTTCTCTGATCATTAGTGATATTGAACCTCTTTTCCTGTGCTTATTGGATTATTTGTATATTTTATTTCGCAAAATATCTATTCAGGTACTTTGTTCATTTTTAAATTTTTTGTTGTTGTTCAGTTGTAGGAGTTCTTTACATATTCTTCATATTGTTCCCTTATCAGATATATAATTTGCAAATATTTTCTCCCATTCTATAGGTTACATTTTCACTGTATTGTGTCCTTTGATGCATGGAAGTTTTTAATTTTGAAGTCATCCAATTTGTCTATTTTTATTTTTGTTTTCTGTGCCTGGTATCATATCCAAGAAATCATTGCCAAATTCAGTGTCATAAAGCTTCTCTCCTAGGGTTTTTCCTAAGAGTTTTATTTTTTTAAAAAAATTATTATTATTATTATTATTATTATTATTTCTGAGACAGAGTCATGCTCTGTCTCCCAGGCTGCAGGGAAGTGGCATGATCTTGGCTCACTGCAACTTCTGCTTCCCAGGTTCAAGCTGTTCTCCTGTGTCAGCCTTCCGAGTAGCTGGGACTACAGGCATGCACCACTATGCCCAACTAATTTTTGTATTTTCAGTAGAGATGGGTTTTGCCATGTTGGCCAGGCTGGTCTCGAACTCCTGGCCTCGAGTGATTCACTCACCTCAGCCTCTCAAAGTGCTGGGATTGCAGGCATGAGCCACCATGCCCAGTCAAGAGTTTTATAGTTTTATGTTTTCCATTTAGGTCTTTGATTCATTTTGAGTTAATTTTTATATATGGTACAAACGTAAGGGGGCAACTTGTAATTTTTTTCCCAGCTGATTAGCCAATTGGCACAACACAATTTACTGAAAAAGCAGGTTTCTTTCTATCAATTTGTAACATTATATCATTCATATATCAAATTCTATGTATATGCATATATTTCTAGATGTTCTATTCTGTCCCATTGATCTATTTGTCTATTCTGGTGCCAGTACCATATGGATTTATTTAACGTAGGTTAATTTTATATTCTGAGTAAGCAGGCAAATGCCCCCTCACTATTATTCTTATTTAAAATTTTCTTGGTGACTTTTGCATATTCATTCTTCCTGAAAATTTTACTATGAATTTTTAAGACTACTCCTCAGCCACCCCATCAACACCTTCCCACCCATCACTCCCATAAAGCTAACTAACAAACATAGAGATTAAAAGAACAGGATTGACATTTTATAGTATTTGGATATTTCTATATATATATGTTTCTCCAGTAGTATATCCCATTTCATCTTTGTCTTTGCTACAGGTCAAAAAATCCTGAACAAAACAAAAAACAAATCTGGAGTCATTCTTGAGTGCCTTCATTCTTTCATACCCAACGTCTAACACATCAGAAAATTTTATTAGATTCAGCCTTAAAAACAGTCATCATTTTTCACCCCCCAACAAGGTCCAAGCTCCCATTAAATTATCCCTGGATTATTGTAATAGCCTTTACTTTAATAACCTCCTTTTCTTTTTTAGAATTGGGGTCTTGTTCTGTCACCCCAGGCTGGAATGCAGTGGGGCAAGCATAGCTCACTGCAGCCTCGAACTCCTGGGCTTAAACAATCTTCCTGCCTCAGCCTCCTGTGTAATAGTCTCTATTATTATTATTATTATTATTATACTTTAAGTTCTGGGATACATGTGCAGAACATGCAGGTTTATTACATAGGTATACATGTGCCATTGTGGTTTGCTGCACCCATCAACCCATCATCTACATTAGGTATTTCTCCTAATGCTATCCCTCCCCTAGCTCCCCAACCCCCAACAGACTCTGGTGTGTGATGTCCCCCTCCCTGTGTCCATGTGTTCTCACTGTTCAACTCTCACTTATGAGTGAGAACATGTGGTGTTTGGTTTTCTGTTCCTGTGTTAGTTTGTTGAGAATGATGGTTTCCAGCTTCATCCATGTCCTGGCAAAGACATGAACTCATCCTTTTTCATGACTGTGTAGTATTCTATGGTGTATATGTGCCACAATTTCTTTATCCGGTCTATCATTAATGGCCATTTGGGTTGGTTCTAAGTCTTTGCTATTGTGAATAGTGCTGTATAAAACATACATGTACATGTGTCTTTAGAGTAGAATGATTTAAAATGCTTTGGCTATATGCTGGGTCAAATGGTATTTCTGGTTCTAGATCCTTGAGGAATTGCCACACTGTCTTCCACAATGGTTGAACTAATTTACATTCCCATCAACAGTGTGAAAGCATTCCTATTTCTCCACATTCTCTCCAGCATCTGTTGTTTCTTGACTTTTTAATGATCGCCATTCTAACTGGCATGAGATCATATCCCATTTTGGTTTTGACATGCATTCCTCTAATGACCAGTGATGATAAGCTTTTTTTCATATGTTTGTTGGCCACATAAATATCTTCTTTTAAGAAGTGTCTGTTCATATCCTTTGCCCACCTTTTGATGTTTTTTTTTTGTAAATTTGTTTAATTTCCTTGTAGATTCTGGATATTAGCTCTTTGTCAGATGGATAGATTGCAAAAATTTTCTCTCATTCTGTAGGTCGTCTATTAACTCTCATGATAGTTTCTTTTGCTGTGCAGAAGCTCTTTAGGTTAATTAGATCCCATTTGTCAATTTTTACTTTTGTTGCCATTGGTTTTGGTGTTTTAGTCATGAAGTCTTTGCCCATGCCTATGTCCTGAATGGTATTACCTAGGTTTTCTTCTAGGGTTTTTATGATTTTAGGTATGACATTTAAGTCTTTAATATATCCTGAGTTAATTTTTGTACAAGGTGTAAGGAAGGGGTCCAGTTTCAATTTTCTGCATATGGCTAGCCAGTTTTCCTAACACCATTTATTAAATAGGGAATCCTTTCCCCATTACTTGTTTTTGTCAGGTTTGTCAAAAATCAGATAGTTGTAGATGTGTGGTGTTACTCCTGAGGCCTTTGTTCTGTTATATTGGTCTATATATCTGTTTCAGTACCAGTACCATGCTGTTTTGGTTACTGTAGCCTTGTAGTATAGTTTGAAATCAGGCAGCATGATGTCTCCAGCTTTGTTCTTTTTGTTTAGGATTGTCTTGGCTATATGGACTCTTTTTTAGTTCCTGTGTAATAGCCTCTTAAGTGATAATCTTGCATTAACTTCATCCCTGTAAAGTCTGTTCTCATTACAGCAGACAGGAAAAATCTCATTAAATGTTAGTTCATGCATATCACTCTTCTACTCCAAACCTTCCAGTAGTTCTCCATTTCACCTGGAGGAAAAGCTGATGTATTTAAGAATGGCTTTATTTCTCTCTTTTCCCATTTCTACTTACTCTACTTCAGTAACGTTGGTCTCCTTGCTATTTCTGTAATAGGACATATATGCTTCTACCTGAGTGCCTTTCCATTTGCTGTTTCCTTGGCTGGAAACACATTTCCCTCAGTTAACTGCATGGCTTGCTTTTTTACCTTCTTAATGTTTTTGCTCATATACATTTCTGAGAACGTCTCTGGCCCATCTATCTAATATTGCTTCTCTGCCTCAATACTTCCTTATTCATCCTTTTCTGTTTTCTTTTTCTCCATAGAATTCATCATTTTATAAAATTCCACACAATTTTCTTATTTACTTTGTTTCCTTCCACTAGAATATAAACTCTGTAATAGCAAAGAATATACTTATTTCATTTGCTGCTATATCCTCAGTGCCTGCAGTAGTAACTGTCACATAGTAGATGCTCAATAAACAAAACATAAATGAACCAATGAACTAATATTGAATCTTCCCACCTTGAAACACACACACACACACACACACACACACACACACACACAAAATAGTCCCCCTTTATCAACAGGGGATATGTTCCATGACCTCCAGTAGATGCCTGAAACCACAGATAGTACTGAGTCATATGTACAAATAACATATATAATGTTTTTCCTCTTACATACACACCAATGATAAAGTTTAATTTACAAATTAGGCATAGTCAGATATTAACAATAATAACTCATAAAACAGAACAATTATAGCAACATACTGTAACAAAAGTTATGGGAATGTGATCTCTCTTTCTCAAAATATCTTAGTGTACCCTACTTACCTATTTCTCATTGCAATTGACCACAGGTAACTGAAACTCCAGAGAGCAAAACCATGGCAGATGAAAGGAGAAAATGGTACGTGTGTGTGTATATATACAAACACAAATGCAAACTTGTGTTATTTTTTAATACGGCTTGGTGGTTTCAACTTTGAGATATCCACAAAATTGAATTTAATTTTTAAATTTAATCCCATAATTTATAGGTGAGATATATATATATATATTTATTGCTATGGAGAGATGCCAATGATATATTTTTATGAAAAAAGAAATTCAGAACAGTTTGTAGAGCATGACTTCATTGTAATAAAAATAAAAATGTGTGCATATATCTACGTTTCAGAGTAGACTTTCCACATCTCCAACTCCTTTCCTAGAGTTGGGCATATATTGAAGATAGGGTAACAGAAGGAAATCTTGTAATTCAGGGAAGGAGCCAGAAGTTCTCTGAGCACAATGAAGCAGAGATGGTATTCAAAGAGAAAATCAATTAGCAGGATAAATGCTTCAAGTTTTTTTTTTAATATGTGAACCTCTGTCTCCTTTACACCATCCCTCTCCTCCCTGCTAGTCTCATCCAGAAGGGAAATCTGATGACTGACAACCCAGCCCAGAGATTAAGATTAGGAACAGAGCTGGAAGAAACAGCAACAAGGAAAAAGAAGAGAGAGGAAGGAAGGCTCAAAGGAGAGAACAGATGCTCCCATGCCTGAACTAAATGTGAGTTGAATCCCTGTTCCCTGTGGAACTAGATGGGCTGGGAAAGACTTGAACATTAAATAGATTAATCTCTCTTGTTTTGTTATGTATTCTAATTTTATGGTATTGTGGTCTCTGTTATGTTGATTTACAGTATCTTTTGCATCTAATTTGAGGCTATATGTTGTCAATTTTTGGAATGTTTTATACATACATGAAAGAATTGCTTTCTCTAATGTGTAGAAACAAGATTCCATATACCTACATGTTTGTTACATGACACTAGTTAATTGCATTATTTAAAAACTCTATATCCTTACTAGTTTTCCGTGTTGTAACCTATCAGTTTCTGAAAGGGGAGGAGGACCTTTAAACTTTTTTTTTTTTACATAGATACTCAAATTCAAGAAACAATGAATCCCAAAAACGACTAAATAAAAAGATATCTACATCTAGAAAGGACTCACTGAAACTTCAGAGCATTTAAAATACTGTATTTCTTACTCATTTTTTTGTTTGTTTATTGTATGTCTCCCACTAGAATTTTAAGCCCCATAAGGGCAGGCAGGAAATTCTGCCTATTTTGTTCATAGTACCTGGCACATAGCAGGCACTCTACAAATATTTGCTAAAGTAATGGATTCAGTTCTTCCCTGGCTTCATTCAAGGTTCAATTTTCTTCTTACTAAAGTTCATACTTCAATCCCTCTTTTAGGGAGAGTCTTGGGTGGTACATTTTCTTAGTCCTCACAACTAGAAGTTTCTATTTTGTTTTTACTCTTCAATGAGAGTTTAGCTGGGTAAAGTCCTATATAATGAGTTAGTTTTTTGTTTTTTTTTTTTCTTCAGCAGTTTGAATCTATTACTTAATGAAATTTTTTCTGGCCTTTAATGTTTTCAAGAATTCAGTTGTCAGTCTGATATTCTTTGGAAGATAACCAGTCTCTTCTCTCTTGGAATTTGTTTATTTAATTAAATATCTTTTCTTTTGAGATAATTGTCGATTCATAAGCACTTGAAAGCAATAATACACAGAGAATAATTGTATCCTTTTCCCAACTTATCTCAATAATAACTCCTTCAAAACTGTAATATACTATCACAACCAAGATATTGACACTGATACAATAAAGACATAGAACATTTCCATCCCCACAAGGATCCCTATACTGCCCTTTTACATCTACTTTCCTCCCACTTAAATCCCCTCCTTAAGCCCTGGCAACCACTAATCTGTTCTCCAATGCTATAATTTTGTCTTTGCAAGAATGTTATATAAATGGAATTGAGAGATACAATATACAAACTGAGACAATGAATATGCAATAATAATAGAACTCTGACTCACAACCTCTGTAGCAACTAGTCCAGAAGTCAAACCCTAACCTCTGCAGCAGTCGGCCCAGATGGTCAGCAACAGGTCAGTGATGGAGTTTCCTTATTTTTTGTTCCTATTTCCAATTTAGGACAAACCAGGGAAAACTAAATTCTTCCCAAAGTGACCATATAAAATACTTCACTTCTAACCAGTTCTTACCTTTATTATTTTTTCCTTCTTCCTTGCTTTGGGCTTATTTGCTCTTCTTTTGCTAGGTTCTTGAGGTAGGAACTTAAATTACTGATGTGAGGTATTTTCTTCTTTCTAATCTATAAATTTGGTGCTACAAATTTGCCTTTCATTTGTTGCCAGGTCTCACAATTTTTGATATGTTGTATTTTTATTTTCATTCCATTTGATATATTTATTTTCCTCAAGACTTCCTTTTTGACCCATTGATGAAGTGTGTGATTTACTTCCCAAGTATTTGGAGATTTTTCTGTTATTGATTTCCAATGTAAACTCCATTTTGGCCAGAGAACACCCTCCATACGATTTTAATTCTTTAAAATTAGATGACGTTTGATTTATAGTCCAGGTTATGGTCTAGGTCCCACAGGCACTTGAAAAGAATGTGCATTCTGCTGTGCTTGGGTGTAAGGTTCTATAAATGTCAATCAGATCCTGTTGGTTGACAGTATTACTGCATTCTTCCACATCCTTGATGTTTTCTGTCTAGTTGTCCTATCAATTGTTAAAAAGGGGTTGTCAAAGTCTCCAACTATAATTAGAGACTTGTCTATTTCTCCTTTCAATTATATGAGTTTTGCCTAACATATTTTGCAGCTCTGTTGTGTGGTATATATGCACTTAGGATTGTTATGTCCTTTTGATGAGATGATTCTTTTATCGTTATATAATGTCCCTCTCTGTCTCTTTAAATTTATTTGCTCTAAAGTCTACTTTATCTCATGTTAATGTAGCCACTTCTGCTTTCTTCTGATTAGTGTTTATATATCTTTTTCCATCCTTTTACTTTTAACTTGCCTATATTCTTATATTTGAAGTTAGTTTCTTATAGACAGCATACTATTAGCTTATGTTTTCTCAATTAACCCTGCTAATTTCTGTCCTTTAATTGGTGTATTTAGATTATTTAGATTCAATTAAATTTTTATGTTTTAAGTTTTAAATCTCTCATTTTATTTTTATTTTGTCTTTTTTGGTTCATTTTCTTTTTCTTAATTTCTAATGGGCTACTTGAACATTTTTTAGAATTCCATTTTGGTTTATCTATCATGTTTTCCAGAGCATTTTTTTTTTCTGGGAGGGGACGGAGTCTCGCTCTGTCCCCCAGGCTGGAGTGCAGTGGCGTCATCTCGGCTCACTGCAAGCTCCACCTTCCGGGTTCACGGCATTCTCCTACCTCAGCCTCCTGAGTAGCTGGGACTACAGGCGCCCGCCACCATGCCCAGCTAATTTTTTTGTATTTTTTTAGTAGAGACGGGTTTCACCGTATTAGCCAGGATGGTCTCGATCTCCTGACCTCGTGATCTGCCCACCTCGGCCTCACAAAGTGCTGGGATTACAGGCGTGAGCCACTGCACCTGGCCCAGAGCATTTCTTTGTATACGTTTTTAAACATTGATTTCTCTAGATATTACATTATATGAACACAACTTATCATACTCCCCCCGGGGTGTCATTTTCCCAGCTCTAGTAAACTACAGAAATCTTACCTCCCTTTACATTACTTTATTCTCCCCCATTTATAACTATTTTAAACATTTCCTCTACATAAATTTAGAACCCATCAGACATTGTCATAATTTTTGCTTCAACCATTAAATATAATTTAGAGAACACAAGAAAATAAAAGAAAATCAATTGTATTTACCCACATTTTTGTATATTGTCTTTTTTCTTCCTTCTTCATAAGGTGAGATTTCTTCTTTTATCATTTTTTTTTCTCTTTAGAGGATTTCTTTTAATCATTCCTTTAGGGTTGATTGGCTGGTAACAAATTGTCCTGTTTTCCAAGATCTGAAAATGTCTTAATTTTCCTTTTATTCTTTCTAAACATTTTTATTATAAGTTAATAATTTATAATTAAATGTATTTATGTGGTACAAAGTGATATTATGATTTATGAACACAATATAGAATAATTAAATCAAATTAGTTAACGTATCCATCACCTCAAATACTTATCATTTTCATAGTGAGAACATTTGAAATTTACTCTCTTGGCAATTTTGAAATTTACAATACATTATTAACTATATTAAACATGCAGTGCAATAATCATCAAAAAAAGACCACCACCCAACTTATTTCTCTTGTCTAACTGAGACTTTGTACGCTCTATCATCTCCTCATTCCTCCAATCCCCTACAGTCTGGTAAGCATCATTCTACTCTCTGCTTCTATGGGTTTGATCATCTTAGATTCCACGTGTAAGTGAGAACATGTATTTTTCTGCACCTGCCTTATTTCACTTAGCATAATGTTCTCCAGTTCCATCCATGTTGTCACATATGACACTTTTCTTCTTTTTAAAGACTAAATAGTATTCCATGATGTATATATGCCATATTTTCTTTATCCATTCATCTGTTGATGGACACTTAGACTGATTCCATAACTTGGCTATTGTGAATAGTATGGTAGTAAACATGGGGCTGCAGACATCTCTCTGACAAACTGACTTTAATGTCTCTGTGAATATCCAGAAGTGGGACTGCTAAATCATATGGTAGTTCTGTTTTTAACTTTTTGAGGAAGCTTCATACTGTTTTCCATAAATTTAAATTTCCACCAGCAGTGTATAAGGGTTCCTGTTTCTCCACATTCTTACCAACACTTATCTGTGGCTTTTTTTTTTTTTTTTTTTTTTTTACAAAAGTCATTCTGACAGGTGTGAGGGAATATTTCTTGTGGCTTTAATTTGCATTTTCCCAGTGATTACAAATGTCGAGCATTTTTCATATATCTGCTGACTATTTGTATTACATGCCTTCTTTTGAGAAATGTCTATTCAAGTCCCTTGCTCATTGTAAAATTCTGTTCTGTGTTTTCTTTCTATTGAGTTGTTTCAATTTCTTATACATTTGGGATATTAACCCTTTATCAGATGTATAGTTTACAATTTTTTTTTTTTTTTTTTTTGAGACGGAGTTTCACTCTGTCACCCAAGCTGGAGTGCAGTGGCGTGATCTTGGCTCATTGCAACCTCTGTCTCCCAGGTTCAAGCAATTCTTCTGCCTCAGCCTCCTGAGTAGCTGGGATTATAGGCATGCACCACCACACTCAGCTAGTTTTTGTATTTTTAGTAGAGACGGGGTTTCATCATATTGGCCAGGCTGGTCTTGAATTCCTGATTGTGTGATCCGCCTGCCTTGGCCTCCCAAAGTGCTGGGATTACAGGTGTGAGCCACTGCGCCCAGCCTTAGTTCACAAATATTTACTTTTCATCCATGTATTGTTTCTTTACATGGTTAGTTATTTTCTTTGCTGTGCAGAAGCTTTTTAAGTCTAATATAATCCTATCTGTTTATTTTTGCTTTTGTTATATGTGCTTTTGGGGTCAAATTCAAAAAATTATTGCCTAGACCAGTGCCATGTAATTTTGCTTGTATAATTTCCTCTAGTAGCTTTACAGTTTCACATCTTATGTTTAAGTCTTTACATCATTTTCAGTCAATACCATAAAGCCCATATAGGATAAGCCCACAGCTAACATTATACTCAAAAATAAAAGAATAAAAGTCTTCCCGCTAAGATCTTGAACAAGACAAACATGTCCACTATCACCACTTATTATTCAATATAGTATTGAAAGTCCTTTGTCAGAGCAATTAAGCAAGAGAAACAAGAAAAGGCATTTACACAGAAAAAGAAGAAGTAAAATTGTTACTGTTGGCTGACATAATTTTATATTAAAAAATCCTAAGACTCCTTCAAAAAACTGCTAAACTAACAAACAAATACACTAAAGCTGTAGGATACAAAATCACAAAAATCGGTAGCATTTCTATACAAAAACAATAAAGTATACAAAAAAGAAATCAAGAGAACAGGAAAAGGTAGAGCAAGATGGCATAATAGAACCTTCTGACAAGTGTCCCCCAACAAGAACATCAAATTGAATAATAATTCATGTAAGACAACAGCCTCACAGGAACTAAAGAAATCAGGTGAGATATCATACTACCTGGTTTTACCATAAAAACAAGAAGAGGCACGTTGGAGAGTGGAGGAAGGACAGTCCCACATTGCCTGCACACTGCTCCCCAACCTTGGGCAGTACAGCACAGTGCAGAGAAAGAATCTGTCAGCTTAGGAGAGAGAGAGAAAAGTGTGTGTCAGGCTTTGCATTGGAACTTAGTACCAACTTGCGGCAGAAAAATATAACATGAAATAGAAACCTGCAACCCTTGATTCCAGGCCAATATCCACAGAGGGTGTACTTAGATGTATCCCTGGCTAGAAGGGAATCTCCTGCTCCAGCTGGAAGAAATTGAGCCCTGGAACACTTCACCACTGGCTGACTAAAATGGCCCCAGGTCCTGAATAAATTGCAGTGGAAGGCAAGCTGTAGTGACCATGGTTCTTAGGCAAGTCATGGTGCTGCACTTGTCTGGAAGGCCATCGCTTGGGGTGCAACTCAGTGTGACATCAGCTGTAATAGCCATAGGAGTACCTGCATCTCCTCTTTCCAAACTACAGACAGTGAAACACAGACAGAGAGATACTACTTCTACGTGGGGGAAGGAGATGGAGGAGTATAAGGACTTTGTCTAGGAACCCAGTATCAACCCCACCACACTAAAACACAGGGATGAGAACAGCACAGCCTATGATGCCAGGCTGGTACTCCTGGATGGTGCTTCCAGACCCATCTCAGGCCAGATGGGAATTCACTACTGTGGAGGGATAAAACTGAGTCCTTGCCAGCTTTACCACTGGCTGACTAAAGTGACTTTAGGCACTGAATAAATATCACTGTCAGTCATCGAGCTATGGGGTTTGGGCAAGCCACAGTGCTGCACTCGTCTGAAAGGCCATGAGCTTGGGATGTGACCTAGAGTGATGCCAGCTGCAGCAGCCATGGGAGTGCCTACAATACCTTTTCCCAAAATCTAGGCTGTGCAGCATAGAAAGTCCAGTTGGGAGAAAGACAGAGAAGTGAGGGACTTTACCTGGGAACTCTTGGAACTCTCCCTGATCTTCCCCAAGTTCACCAGGGCTGGGGACCTTGTAGTATGCAAGAGAGTTACAACACACCTGAGTTTAGGGTACCATGTAGTGCCAAAATGGCTGCAGTGAACAGAGGCCTAGGGAACTCAACAGTCAGTGCCCTCTGAATTCCTAGAAGGCCCACTGAAAAAGGATAGGTACAAACAAGGACAGATTGAAAAGACAAAAGAAAATAACTAATTCTTCAACGCCCAGACAGCAACAAACATCCACAAGCATCAAGAACATTTAGGGAAATCTGACCTCACCAAATGGACTAAATAAGATGCCAGTGACTGTCCCTGGGGAGACAAAGATGTGTGACCTCTCAAACTGGAAATTCAAAATAGCTATTGTGAATATGCTCAACAAATTTCAGTAAAACACAGAGAAGGAATTCAGAAATTTATCAGAGAAATTTAGCAAAGATATTGAAGTATTAATTAAAAAAAAAAAACAGAAATCCTGGAGTTGAAAAGTATGGATCAATTGAAAAGTACAGTAGAGGGTCTCAATAGCAGAACTGATTAAGCAGAAGAAATAATCAGTGAGCTTGAAGACAGGCTATTTGAAAATGCACAGAGAGGGAAAAGCAGAAAGAATCCAAAAGAACAAAGAACACTTATGAGCTATGTAAGATAGTATTGAAATAGCAAATGTAAGAGTCATTGCCCTTAAAGTGGGAGTAGAAAAAGAGAAATGAGTGGAAAGCTTATTTAAGGAAATAATAACAGAAATCTTTTCAAAAGAGAAAGATATAAATAGGTGGGGGAAGCCCAAAGACCACCAAGTAGATTCAACTCAAACAAGACTATCTTAAGGCATGTAATAAACTCTCAAATGTCAAAAATAAAGGGAGGATCCTGAAAGCAAGAGAAAAGAAGAAAACAACATATAAAGGAGCTCCAATATGTCTGGCAGCAGATTACTCAGAAAGAAAACTTACAGTCCAGAAGGGAGTGAAATTATATATTCAAAATTATTTTAAAAACCTGACAACTGAGAATACTGTATCTGGCAAAGCTATCCTTAAAACATGAGAGAGATATAGACTTTCTCAGACCATCAAAAGTTTAAAGACTTCATTACCACCAGACCTATCTTACAACAAATACTAAGGAGAGTTCTTCAATCTGAAGGAAAAAGACACATGTGTAACATGTGCAACAAGAAAACATCTGAAGAAATGAAATCCATTGACAAAAGTATATACTGTAATCACTCATATCTTTAGTATAAGTACTAAAAGATAAAACTACTAAAAATAATGACTATAATGATTTGTTAAAAGATAAGCAATATAAAAAGATGTAAACTGAAATATCCAGAAGACAGAATGCAGGGATGAGATGAGTTAAAGTAAAGAGTTTTATTTTTTGTTTCTTTTATTGCCTTTGCCAATCAAGTCAGGTTATCATCAGTTTAAAATAACTATACGTTGTTTTTTGTAAGCCTCATGGTGACTACAAAGCAAAACCTATAATAGATAAGCTAAAAATAAAAAGCAAGAATTTAAAACATACTGCCAAAGAAAATAAACTCAAACGAAGACACTAAGAGAGGAATAAAGGAATAGAGGAGTTATAAAACAATCAGAAATCAACAAAATGGCAGTAGTAAGTTCTTACCTATTTATAATAACCTTGAATATATATGGACTACATTCTGTAGCTAAAAGACACAGAGTCACTGAATAGATAAAGAAACAAAACCCACCTATATGTTGCCTACAAGAAACTCACTTCACCTATAAAGACATGCATAGACTAAAAGTGAAAGGATGGAAAAAGATACGCCAAGCAAGTGGAAACCAAAAGAGGGCAGGAGTAACTGTACTTATATCAGATAAAATATACTTTAACTAAAAAATAATTTTAAGAGACAAAAATACACAATATAATGCTGAAAGTTTCAATACAGCAGGAGGATATAACAGTTGTAAATATATATGTACCCAACACTAGAGCACCTAATTATATACAGCAAATATTAACAGACCTAAAGGAAGGGATTGACTATAATATAATAATAGTAGGAGACCACCCAATTTCAGCAATGAGCAAATCATCTAGACTAAAAATCAACAAAGAAACACTGGAATTAAACTACACTGTAGACCAAATAGACCTAACAGATATTATAGAACATTCCACTAAACAGCTGTAGAATACACATTCTTTTCAACTGCACATGGAACATTCTCTAAAATAGAATGTATTTTAGGCCACAACACAAGTATTAACAAATGTTACAAAATTGAAACCCTATCAAGTATCTTTTCTGATCACAATGCAATAAAACTAGAACAATAACAAGAAGAAATTTGGAAACTGTTCAAATATATAGAAATTAAATGACATGCTCATGAACAACTAACTAATGGGTCAACAAAGAAATTAAGAAGGAAATTTAAATATTGCTTGGGGCAAATGAAAATGGAAACAAAATATACCAAAACCTATGGGATACAGTAAAAACAGTTCTCAAAGAGAAGTCATTGTAATAAATGCCTACAACAAAATATTAAAAAGATCTGAAATAAACAACCTAACATTATACCTCAAGGAACTAGAAAAATAAGAACAATATAAACCCAGAATAAATAGAAATACAGAAATAATAAAGATCAGAGCAGAAATAAATGAAATAGAGACTAAAAATTTACAAAAGATCAACAAAACAAAGAGATGGTTTTGAAAAGATAAACAAAATGAATAATCCTTTAGTTATACTAATAAGACAAAACTCAAATAAAAACAGAAATGAAAAAGAAGACATTATAACTGATACCACAGAAATACAAAGGATCATAAAAAACTACTATGAACAACTACACGTCAACAAGGTTGGTAAGCCTAGAAGAGATGAATAAATTCATGGACATGACAACTCACCAAAATTGAATCATGAAGAAATAGAAAATCTGAACAGAACAATAACGAGTAATGAGATTGGGACAGTAATAAAAAGTCTCCATCAAACAAAAGTCCAGGAATGGATGGCTTCACTGTTGAATTCTACCAAACATTTAAAGAAGAACTCATATCAATTCTCCTCAAACTCTTCTAAAAAACTAAAGTGAACCGAATACTTCCATATTCATTCTACAAGGCCAGCATTACTGATACCAAAACCAGACAAGGACGCAACAAAAAAGAAAACTACAAACCAATATCTCTGATGAACTTAGATGCAAAATCCTCAACAAAATACTAGCAAAACTAATTCAACAACAGGTTAAAAAGATCATTTACTATGATCAAGTAGGATTCATTCCAGGGATGCAAGGATGGTTCAACATATGAAAATCAATAAGTGTGATGCATCACATTAACAGAATAAAAAACAAAGACTATATGATCATTTCAGTAGATGCTGAAAAAGCCTTCAATAAAATTCAACATCTATTCATGATAAGAACTTTTGACAAACTGAGTATAAAGGCCTTATATGACAAACCCAGAGCTAACATTATACTGAATGGGCAAAAGTTGAAAGATTTTTCTCTAAGATGTAGAACAACACAAGAATACCCACGTTTACCACTTTATTTGGCATGGTATTAGAAATTCTAGCCAAAGCAAGCAGGCAAGAGAAAGAAATAAAGGGCATCCAAAATTTAAAAAGAGGAAGTGCTATTGTCCCTATTTGCAGATGACATGACCATATACATAGAAAATCCTAAAGACTCCACTAAAAAAACTATTAGAATTAATAACTGAACTTAGTAAAGTTGCAAAATAAAAAATCAACACAAAAATCAGTAGCATTTCTATATGCTAATAATGAACTATCTAAAAAAGAAATCAAGAAAGCAATTCTATTACAATAGCTACAAAAATGCTAGACATAATAACCAAGGAGGTGAAATATCTCTATAATTAAAACCATAAAACATTAATGAAAGAAATTGAAAAATACACAAATAAATGAAAAGATACCCTGTGTTCATGGATTGGAAATATTAATATTATGAAAATGTCCATATTACCCAAAATAATCTTCAGAGTCAGTGCAATTTCTTTCAAAATACCAATGATATTCTTTCCAGAAATAAAAAAAAATCTTAAAATTTACATGGAAATGCAAAAGATCCTGAATTACCAAATAAATTTTGAGCAAAAAGAACAGAGCTGCAAGCATCACACTACCTGACTCCAAAATATACTACAAAAGTATAGTAACCAAAACAGCATGGTACTTATAGAAAAACAGACCAATGGAACAAAATAGAAAGCCCAGAAAGAAATCCATGCACTTTTAGCCAACTTTTTTTTTTTTTTGCCAAAGGTGGCAAGAATGCACAATTGAGAAAAAACAGTCTCAATAAATGGTGGTGGAAAAACTAGATAGTCACATGAAGAAGAATGAAACTAGACACTTATCTTTCACTATAAACAAAATGAACTCTAAATAAATTAAGAAAAATACAAGGCTCAAAACTATGAAACTATTAGTAGAAAATATAGGGGAAATGCTTCATGAAATTGGAGTAGGCAAGGATTTTTTGAATAAGACTGCAAAAGCACAGACAACAAAATAGACAAATGGGATTATATCAAGCTAATAAACTTCTTCACAGCTAAGGAAACAACAGAGCGAAGAGTCAACTTATGGAGGGGTAGCTGCAAACTCTGCATCTGACAATGGATTATTATTCAGAATATACAAGAAACTCAATAATTCGATAGCAAAAAAAAGAAAGAACAAAAAATAAATAATAGGATTAAAAATAGGCAAAAGATCTGAATAGACATTTCTCAAAAGAAGACATACAAATTGCCAACAGATATATAAAAATATCTTGAACATCATTAATCATCAAGAGAATGAAAATCAAAGCTACAGTGAGATGTCACCTCAACCCAGTTAGAATGAATATCATCATTAAAAACACAAAAAATAATAAATGCTAGTGAAGATACAGACAAAAGGGAATTCTTGTACACTCTAGGTAGGAATGTAAATTAGAACAGCCATTATGGAAAGCAGTAGGGAGGTTTCTCAAAAAATTAAAAATAGAGCTACCATATGATCCAGCAATGCTATTACTGGATATATATACAAAGGAAATGAAATCAGTATGTTGAAGAGACATCTGCACTTCCGTGTTTATTGCAGCACTATTCATAATAGCCAAGATAGGAAATCAACCTACATGCCCATCTACAGACAAATGTATAAATCTATGTGGAATCTAAAAAAGTTGATTTCATAGAAGTAGAGAGTAGAATAGTGATTACTAGAGGCTAGGGATGGGAGGTGGGAGAGAAGAATCAGGAATGGTTGGCCAAAAGGTACAACATTACAGTTAGGCAGAAATAATAAGTTATGGTCATATATTACATAGTAGGGTGACTTTAGCAAATAACAGTGTAGTGTATATTTCAAGATAGCTAGAAGAGAAGATTTTGAATGTTGTCACCACAAAGAAATGAAAAATGTTTAAAGTAATGGATATAATGCTTTACACCAACTCAGTTATTATACAATATATACAAGCAATGAAACATCAACTTGCACTCCCTAAATATGTACAATTATTATGTGTCAATTATAAATTCTAAAATTAATTAATTAAAGAAGAAATCAAGAGAACAATCTCATTTTACAACAGGTACAAAATAAAATAAAATACTTAGGGATAAATTTATCTAAGGTGGTAAAAGACCTGCAAACTGAAAACTACAAAATATTTATAAAATAAACTGTAGAAGACACAAATAAATGAAAATATTTTCCATATTCATAGATTAGAAATATGAATATTGTTAAAATATTTATTCTTGCCAAAGCAATCTACAGAATCCATGGAATCCATATCAAAATTCCAATGTTAAAATTTTTCACAGAAATAGAAGAAACAATTCTAAAATTTATATGGGACTAAAAAAATCCCAAATAGCCAAGACAATCATGAGCAAAAAGAGCAAAGTTGGAGTTATTACACCACCTGATTTCAAACTATTGCTTAAAGTTATGGTAATCAAAACAGCATGGTACTGGCATAAAACACACATGCAGACTAACAGGATAGCCCAGAAATAAAATATTCATTTATAGTCAATTGATTTTTGATAAAGGTGCCAAGAATACCCAATGGGAAAAGGAGAGTTTCTTAAATAAATGGTGTTGGGAAAACTGGATAGCTACTTTTTTTCTAAAAGATATTTTCACTGGATATCATATTGTAGTTCTCTTTCAGCACTTGAAAAAATGTTGAGCCACTTCCTTCTGGCTTCTGTAATATCTGATGCAAAATCCGTTGTCATACATACCTCCTTGTATAGAAGGAGTATGAGTTCCTTGATACTGCTTCCCACATGGCCTTCAGCGAGTCTATGCTGGGGGGAGGCCTTGTTTCTGCTGGGTGGTAGTGACAGTTCTGATTCTCCATTAGGCCTCTTATACCCCTAACAGAGAGGACAAGGGGCACCTAATCACCGCAGTGGGGTTGGGGGAGTGGAAACCCAGCATCATCCTCACATGGTTTGCAGAGACACTTCAGCGCAGGGGGCTCTCGTTACAACATAGTTGGGATAAAGTCCTGGCTTCCCACATGGAATTCTCTGATCTCACCCCAGTGGGATGTTGAGATATTTCATTACAGACTTTTATAGGTGAAAGCATGAAAGCATAGGCTCTCCACTCAGCCTTTGCTGGCATGGGTGCTATGGTAGATGATATTATATGTGAGATCAATAAAAGCTGTGGCAGCTCTGTCTTCAGGGAACATCTGAATTCTTTATTCTGGTGATGAAAAATCTTTTTTTTTTTTTGAGATGGAGTCTTCCTCTGTCACCCAGGTTGGAGTGCTGGAGTGCAGTGACATGGTCTCAGCTCTCTGCAGCCTCCACCTCCCAGGTTCAAGTGATTCTTGTGCCTCAGGCTCCTGAGTAGCTGGGACCACAGGTGTGTACCACCATGCCCAGCTAATTTTTGCATTTTTAGTAGAGACAGGGTTTTACCATGTTGGCCAGACTGGTCTCAAACTCCTAACCTCAGGTGATCTACCTGCCTCAGCCTCCCAAAGTGCTAGGGTTACAGGTATAAGTCAATGGTCCCAGCCTTAAAAACAAATTATTTTTGAGACAGGGTCTTGCACTGTCACCCAGGCTAGAGTGCGGTGGCACCATGTTAGCTCACTGCAGCCTCCAGATCCTGGGTTCAAGCAATCCTCCCATTTCAGCCTCCCTAGTAGCTGGGACTACAGGCTGCTCCACCACACCCGGCTAATTTTTGTATTTTTAATAAAGACGGGGTTTCGCCATGTTGGCCAGGCTGGTCTCAAACTCCTGACCTCATGATCCACCTGCCTCAGCCTCCCCAAGTGCATGGATTACAGGTGTGAGCCACTGCACTCAGCTGATGATGGGAAATCTAATAAGGAATATACAGTATAAGCTTCAGGATATGAGTTTGACTCTATAAATTGCTACTGTGTGATACTGAGCAGAATTTGACTCTTTCCAAGCCTCAGCTTTCTTATTTGTAAAAATGATGGCTATAGTAATTACCTTACAGGACTGCCTCGTAGCTCACAACAGGGGCTCAATAAATGACACTTGCTATCATCATCATAACTGTCATCATTGTCATTGTTACATTAACTAGAAATATCCAGCACAGTTTTTTTTTTAAATAAATGTAAATCACATATAAACTAGATTATGGCTCCCTATGTTAGGATACTAGCATAGTTAGTAGCTGTTCTCTAAGGATCCAGAACTGCTATTCAAGCCAGGAGGCAGAAACAGGCCCCAGAGCTATGTGTGACCTGCAGAAAACTTACTTCTCATTAAAACCACTATGTTTTCCCTCCGGGTCTGGACTCACTTCAGGAATAGCTAAGCAGGTTGTGGCTTCTTAAGGTCAAGGCAGACAGTCAAGAAACCTCTTCTAGCCATTTGGCTCTTATTCGGCTGTGTCCAGCTGGGCCAGATGGGCATGTGACAGGGCAATGGTCCATTTCAACAACTCAGTGCAGCTCCAGCAGGCTTTTCCTACATCATATGTTGCTGGAGCCAGGCAGCAACCTGGTGAGATAGTGAGGACAGTTTGCAGGGAACTGGGGACAAGAGTGAAGGCTCAGAGAGGTAATAACTTGCATAACCCACCAAATAAGTGGGTGGCTGAGTCAGGAGGGGACTCAGTCATTCAATCTATATTTGGTGAGTAACATTTTAGTTTGGCTTCCCCCAGAAGCCAGCTCTGAGTCAAGGATCTGGTTGAGAGTGGTTTTTGTTTGTTTGTTTGTTTTTTAATGAGAGGTGATCCCAGGAAATATTGGTAGGGGAGTAGGGAAGTCAGAAAGGAACAGAAGGCCCCCAGTGAATAATGAAATCTTAAAAGTTTAGTACAGGGGGCCACTGGAGTTTAAGCCTCCATGTAGAGCATATAACTCAGCCTTATCCCACTTTAGGGTGAAGAAAGCTACTGTAGTATTTTCCACCAACCCTGACAGTCCTTGGTTGAGGCTGCTCCCAGGAGTGTTAATTCCCTGGGGCCTGTGACTCTTTGCCTCCAAGACCCGCTCTGCCCAACACTTCAGATGCTGATGTTTGGCAGCCAGGCAGGCATGCGTGTGAATGTTGAGGAGTGAGACTGTGCGCAGGGCATTTACTTTAATGTATCACATACTCAGCACTGTGCCAACTGCAAGAGATGCAGTGGTAGTCAAGACAGACGTAGTTCTTGCTCTTCTGGATTTTATCATTTAATGGGAAAGACCAAAAAGTAAACAGGCAATTACAATGCAGGGTGATAAGAGCTGCAATGATGGAAGTATAGAATTCTTGGGAACATATATAGGAGAAGTCCTTGTCCCAAGACTGAGGTGGGTGCAGAAGAGAGTCCCCAGAGGCAGTGGTATATTAATGATTTAAGTCACCACTGTCTTACCTTTGAGTTTCCACAATTTTATTCCCTTTGTACAAAATACTTTAATCTCCATCTTGATCTGGGTGTCTAATACATATTCTTCAAGCCTTACATTATATGTCACTTCTTCACAGAGACTTTTCTGAATCTTCCCAGTGGGTTTTACTTTCAAGCTGTATGTTTCCATAGTAATCAGTATTCATATTAAGGTTAAATAGAGCAGTTCTTGCCTTTTTAATTGTTGTATCCCCAGTACTTGCCCAGTTTCTTACACACAGTCAGTTATTATTTGTTGAAAGAAGGAATAAATGACCTGTCTATAGAAAAAGCCACACTCTGTGTTGAGGCTGGGGCCACAAGGAAGAGTGCATTGTAATTGGGGGTGTAACCGCTGACAGGCTCTGCCTTTTGAGAACTGATTCTTTATGGCTGAATGTGCAGGTTTGAATTCAGGAATGATATGGGCATTTCTAAGTTGTCTAAAGCAAATAGTAATACTCTGCCAAAAAGTGGAAAAGAAATAAAGGTTATTTTTAGTATCCATCTCCTACCTTCCCACAAGTTCAACTCTATATTTCCTGCATTGCTACTACATGCCAGGACTGTGTTTTGATTACTCAGAAGAAAATTCTATGGAACTTCCATTCTAGTGAGCAAGACAGTGAACCTCAGAATACATAAGAGATAAAACATTCCCAAGATGATAGGAGTAAGACCAGAACAGGGGAAATGTCGGGAGTCATGAGCAAAACACAAGGTGGGCAGGCACACAGGAGAGCAAGATTTCCCCTTCTTGACTTCTTAGAGGTAGCAGGAATAATTTGTTATTGTTGGATGTGTCAGAACTTCCCTAAGGTTTTAAAACCAGCAATATAAAACCAGAAATTATATAGGCCATGCTTCAATTTGTTCTGAGGCAGAGTTCAAATTTCAATGCTCTAGTCATGATAAAAAATGAAAACACTCAATGACAATTTTTGTGAGCGGTTGGGCAGGAATAATTGGAATCCTGGAATAAGGATAAACAGTCACTTAGTTATTTTTCAGGACCAAGGACAGTAGGATGTGTGTACAGGTGGGCTCAGAAGCATACTCTCATGCAGATATTAATTAAGCCAGGCCTATGACAGATTCACAAATAAAATGCTCTCAGGTCATCAGAGAGGAAAAAATTATTTCTAATTGGCAGAGGGGGAAGCCTTCACAGAGAACAAATAGGGCTTGGCCTTAAATAACTGGAAAAAAATTTGATTTTAAGAGGAAGTTATTATGGGGTGTAACTTAGACAAAATCAGAGTGTGAAAGTGTAGGGTATAATTATATAATTAGGGACTTACTTCTAAGTTGTGCAGTGTGGGTGGGCTATAGTTTGCATGGAAGAAAGTGTAAGGAAATAAAAGTGAAAGAGCAAGGTGGATTTAAGGAAATGGAGCAAACTCAGCACCACACTGAGAAGATGGGATGGTTATCCTGTTGGCACTAGGTAGCTCCTGAAGATCCCTAAATAGGAATATGGTTTGCCCATACAGAATTCTTGTGGCTGTATGGAAGTCTGACTTCAGTAGGGCCAGAAAAATGAGTTAGGAGGCTAGAAGAACAGTGACAAAGAGGGCCTGGACTTCAGCAGTGGCAGGGGTAATGGAAAGGAGGAAATTACTGATAAGTCACTATGGTGCCTGGGTGAGGACAGAGAGAAACATGTGAAAGGCAATCCTGAGGTTTCCAATCTGGGGCCCAATGGATGGTGTCATTAACAGCAAGGAACTCAGGAGGGATCCATTCTCCCTTCCACTGTCACCTCTCCTCACTCCATGTCCCATCAGGCCTCACACTCCTTGACCTTGTCAGATCCCCAGATTCTCTCTCCCTCCAGGCCTGCCCTACTTGGTCAATGCCAACCCCTCTGCCCCACTGTCTTTAGGCAGACTGGTTTTATGACAACCTCTTTGACCTTCCATTTCTACCTTTTAAAATTAGAAGACTCAAACACGGGATTGCACCCAACTCTAAAATTCTAGATTTTTTTCCAGTTTACTTCTGCCAGTATGAAATGTACTCAGTTGTTAAACATTCAGAGTATCCCCATCTTCTCACCAGGTACTGGCATTTTAAAAAGGCATAGTGCCTCACCAAGAAACCCAGGAACAATGGTGGGGTTTCACGGAGCAGCCATGGAGATAGGTCTGAAGAAGAAGGGGATAACTTGGATTCAGAGGGGCCCTTCTGATTCTCAAATCCTTTTCCAGAGCCACTCTCTACTCTGATCCCTGGTAAAAACACTTGTGTCTATCAACAGCAGCCATGGTACGAATGAGGGAATCCAACTGGTCTGCCTGCACAAGGCAGTAAGCCCTCCAGATAGACATTCTGTATAAGACTGACTGAGCAAGCACAGCACCCATGGACATGGCCTTTCAGCTGTGCCTTACACATCCCTGACAACTTCATTTCAAGTACCAAACCTGAACCTGCTGAATCAGAAACTGGCGATGGGGCCCAGTACTCCGCTTTTTAACAGACCCTGCAGGTGATCTTGATGCCTGCTAACATTTGAGACCAATAAATTAAAAGATGGAGTAATAAAAGGAAAAACACTACTCCTAAATAATGCATGAATATGTTCATTATTTTAAGCTAACAGCAGACTCAGTAATATAATGTGGTAAAATTTTTAGAATGGATAGAATTTAATTTTTGTGAATTAAGTAGATATTTCCACAAAATCTAGCAACATCTCTACAGACAAAGGAGGAAAGAAATTACGTAGAAACCTTAGGTAAAAAATTCAGCTACTTAAGCAAATACAAGTGCTGGGTTTTTATTTACATCCTCTAAATATGTAGGTTCCAAGACCTACTCTTTCTCTTTTTGAAAGCAATGTGAACTTTGATTTAAATGAAATCTAAACTGAAACCCCAAAGGTAAAACAGATAATTGAGTTATACTCTAGTGAAACAAGTAGGGGTCAGATCTCTGCCTCCCACTCCTTCTCACAGGGTGCAGAGAGCTCCAGGCAAGGCTCATTATAGCAGAAAATAACTTTAAGTCCCTCTTCACTTTACATACCCCATACAAAGGCCACAGGGAAAGTATCATATTCCTGGGACAGGCACTTTAATTAACATGAAAATAAAATGTGTTTTTGTTGAGATTGTGTTTTTCCCCAAAAACTGAGAGTTAAGAGGAGTGAGGTGAACCTCATCTAAAAGAGTCCCTTTCAGGGAGCACAATTCAGGTGCGCACAATGAAAATGCAGGTGCTTCAATCATCTTTGCAGCTGGGAGACTGAACCACCTGCCCAGGAATGTGCTTTTAGTAAATATCCTTAATTGAGTCAGACAATCTGGGAAGCCTGTGAAATTGCCAGCCCAGGAAGTGGGAGTGACTCAGTCTGTGTCTGTTCTGTTTGGGCAGATGCAACTAAATAAGTGGGCTTTATTGCTTCAGAGCTTTTCCTGAAAAGAAAAGCCCACCTGTATTTGCACACACATTTGCAGCCTTCTAGAAAAACAGAAACCTGACTTGCCAGCTGTTCAATCTTCTCAGAACTCTGTGAGTCAAGTCTCCTTTGGAAAACATCCAGTTTTGAAGAAGTGTTCAGCCAGAAGGGGATTTAGGTAACTTCTAGTCTGGTGGTTTTTGAACTATTTTTGTTTTAGGAACTAAACTCTTCTTTCAAAAGAAATTATCCAGAAATAGATTAAAATGACTTTATTCCACTTGCCCCTTCAGCCTTCTCTTTTTTCCCCCTTATCACTCACTGATCCTGAGGGATTTAGCAAAACCTAGTTTAAAAACCACTGATTCAGTGTTTAAAAAAACTGAAGCCCAAGAAGCAAAAGGCCTTTTCAAAGGTAACAGGGGTAGAAAGTTTCAGAGCCTGGATTAAAAGGTCAGTCTCTGGTTTTGAGATCTTTCCTGTGCAATTCTTCAGGCCCACGTAATTGTCTATTTGGCTGTTCATTCATTGTTTAGGCAAATGTTTATGAAACACCTTTTATGTACAAGCACTAGCTAATTGCTATGGACTCAGTGATAAGCAAAAGAAGATGAGGTTCCTACCATCACAAATTCTACTGTAGAATAAAGATATTGATAAAATGGTCACAGAAATAAATGTAAAAGAGGATGATAACAAGGAAGGTGGTAAGAATGACGTCTAGCTTATGATTTGTGGACAGTGTCAGTGAATATTGCATTAGACCAGATCTGAATCCTCCCACATTTGCCAGCCCTGTCATTCTCAGCCCTGAATGCATATTACAATCCACTTTGGAGTTAAAAAACAAAATACCAATACTCAAGGCCTATCCCCAGAGATTCTGATGAGGTCTGGGTATTGGTCCTTTCCCAAGCTCCTCAGCTGATTCTCACAAGCCACTAAGGTTGGAAATTAGTGCTGTTAGCAATCCCTCTCAGGGGACCTTATGTGACTTCTCTATTTGATTGTATGAACCAGGAATAAACAGAAGCAAAATGTCTCCCAGAAAGGAACAGATTCCCAGGAGATCCTGGTAAATATGGCATAGAACATATTACTGACCACACTTGGTCAGTTGAATGGGTGGGGAGAGGTGCAATAGAATAGAAAGGGCCCCAAACTCACAGAGAAATCCTCAGATGTGCTGCTAACATGTCCCCTTCCCATATGTCATATGAAGGCATTGGGCCAGACCAATGGTTTACATACCACATGTAAAGGCCACAGGGAAAGTCTTGAAACTTGAACTTACATCAGCATCACCTAGAAGCTTTGTTCAAATACAGATTGCTGGTCCCCATCCTCAGCCTCTGATGGATGAGGACTCAGATGGGACCTGAATACCTGCATTCCAAAAAAAATTCTCAGGTGCTGCTAGTGCTGCTGATTTAGACACCAAGGCTGTGATGACGGTGCCTTTAACAGACAGAGGGAATCCAAGAGGAATCTATTCTTTAAGATAACTATCCTGTTTTATTTACATTTGATATTTTATTTATCACAAACCTTTGTATTACTTTTGATTCTTCTGAATATGGCATTAGGATATTGTTTATCATAACTACTGAGCTTTTTGGCACCCCTTTACATTTTACACTTAGGATGAGTGCCTCATTCATTTGATTCTAATCCCTGTTGTTGGGGGACCACACTCAATCACTGAACTAAATGACCCTCTAAGGGCTCTTCAAGTTTGAACTTCTTTAAACAGAGGGGCAATAGGGATGGCGATAAAGATAAAAAGCTCTGGAGCCAAGCTCCTTTGTTCATGCTCCTGTAAATGTGTTCTGCCGTTTATAAACTATGTGGCCTTGTGGAAGTTGCTACACCTCTCTGGGCCTTTGTTTTTCCATATCCATGAAGTCAAGATAATATTAGGTTGGTGTCCAGAGTTTCTTCCTTCTGGTGGGTTCGTGGTCTTGTGACTTCAGGAGTGAAGCCGCAGACCTTTGCAGTGAGTGTTACAGCTCTTAAAGATGGTGCGTCCAGAGTTGTTTCTTCCTCCTGGTGGGTTTGTCATCTCACTGACTTCAGGAATGAAGCTGCAGACTTTCATTAATATTAGGTTGGATCTAGGTGTTTTTGCCTAGATCCCTCGCATGCACAGTTCACAATAGAGTTCATGCCCGTATTGTGAACTCTATTGTGATCAGTAAGTATTAGGTTGGTGCAAAAGTAATTGTGGATTTGCCACTTTTAATGGTGAAAACTGCAATTACTTGTGCACAACCCTAATACTTACTGATCACATAGGTTTATAGTAATTGAGATAACACCCATAGAGTACATAGTGTGTGGCTTTAGCAGTGGGCACCATCAGCAAATGTTGCTTGGTTGAATCATCTCCTGAGGGGTTTCCCTTCTGATTAGGTTCACACTGATTTCTTCAAAGCCTAAGGGGAATCTTTATGTTTCTTCAAGGCAGCATATTATGAATCAAGTTACACAGCCTCTTGGTTTTCCTGATTTTCCAATTTGTCCATTGTGGGTTTGCATTTTCTTTATTCCAAAGAGATAGTGAGAGGTAAAGCCAGCTGGGCTTCTGGGTCAGATGGGGACTTGGAGAAATTTTCTGTCTAGCTAAAGGTTTGTAAATGCACCAATCAGCACTCTGTGTCCAGCTAAAGGTTTGTAAACGCACCAATTAGCACTCTGTAAAAATGCAACAACCAGCGCTCTATGTCTAGCTAAAGGTTTGTAAACACACCAATCAGCACTCTGTAAAAACGGACCAATCAGCACTCTGTAAAAGGGACCAATCAGCTCTCTATAAAATAGACCAATCAGCTCTCTGTAAAATGGACGAGTCAGCAGGATGTGGGTGGGGCCAAATAAGGGAATAAAAGCTGGCCACCTGAGCCAGCAGTGGCAACCCGCTTGGGTCTCCTTCCATGCTATGGAAGCTTTGTTCTTTTGCTCTTTGCAATAAATCTCGCTACTGCTCACTCTTTGAATCTGCGCTACCTTTGTGAGCTGTAACACTCACTGTGATGGTCTACGACTTCACTCCCGAAGTCAGCGAGACGATGAACCCACTAGGAGGAAGAAACAACGCCGGACGTGCCATCTTTAAGAGCTATAACACTCACTGCAAAGGTCTGCGGCTTCACTCCTGAAGTCAGCAAGACCATGAACCCACCAGAAGGAAGAAACTGGACACATCTGAACATCAGAGGAACAAACTCTGGACACACCATCTTTAAGAACTGGAACACTCACTGCGAGGGTCCGCAACTTCATTCTTGAAGTCAGCGAGACCAAGAAGCCACCGGAAGGAACCAATTCCACACATATTTATGGTGACCATGAAGGGACCATCGCTTATTGCCAAGTGGTGAGTACCATCAGACCCCTTTTGCTTGCTATTCTGTCCTATTTTTCCTTAGAATTTTGGAGCTAAATACCAGGTACCTGTCAGCCAGTTAAAAGCAACTAGCATGATTAAATGACATGGGTGTCAGGCTTTCTGGGAAAGGGCTCTCTAACAACCCCTGACTGTTCAGAGTTGGGAGCGTTGGTTTGCCTGGAACCAGCTTCCACTTTTCCTGTACTTCTGGGCTGAGCCGAGGGTCAACAGAGAGGAAAGCCATTCAGCTCCGGGGTCCCTACAACAAGTTGGTTGACCCTGTGGCCATGAGCGGAACTCTCAAAGTCATGTCACCCAAGCAAGACTCGCCCATCTATCCTATCTATCCTGACCCTTGCCTCCTGGGTCCTAATGCCTGTCAGACAAACTTCCTCTCACAGCTCTTCTCCCAGGCTAGTCCCGCTTCTAAACATCACTCCCTGCCTCTGGCGCTTTTCTAGTTTCTCCTATAAGAATGATTTCTAATATAAGTTCCAGGACTCTGTTGCCTTCTTTAGGCATCCAGGCTCACAAATCAGAAAGAGATAATTTTTGCCAAAAGCCCCATCATAGGGGGGACTATCTGGAATTTTAGGATCCCTCCTTAGACAAGCAGGCCTAACAAAAATTATTCCTGAATCTAGGATATGGGGAGCCTCAGAAATTGTATCCTTCCTGTTCATATAAGTGAGGACAAAAGGCATCGCTCTTCTAACTCTGGAGATCCCTTCCCTCCCCCAGGGTATGGCCCTCCACTTCGTTTTTGGGGCATAACATCTTTACAGGACATGGGTAAAGTCCCAATTCTAACAGGAGAATGCTTAGGACTCTAACAGCTTTTTGTGAATGCATCAGTAAGGGCCACTAAATCCGACTTTTCTCAGTCCTCTTTGTGGTCTAGGAGGAAAACTAGTGTTTCCGCTGCTGCATCGGTGAGTGGAACTATTCCGATCACCAGGGTCCAGGGACCATTGCAGGTTCTTGGGCAAGAGGTGTTTCTGCTGCTGCATTGATGAGCACAACTATTCCGATCAGCAGGGTCCAGGGACTGTTGTGGGTTCTTGGGCAGGGTGGGAAACAAACCAAAACAGTAGGCGGTTTTGTCTTTCAGATGGGAAACACTCAGGCATCAAGAGACTCACCCTTGAAATGCATCCTAAGCCACTGGGACCAATTTGACCTGCAAACCCTGAAAAAGAGGCAGCTCATTTTTTTCTGCACTATGGCCTGGCCCCAATATTCTCTCTCTGATGGGGAAAAATGGCCACCTGAGGGAAGTATAAATTACAATACTATCCTGCAGGTTGACCTTTTCTGTAAGAGGGAAGGCAAATGGAGTGAAATACCTTATGTTCAAGCTTTCTTTTCATTGAAGGAGAATACACAACTATGCAAAGGTTGCAATTTGCATCCCACAGGAGGACCTCTCAGCTTACCTCTATATCCCAGTCTCACTATAGTTCCCTTTCCTATTAATGATAAGCCTCCTCTAATCTCCCCCACCCAGAAGGAAATAAGCAAAGAAACATCCAAAGGACCACAAAAACCCCCAGGCTATTGGTTATGTCCTCTTCAAGCTGTTGGGGGGAGTGGAAAATACATGTCCCCTTCTCCCTCTTTGATTTAAAGCAGATCAAGGCAGACCTGGGGAAGTTTTCAGATGATCCTGACAGGTATATAGATGTCCTACAGGGTCTAGGGCAAACCTTCGATCTCACTTGAAGAGATATCATGCTATTGTTAGATCAAACCCTGGCCTTTAATGAAAAGAATGTGGCTTTAGCTGCAGCCCAAGAGTTTTGGAGATACCTGGTATCTTAGTCAAGTAAATGACAGAATGACAGCTGAAGAAAAGGACAAATTCCCTACCAGTCAGCAAGCCGTTCCCTATATGGATCCCCACTGGGACCTCGACTCAGATCATGGGGACTGGAGTTGCAAACATCTGTTGACCTGTGTTCTAGAAAGACTAAGGAGAATTATGAAAAAGCCCATGAATTATTCAGTGATGTCCACCATAGCTCAGGGAAAGGAAGAAACTCCTTCTGCCTTCCTCAAGCAGCTATGGGAAGCCTTAAGAAAATATACTCCCCTGTCACCTGACTCACTAGAGGGTCAACTGATTCTAAAAGATAAGTTTATTACCCAATCAGCTGTAGATATCAGGAGAAAGCTCCAAAAGCAAGCCCTGGGCCCTGAACAAAATCTGGAGGCATTATTAATCCTGGTAACCTCGGTATTCTATAATAGGGACCAAGAGGAACAGACCCAAAAGGAAAAGCAAGATCAGAGAAAGGCTGCAGCCTTAGTCATGGCCCTCAGACAAACAAACCTTGGTGGTTCAGAGAGGACAGAAAACAGCAGGCCAATCACCCGGTGGGGCTTGTTACCAGTGTGGTTTGCAAGGACACCTTAAAAAAAACTATCCAGTGAGAAACAATCCACTCCCTCATCCATGTCACTATGCTGAGGCAATCACTGGAAGGCACACTGCCCCAGAGGGCAAAGGTTATCTGGGCCAGAATCCCCCAACCAGATGATCCAACAACAGGACTGAAGATGCCCTGGGCAAGCACCAGCTCATGTCATCACCCTTGCTGAGCCCTGGGTACGTTTAACTATTGAGGACCAGGAAATTGACTTCCTCCTGGACCCTGGCGTGGCCTTCTCAGTGTTAATCTCCTGTCCTGGAAGACTGTCCTCAAGGTCTGTTACCATCCAAGGAATCCTGGGACAGCCTGTAACCAGGTATTTTTCCCACTCGATCAGTTGTAATTGGGAGACTTTGCTCTTTTCACATGCATTTCTTGTTATGCCTGAAAATCCCATACCCTTATTAGAGAGGGATATATCAGACAAAGCTGGAGCTATTATCTACATGAATATGGAGAACAAATTACCCGTTTGTTGTCCCTTGCTTGAGGAGGGAATCCACCCTGAAGTGTAGGCACTGGAAGGAACAAACTCAAGCTCCAGTCTTAAGCCTTACTGCAGGATGAAACTTTTCTTTGTATGTTACAGAGAGAGCAGGAATAGCTCTTGGGGTCCTTACTCAGACTTATGGGACAACCCCACAACCAGTGGCATACCTAAGTAAGCAAACTGATGTAGTAGCAAAAGGCTGGCCTCACTGTTTACGAGTAGTTGCAGTGGTGGCCGTCTAAGTGTCAGAGGCTGTCAAAATAATACAAAGAAAGGATCTCACTGTTTGGACTACTCATGATGTAAATGGCATACTAGGTGCCAAAGGAAGTTTATGGCTATTAGACAACCACCTACTTAGATACCAGGCACTACTCCTTGAGGGACCAGTGCTTCAAATACGTACGTGTGTGGCCCTCAACCCTGCACTTTTCTCACAGAGGATGGGGAACCAATCGAGCATGACTGTCAACAAATTATAGTCCAGACTTATGCCACCTGAGATGATCTCTTAGAAGTCCCCTTGGCTAATCCTGACCTTAACCTATATACCTATGGAAGTTCATTTGTGGAGAATGGGATGTGAAAGGCAGGTTATGCCATAGTTAGTGATGTAAACATACTTGAAAGTAAGCCTCTTCTCCCAGGGACCAGCACCCAGTTAGCAGAACTAGTGGCACTTATCCGAGGCTTAGAACTGGGAAAGGGAAAAAGAATAAATGTGTATACAGATAGCAATAAGCTTATCTAATCCTACATGCCCATGCTGCAATATGGAAAGAAAGGGAGTTCCTAACCTCTGGGGGAACCCCCATTAAATACCACAAGGAAATCACGGAGTTATTGCACTCAGTGCAAAAACTGAAGGAGGTGGCAGTCTTACACTGCTGAAGCCATCAAAAGGGAAAGGAGAGGGGAGAACAGCAGCATAAGCAGCTGGCAGAGGCAGCAGAAAAGAAAGAGAGAAAGAGACAGAAAGTCAGAGAGAGAGAGGAAGAAACAGAGAAAAAGAGAAGGAGACATAGAGAGGAAGAGACAGAGAGACAGAAAGTCAAAGAAGGAAAGAGAGGAAGAGACAAAGAGGGGGTCAGAAAGAGAGAAAGAGAGAGACAGACAAATAAGAAGTCAAAGAGAGAGAAAGAGATAGGAGTAGTAAATAAAAAACAGTGTACCCTATTCCTTTAAAAGCCAGGGTAAATTTAAAACCTATAATTGATAATTGAAGGTCTTCTCTGTAACCCTGTAACACTCCAATACTGCCTTATTGTCAGCATAAACAAGGGCATAGCCTGAAATCACTGAGGCCACTGACAACCCATAGCCTTCCTATCAAAAATCCTCAACCCAGGAGGTTTCCTAACAGGGGATCTAAATCTTAATTAATTACCATACAAAGGTCCAACCAGATCTAGGAGGAACTCACTTCAGGACAGGATGGTTCCTCCCTGGCGATTAAGAGAAAAAGATACAATGGGTATTCAGTAAGTGATAAGGAAACTCTTGTAGAAACAGAGTTAGGAAAATTACCTAATAATTGGTCTGCTCAAATATGTGAGTTTTTTGCACTCAGCCAAATCTTAAATTACTTACAGAATCAGGAAGGAGCCATCTATACCAATTCTAAGTTAATATGGACTGAACAAGGTCTTATTAATAGCAAAGAATAGTTGAAATCCAAAACTTACAAGATTTTCAACAAAAGTAAAGTTTGCTTAAAAAGTTAACAGTGTAACATGTATTATCCTAACTTCTAATCTTATGGAAATCAGACCCTATCTGTGCCCCTCTAAGCTCAAGTCTGTGAGCACAGGGCCATACAACTAATACTGGTAGTAGGGATATCTGCTGCTACAGAAACCAGAATAGCAGGTTTATCTGTTTCATTATCCTACTACTACACTCTCAGAGGATTTCTCAGACAGTTTGCAAGAAATAACAAAATCTATCTAGGAAGGATAGTAACTACAATCCCAAATAGACTCTTTAGCAGCAGTGACTCTCCAAAACCATCAAGGCCTAGACCTCCTCACTGCTGAGAAAGGAGGACTCTGCACCTTCTTAAGGGAAGAATGTTGTTTTTACACTAACCAGTCAGGGATTGTACATGATGCCACCTGGCATTTACAGGAAAAGGCTTCTGAAATCAGACAACGCCTTTCAAACTCATACCAACCTCTGGAGTTGGGCAACATGGCTTCTCCCCTTTCTAGGTCCGGTGGTAGCCATCTTGTTGTTACTCACCTTCAGGCCTTGTATTTTTAACCTCCTTGTCAAATTTGTTCCCTCTAGAATTGAGGCCATCAAGCTACAGATGGTCTTACAAATGGAACCCCAAATGAGCTCAACTAACAACTGCTGAGGGCCCCCGGACCGACCTGCTGGCCCTTCCACTGACCTAAAGAGTTCCCCTCTGGAGGACACTACAACTGCAGGGCCCCTTCTTCACCCCTATCCAGCAGGAAGTAGCTAGAGTTGTCATCGCCCAATTGCCAACAGCAGTTGGGGTGTCCTGTTTAGAGGGGGAATTGAGAGGTGAAGCTGGCTGGGCTTCTCAGTCAGGTAGGGATTTGGAGAACTTTTCTGTCTAGCTAAAGGTTTTAAACGCACCAATCAGCACTCTGTGTCTAACTAAAGGTTTGTAAACGCACCAATCAGCACTCTGTAAAAATGCACCAATCAGCTCTCCGTATCTAGCTAAAGGTTTCTAAATGCACCAATCAGCTCCCTGTAAAATGGACCAATCAGCAGGATGTGGGCGGGGCCAAATAAGGGAATAAAAGCTGGCCACCTAAGCCAGCAGCGGCAACCCGTTCGGGTCCCTTTCCACACTGTGGAAGCTTTGTTCTTTCGCTCTTTGCAATAAATCTTGCTGATGCCCAGTCTTTGGGTTCGCACAACCTTTATGAGCTGTAACACTCACTACAAAGGTCTGCGGCTTCATTCCTGAAGTCAGTGAGACGACAAACCCACCAGGAGAGAGAAACAACTCCGGACGTGCCAACTCACTGCGAAGGTCTGCAGCTTAACTCCTGAAGTCAGCAAGACCATGAACCCACCGGAAGGAAGAAACTCCGGACACATCTGAACATTAGAGGAACAAACTCCAGACATACCATCTTTAAGAACTGTAACACTCACCGCGAGTGTCCGCGGCTTCATTCTTGAAGTCAGTGAGACCAAGAACCCACTGGAAGGAACCAATTCCAGACACAGTAGTCCATAAGGTTAATGTAATGAAATGCTGACTCTTAAACGAAACTCTTTAGAAAAACAAGAAAAACCTTCGGATCAATTCTTATTTATTGAACATCAATGAAATAAATGTACCTCCCAAAGAGGCCAAGAATCACTCCCATTTATATTGAGGGACAAAAACATTTGTATAAAGAGGAAGCAGAGAATGACATTCATTGGATCTTGAGAGGGAAGCCATGGTTTGTGTAAATGTAGTGACTAGTTGTCAAATTTTTTAATAAATAAGTGCTCCCAACTTACAGACTTTTTGTCAGGGCTCTAATTTCTTTAGAAAGCCATGTGAGATGAAGGGAGGGGTTTTCAGGGGGAGGAAACACAGGCTCCCAAGGCCTATTCATAAATCTTCATCCCGGTGTCTATGCTGTCTTTCCTCATGCCTGCCACTGATCACCGTTTGTCCTAATTAAATAGGACTTTCCACTCTTTGCCAACATACTCTGTGAACCTGCTCCCTTCTGCATAGGTCGAGATGTTTATCTGTATAAAATGGGCTTCCATGCTTCTTCATATCAAAATCTTATTCATGCTTTGAGATCTAGCTCAAGAGTCACCTCTTCTAAGAAGCCTTCCTCAACCCCACCCCCCACTCCCATGTCCCTGTGGTTGTTACAGGGGAGTCAGCCTCCTTTGGAGCATACCTCAGATGTTTGAGGTTTCTATTTCCACACATCATCTTTGATAAGTTCTTTATATCCCACTGAAGGAGCTCAACTCTAGTTTCTGTTTTGTTGATTGTCAAACTTTAATCACAACAAAATAACAGAAACGTAGGTTCTGGCCAGAGAACCTGATCATTCTGCTACTCAATTCTGATTAAAAGCAACAGTGTGGGAAGTGATATTCACATCATTCTTAGATTGCACCATTTGGGCCTCTTTACTGATCTGTGCTTGAATGGTGTGCAATCTATCTGAACTAAGAAATATTATTAAAATGATCCCCATAAAACCCATTGCTATGTTACTTTTAGAAAGCTCTTAGAAAAAACTGGCCATGTGCTTTTATTACCCGCTGGAGAAACTGTTCTCTTGATTGAAGATCAAGAAAAACTGCACTATTTCTAAGCAACTGGTGAGATTTCATCATGTTGATAGCAGTGAATCGGTTCTGTTTTCCTCTTTGCCCTGGCTTGGAAACAGCTTGGAGTGAACATTGAATAGAATGTTTTGATGTGCGTTTTTATACTGATCCCATTCCTGGCTTCACATTATTTTTCTAACTTTGTTTACTTTTTAGTCTCACGTCTATTTATTTTTTTCCCTTTTGCCTATATACTTCTGTAAGACACTTTAAATCCTTGTGTGAGTGAAGTAGGGGATACATACTTAGATAATTCATATTTCTTTGAAGGCAGATAATCTACCCTCTTTGTTTTGAAAGTCTAATACTTAATCTAGAACTTGACATATTGTATACAGTTTTAAAAAGAATAAGATGAAGGATGAGGTGGAAGGAAAGATTAAGTTTATTGGCAGAGGTATCCACATCCTACTTTTATATCTAGACAAATGATGGGAAAACTCAAAAGATTTTTTTCTTTAACAAGAGATTTTTTTAAGGACATGCAAGCTACACCCAAAATTTTAGAATATCTGAAAACCTAAAGATATCACTTCACATGTTTTCAATTCATTTTAATATTGCACAGATTTTAAGGTTCCATACAGATATTTGGCATATGTAGACATGACCACCAATTTAACAACTACCCCAAGTGTAAAATTATTGTTAAAGTGGTTATTTACTAACTTTCTGAGGCACATGTATATATATATATGTATATATATACACACACATATATATATGCACACACATATATACACACACACACACATATATACACACACATACATATATACACACATAAACAAATATATATATTTGGTTCAAGATATAGGACCTGGAGATAATTTAAGCATTTTTTATACTCACTAGAACCATTCTAACACAGAGATGTTTTGACTCTTAAATGAGATGAGAATGCACTTTGTAAAGTTAAGAACCTTAATCAGGAGCAATGTGATGTGTGCGTACTCATAAACACACACTTTACAAGGGCGTTCATTTATCTGTCAGAAGGAAATTCCAATTTCTGTAGTTGACATAAAAGGGCTATAAATGTGGTGCCTAAAAAGCACACATACACAAACACAAACCCAGCAATACATAAAAACAAATTAACAGTTGTTATTGCGAACATGAACTACTTAGAGTCAGTTAGACTAGTGATCCTCAACCTTTTTAGCACCAGGGGCTGGTTTTGTGAAAGACAATTTTTTCCACAGACTGGGGCAGGGTGGAAGGGGGAATGGTTTGGGGATGTTTCAAGTGTATTACATTTATTGTGCACTTTATTTCTATTCTTATTGTATTGTAACATATAGTGAAATAATTATACAACTCACCATAATGTAGAATCCATGGGAGCCCTGAGCTTGTTTTCCTTCAACTAGATGGTCCCATGTAGGGGATGGTGGGAGACAGTGACAGATTATCAGGCATTACATTCTCATAAGGAGTGTGCAACCTAGATCCCTCTCATGCACAGTTCTCAATAGAGCTTACACTTGTATGAGAATCTAATGTCTCTGCTGATCTGACAGGAGGTGGAGCTCAGGCAGTAATGCAAGTGATGGGGAATAGCTGTAAATACAGATGAAGATTCACTTTGCTTGCCCGCTGCTCACCTACTGCCCTCCTTCTGTATGGCCCAGTTCCTAACAGGCCATGGATCGGTAGTAGTCCATGGCCTGGGAGTTGGGGACCCTGATCTAGACTCCTCTATGTCTCTCACACTTACTCCACAGCCAGTTGGTCCACACATCTGGCCACTCCCAACCTATTCTACAGCTGCCACCCTGGACTGAGCTGCCTCATGGCCAGACTCCCTGACATTGCTCTCGTCCCTACTCAGACATTCTTCACACAGAAGCCAGGGTTATCCTTCAGAAACCTGACTCAGGCCTTGGCACTTCTCTACTCAAAGCCCTGCAGTGGCTGCCCATGTAACTGAGAGAAAAAGCCAAAGTCCTTGCCATGCTCCCTTCCTGTGACCTTTCTGGATGCCTTTCTGACTAGTGCCCCTTCTTCAGCCCACTCCAACCACTTGGCCTCTTTACCGTATTTTATATGTGACAGGCACACTCATGGCCTTTGATTTTGTTCTTCTTTGTGCCTGGAATGCTCTTATCCCAAGTTTTCACATCATTTATTTTCTCATCTACTCCATGTCTTTGCCTATATGTCACGTTCTCAGTAGGACCTTCCCTTACAGCCTTATTTAAAATTATAAATTCTACTCCCATCCCTACGTAGGAGTTTTGCATTTTCTTCCATTGCTTAACTTTCGTCTGTAAAAATTATCACCCTTTAACATGTCATATATATCACCATATATATCACAAATAAACTATATGTAACTATACAACTAACTATATAACTTACTCTCTCTGCACAAAATTATTGAAAGTATTATATAAAATTACCTTCAGGCTATGTGTATAAGAAATATACAAAACAAAATGAATTTCATAGACTGGGTCCTATCACCAAGATATTTCATTATATATTTGCAAATATTCCCAAATTAAAAAAACAAAATCCAAAACCCCAAACACTTCTTCCAAGGATTTTGGATAAGGGATATTTAACCTATAGATAGCAGCTAATTTGTTAATTGTCTGTCTTCCAACTAGAAGAACTCCAGGAGGGCGATGATTTTTGTTGTTTTCATTCACCGACGTTTCCTAGTACATAAAACAGTGCCTGACACAGAGAAGGTGCTTAATAAATGTTTGTCAAATGAATGACTGAACCACCTCCAGACCCTCCTTTCCCCAATTTTATAGACCACGGTGTATTATTCGTCGCATATCATTGCCCTGTTCTAAAATTCTCATTGAATTTAGATGACTCTAAAAGGAAGTTCACCTTGCTTAGTTGGAACAATGTGAACCTCCTACATGAACCTTGTACTGACATTTTAATTTTCTTCATCGCTATTCTTTTGCTCCATTCAAACTGATCTCCCTTGCTTTGCTTTGTGTGTGCTATACAGTTTCCCACCTCCATATCTATATTTGCCTATCTGAAGGTCCAAGTTTTACTCGTATTTCAATGCCTAAATCAAAAGCCATCTCCTTCATGGAGTCTTCTCTGATTCCTCCGGCAGGAAACCATCTGTCTCTGCCTTCTCTGAGTCTTACGGTTGGCTGACTCTCATAGCACAACACAGTATTGCAGAGAGCATAGCTATGGTTAAGCATAAATTTGCATGCCTTCACAATGTGACCTTGAGCATGTTTCTTAACTCTTGAGTCTTTATTCTCTTAACATAAAATAAGAATGCTAATATAGTTAATATATTCTTAATATAATATAATATAAAATAATATAATATACATTCTTAATATAAAATAAGAATGCTAATAGTTTACTTGCAGTATGATTATGAGATTATTTGAGATAATGGAAATGCCTTATTTTTTCAATAAATCGTATCTATTATCAGTATCATCACCATCATCTCTTCCTTGAAATACGAGTATATTATTTCCTGTTACATTGTAAGTTTCTTAAAAACAGAGTAAATGTCTAAGTTGTCTCTACACACACATAGATACTCAGTAAATATGTGTTGAGATAATTTGAGAACCAAGACCATGACTTTGTCCCCTAAGTTAAAACAAAAATACTTGCTAAAAAGTTAGCCTAGCACGGAGGCCAAGGCAGGTATATTGCTTGGTCCCAGGAGTTCAAGACCAGCCTGGGAAATATGGCAAGATCCGTCTCTACAAAATTTTTCATAAGTTAGCTGGGCAGGCATGATGGTATGCATCTGTAGTCCTAGCTACTCAGGAGGTAGGAGAATTGTGTGAACCCAGGACTTCATGGTTATAGTAAGCTATGATTGCACCACTGTACTCCTGCCTAGGTGACAGAGCAAGACTCTGTCTCAAAAAAAAAAAAAAAAAGATGATAGCAGTTTTTGGGGGGACAATCATCTTCTAACAAGTAACTCTATTCCTCTATGACTTTGTTTTACTTCTAAGATGTTGTTAGCATAAAATTTGAAGCTTACTAACATTAGGTTTTCTTATTTTATTTCCTTGTATATAAAAAGGACTTGTAGTTAAAAAATATCAACCCAAGCTTTTCTAAAATAAGTCTTGAGAAAACATAAGGGCAAGGAAGAAAATAAAAGAGTAAAAATAAAATAAAAAAGATATGGGCCTTGCCATTGAGGAGACAGTCACATATACAGATACACTGTGAAATCAATATATGTAGTAAGGAAAATAGAAACAAGCCTAGGGTACTTTGGGAAACACAAAGGCAGCATATTCAATCCTTCCGCATTGGGAAAATATTTTCTAGAGAAGATGGAAGCTGAGCTAAACTACTAGAGATGTGTGAAAACTAGTCAAAAGAAGGTAAGAGAATGGGCATTCTATCCAGGTGGAAAATATGTCATAATCAAAGGCAAGAATACTTGAAATCTGAAATAGCATGATATATGCCAGATTTCATAAGCGTTTAGGCATGATTACAGCTTCTATTCCAGAGCAAGGAGTGGGAAAATGCAAAGTTGGAGACAGAGTTGTTGGCCAAGTTACAGAATATCCTAAATGTCATGCTCTAGAGCTCTATTTTGCAGGTAAAGGGGAAACTTGAAGGATTTTAAGTGGGAAAGAACATGGTCAGATTTAAGTTTTGGATGGATTACTCTGGCTGCAGGGTAGAGGTTAGATCTGAGGAATACAAGAATAAAGGCAAACAAACAAAAATGCAGTCAGGGTTATTGAAAAACTCCAAGCTAAAGAAATGGAATGCCCAAGCCAGAGAAATAGGATAATACAAGAGGCAATGGAGTCAAAAACCGTGGGCAATAGAATCAGCAGGATTTGGTGATTGGTGTATGAACGGGCTTGGAGGAAGGAGGAACCTGGGTTTCTGTTTGGATGACAGTGCAGACAGTGATGCTAATCATAGGACATCTTTGAAGAGAAAGAGCAAAACACAGGCTGGGCATGTGGGAGGGAGATGACAGTTCAGTTTCAGTCACATTGGAATGTCTGTACTTAGCATCTTAACCTTAGGGGAGGGAGAGAGTCGAGCTGGAGATAACATTTGTTTTCATTATAATATAGAGTGGTTCAAACCATGGGAGTGTGTAAACTACCTCAAAGATGAAGTTTACGTAGAGACCAGAATTCTGGTGAACACAGCATTTAAAGCAGAGGAGGAGGAGCCTACAGAGGAAGCATATTAGGAATACAAAGAGAAAGAGAAGAGAAAAGTCAAATGAAAATTTGTTGAAGCTAAGAGGGTAGAGAATTTCTGGAAAGAGGGATTGATCAATGGTGTCAAATGCAGGTGCAACATAAAGTAAGATACAAGCAAAAAAGCGTTTATTAGCTTTGGCAAAAGGCACTGTAAATTAGGTTTAGAGTGAGAAGGAAAACAAGATAGGGGTAAGCCTGCAGTTTGAAAAGATGATGTCATGTAAACAGATGACAGTGAAAGAGAAGCTTCCAACATTCCTGTTGCTTGTCTATCCTAACAAAGATAAGGATCTTCAAGCTGGAAAGGTAAAGCAATTAAGGCTCAAGATAAGTTAGAAGATAATAAAGACAGGACCATGTAGTTTTGCATGTAGGAAATCTTCCAGGCCCAGATGAATTATAGTCTAGGACACACACACACATGCATGCACACGTGCATGCGTGCACACACACATACACACACACACACACACACCTAGAAAGCTTTAAGCATCATAGATAGAAATGTCAAAAATGCTAAGAGGCTGTAAGCTAACAAAAAGAAAGGGGGCCTCAGAAAACTTGTCAAATATATAAAGTACTATTATACGGAATAGAAAGAGTAAATTTATTTTGTATGACTTCAAAACGCAGAACCTAAATAAAAGTGTAGAAATTTCAGAAACACAGATTTCCACTGGTAACAACTTTCTACCATCCAATCATGACATAGCCACTCTGAAAGGCAGTGTTTTCCTGTCTTGGAAGTATTCAAGATGAGGTTGATGGCCATCTGTTAGGACGGACAGTTGAATTTGATTTGGAAGGGTCAATATCCAGTATTCATGCCTTCACCTCTCTTTAAAAGATCCCCCCCCTTTTTTAAAAAAAAAAAAACAACACCTTTCCTTATCGAGCTTAGAAAATCAAATATATTTGTCATCACTGGATTCTATTATTTCTAAGGTCCTTTCTGAATAAGAAATGTTATGTATCTAGATTCTAGAAAATACAGTAAATGTTGATATAATGATCAGAAACCCAGCTTAGTTAACTAAATTATTTGGGACCTGGAGAGGACTGGAACAGAGTACAAGTTGGTGTTGTGTTAGTTTCATTTGTCATGGGACCCCTTGCAGGAGAACAAGGGTTATGGATTGAATTAGGCAGTGCTCCATGCTGGCTTTGGACTACCAACTTTTCAAACAAATATTTAGTGATGTCCTCCTGGTGCCAGACCCAATGCTAGGTAAAGCTACTGTGGTAAACACATGTAAAGACAGACATCAGGCAAACTCAGAATAGAAGATGATGGTGGTTATTATTTTTAAAAACTCCCTCTTGGCAAGTTAAAATGAATTAGAATGATCAAAAGCATTAGCACTGAATTCTTGCTTTGTATAGTTCAGCCTACAAATCAAATACTGTTCTCTGTTTATTACTGCAAGATCATAATTCATAAAGGAATGTTCAGAGAGGTCAGTATTTATGACTACCCGAAGTGTTTCATTTGCAAAAATTATAAATGGAAAATCTGGCACTTAGTTAGAAATGTAGATCTTCTGGTACATAAATTTGCCCCATTGATTTTTATGTATTTCTTAAACTGTGCACTGTTGATTTCAATATTGTTTTGGAACAGATTGACCATAAATATTTAAATAACTGCTGTTCAACAATCAAAGCTACTCAAAACAGTAGCTGTTTGAAGATACAACTGTGACCTACTGAGGTCAAGAAAAGCAAGTTAAAATAAAAAAGATTCAGAATAAATTGTTACTTGCAAGTGTTCTATCAACCAAAACAGAAGAAAGTTAATAAGATCATCCTTGCAATTTGTTAACACCAAAAATATGTTTAGAGTGGAATATATGTATAAAGTATCCACCACCAACATGAAACTGGGAGAGAAGAAAGATTTTAGATTTCACAATGACCTGAATGAAAGGATGGAACCACGAAACCTGGCGAAGTGAGATCTAATGCTGGCCAAATAGTTTAACTTTGCTTTTCTGTTTTGCTTTTTTTTAAAAAAGCCTATCTATTACTTTGAAATAAGATATTTTAAAAGCATAGAGTGCTTTACATCCAGGGTCTACTACCAAAAAATATAGCAAAGTGGCTCTTGTCTTAACAACTAGTCTAAGAAATATTCTCCTATGTGACCTGAATACCTACTCTTTCCATTGTAGCATGTTAAGAGATGTTAAAGCCATCACTTAAACATGATTTAAAATATTTCCCAGGAAGCCTTTTTCAGTCTCCCAGGCTAGATATGATTCTCCTATATGGGAGCTACAGGAATACACTGCTCATATCTTCTTTCAAGGAAAATATGCTGTGAGGGATGACTGAGCACAGCATGGGTACTAGATCTGGCCATTCCTTATCAACAGAGGATTTCTCTAGAAGGCAGTCTTTGCTCTGGGGCTTCTCATTAACCTGGCCTAGACGTTCTCAGAGCCGCATTGAACTCTGATGCTCTTTCTACCCAATCTTCCTTCATTCACCCTCTCCTCATAAAGATATTAGATTTGCATCACTTTCTATAGCTCTCCCGACTCAGATTTTCTCTCTTTTTTCCTCCGTAGTCATTTATTCTAATAAATCCTGTAACACATTCAATTTCATCTTGGTATTTGATCCTGGAGAATCAAAACTGACACCTCATTGATGTACCCTCAGAGTTGCTTGTACCATTTATTTAAAGCACACATATTTTGTAATGATATATTTATATGATTATTTAATAAATAATTTTTGTCCTATCAGACCATTGACTTTCATTGGGGTAGGAAACACGTTGACTTCATCCCTAGGTCTACAAAACTACTTAGAAATTCATATGTGATTTATAAATATGTATTGAGTGACTATATGAATTAAAAAATAGTGATACTACTATACTATCATAAAAGATTTGGGGGTTGCATTAAAGAAGATGAAAAAAAAAGTGGTCACAATAGACTTTAGCAAGAGAAGGAGACCAGGAGGGTTGGAGAAAGAAAACAAAAGCTGAAAATAAATCAACAGTGCTTGAAAAGTTGCTTGACTGTATCTTTCTGCTTATAGGGTTTTGATAGGAATTGACAGAGAAGGTATATTCAATACCGCAAGGATCTCAGAGCTCAGATTATAAGAATCTGGTATTAATATACTTGTTTTAACTTCTAATGAGAACAGCACTGATGAGCCCAGTCAATATTAATCATATTCTTGAAGTTCATGCATTTATATTCTTAACTGAAAAAATGAAAACATTTTCCAAATCAAACCAAGCAAATTCCATGAATACCAAGGGCTTAGGAAAGTATATTAGTCGGAGAGCTGTATAACTAAAGTTTCTAGGTCTATTATGATATTCTATATTGTCATTAATTCTTATAGTCACTGAAAAATTTGCGAACTTCTTTGACACACAGAATTGGTAGTATAAGTTAACAGAAATGGAGTTGAAACAATATGTTTTTGACTTTTGTTTCTGATCATGGTGGGGTAACTGGTACCAGACTAGCTCTTCCACTGTAAACAACAAGAAAACCGTTGCTGTACAAAATGCAGGAAAGACTTTCCTATTTTTGAATATCAGACAATGAACAACAAAGAATTGTAACCACCTAGAAAACGAAAACAAGCAGACTTAATTGCTCTTTCAGTTTGAAGGCATTTGATGAACCCTGGGGTACGAAAGGGGCACCCAAGGAAAACATGACAGTCTCGCTTAGCTGAGGAGACAGAGACAATTTCAGGTAGTTTCATGCAACCATAATTTGGAGGCAGATACTAGAGAGGAGAGAGTAGAGAAAGAGTTTGAGAAATCTGCAATAGAAGTCCTATTGAATCTTTGGTTGAATATTAAGATGCACATGTGCAGTGTGAGACTCCACAGGCTTGGGAAAGAGTGACTATCAGTGAGCCTAAAATACTGGGGAGGTATAAATTAAACAACTGTGATAACCACCCCAAATTGAGAGAGTTTCCACCTGAGATGTTGAGGGGAGACCCAAGAAAGGCTATACCTTAGCAGCAGGGCTAAAATAGCCACAGGGTGATAGCTAATCTAGATTCATTCAAGCAAAGTTTGCAAACAGGCCTTAAAAGGAACATGATTATTAATGAATAAATTAACTGCTATCAGAATGAAGTTCAATTTTTTTAATGTAATGAGAGACATCTAGATAACAACATAACATTAAAAATATTCAACATCAAATAAAAATTTCTAGATATGCAAAGATACGATTAAGATTAAAATCAGTCAATAGAAACAAATTCTAAAAATGATAAGGATGATAATATCATTAGTCAAGCAATTAAAAAATCTATTAAGATTGTGTTCAATGACATCAAATAAAACATGAAAATATTGAGGGGAGAAATGAAATCTATGAAAAAATACCTAAAGGAACTTCAGTAGTTAAAAAATACAATGTTTGAGATGAAATGTACTGGATGAGCTTCAAAAAAATAAAATAAAATAAAATAAAATAAAATTGAAGATGGGGTATAAATGTATTCAAACTAAAACATAAAATGTGGCTAAAAGATAAATGAACAGATCATTAGTGTTGTGTAGGAACATATCAAGTCATTGAACATACTGCAATTGGAATTCTAGAAACAGAATAAAGGGTGGACAGAAAAAATATTTACAGAAATTATAGCTAAAATCTTCCGGCCAGGCAGGGTGGCTCTCTCCTGTAATCCCAGCACTTGTGGGAGGCTGAGGTGGGTGGATCACGAGGTCAGGAGATTGAGACCATCCTGGCCAACACAATGAAACCCTATCTCTACTAAAATTAAAAAAAAAATTAGCTGGGCGGGGTAGCGCGCACCTTAGTCCCAGCTACTTGGGAGGCTGAGGCAGGGGAATCACTTGAACCTGGAAGGTGGAGGTTGCAATGAGCCAAGATCATGCCACTGCACTCCAGCCTGGTGACAGAGCAAGACTCCATTC
>NW_012122932.1:1176498-1179361 GCF_000951035.1 Colobus angolensis palliatus
TAGGCACCAAAGAGGGTCGGGTCGGGTGGGGAAGAGGAACCTGTCTGACTCCTGGCTGCACCAGGAGATCCCTTCCTCACTGAGGGCGGCGCCGGCGCCAGCTGCGCTGCCTCGGCGGCAGAGGGGGGCTCCTCCATAAAAAAAAAAAAAAAAAAATCCAAATTTAATAAGAAAATAAAGCCATAGAACTAAGAAATTCAATAAAATTTGCTTAGGATTAAATACAAAAATAATTTTTCTAAGGAACATCATAATAAAATTGCTGAAAACCAGATACAAAGATAAAAAAATCTTAAAAATAGAGGAAAAAAGTCCATTATGTAAAGGAATACACATAAGAATTACCATTGGCATCTCATCATAAACAGAGCAAACCATAAGATAATGGTAGAATATCTAGAGTGTTGAAATAAGGAAAAACAAAACTCAGTCTGGAGTTTTGGGAAAATATTATCAGATCCCTCAAAAATGAAGGCAACATAAAGAACTTTTCAAATAAGAAAAAAGTTCAGTGAATTCATTGTCATGCATAAGATTTTAGATGTGAATTCATATCTAAAGAATGAGGAATAAAGGAATGACAAAAATTAGAAATGATAAGATGTCAGTAAATATAAAAGATAATTTTCTCATTTTTAATTTTTTTAAAAACGCTACTTAAAGCAAAAAAGAATAACAATGAATTGTGTTATGCCATATGTACATATATTATATTTATACACATATGTATACATATATTATATTTACACACATATGTATACATATATCATGCGTAGAAATAATAACAATCAGAAAGGAAAAGAAATACTGTTGTAAGATTCTTACATTACACTTAAGTGGAATAATACGCTGTGATAAGTGTATTATAAATCTTAGAGCAACCACTAAAACGAAAACCAAAACAAAGAGGTATAGCAAGGAATTCACTAGAGGACATAGTATGCTAAAAATAATTACTATGAATGAAGTCAGAAAAAGAAGAAGCAAGGAACAAAGAGCAGATAGATAAATAGAGAAAATAGCAAGATGGTAAATTTAAAAATGGAATGAGCTCACCAATTAAAAAGTGTAGATTGACAGATTGGATAAAAATGTTAGACCTAACTAAATATTGCCTAAAAATATATACTTCAAATATAAAAACATAGGTAAAAAGTAAAAGGACAGAAAAAGACATATGATGTAAACAATAACCATAAGAGGGATACCTTAGTATCATATCAAGCAGATGACAGGCTAAGCTATATTGCCAGGGCCAAAATGGGGCATTTCATAATAACTGATAGGTAATTTTATGTGTCAATTTGAGTGGGTTAAGGCATACACAGATAGCTGGTGAAACATTATTTCTGAGTGTGTCTGCGAGGGTGTTTCTAGAAGAGATTAGCATTGGAATCAGTAGACTGAGTAAAGAAGATTACCCTCACCAATGTGGGCTGGCATCTTCCAATCCACTGAGGGCCCAGATAGAAAAAAAAGTAGAGGAAGGACAAATATGCTCTCTTTCCTGCAGATGGGACATTCATCTTTTGCCCCCAGACATCAGGGGGCAAAGAACTCCAGGTTCTTGGGTCTTCATCTCCAGAACTTACACCAATGCACCACAGGCCCCTCCAGTTCTCAGGCCCTGGACCTTGAGCTTAGAGTTCCACCACTGGCTCCTGTGGTTCTTGGCCTTTGGGCTCAGACTGAGTTACACTACTGGCTTTCTTTATTCTCCAAATTGCAGGTAGCATATCATGGGACTTCTCAGCCTCCATAATAAATCCCCTCCTATATCTACCTATCTATCTGTCTATCTATCTATCTATCTATCTATCTATCTATCTATCTATCTATCTATCTATCTATCTATCTATATCTGTCTACTACTGGTTCTGTTTCTCTGGAGAACCCTAATACGCTGATAAAAGGGTCAGTACATCAGAAAGACATTAATATATGAAATGCATATTGGCCCTATAAAACAGCTTCCAAAATGTAAATAAAAAACTAACAGAAGCAAAAGGAGAAATAGACAAATCCACAATAATAGTTGGTAATTTCAACATTCCTCTCTCAGTAATTCACAGAACAAGTAGAATGAATATCAGTAATTATGCAGAAGATGTAAACACATTATTATCCAATTTCACTTAATTGACATTGAAAAACACAACACACAACACCTAAAAAAGTACACATTTAAAAAAAGTGTATGTGGAATATTCACCAAGAGATCATATACTGGGCTACAAAGTAAGGCTCAGAGAATTTAAAAGGACGAAAATCATACAGAGAACACTCTCTGGTCACAAAAGATTAAATTAGAAATTAATAAAAAAAAAATAGAGCCAGAATGTCCTTCAACATTAAAGATTAAACAGCACATTTCTAAATAACGCAATGGCTCAAAAATGTCAGAAAAGAAATTCAACAATATTTTAACTAAGCAATGATGACAAAACAATACATCAAAATTTATTACTTGCAGATAAAGGCACACTTAGAAGAAAATTTATAGCTTTAAATGCTTACGTTAGAAAATATAAAAGTTTTAAAATCAATGATCTAAGCTTCTACCACCATAAGAATCTAGAAAAAGAAGAGCTGAGCAAACCAAAGTGAAGAAAAGAAAGGAAATAAAGATAAGAGCCAGAATCAAAAACGGAAGCACGAATAGGCTCTTAAAAAAAAAAAAACAGCCGGGCGCGGTGGCTCAAGCCTGTAATCCCAGCACTTTGGGAGGCCGAGACGGGCGGATCACGAGGTAAGTAGTGCAGTTTTTAAAAAAAAAAAAACAGCCGGGCGCGGTGGCTCAAGCCTGTAATCCCAGCACTTTGAGAGGCCGAGACGGGCGGATCACGAGGTCAGGAGTTCGAGA
>NW_012122932.1:1179476-1246735 GCF_000951035.1 Colobus angolensis palliatus
AAAAAAACAATAAAATTGATTAACCTCTAGTTGGACTAATGAAGGAAAAAGAGAAAGAGAAAAAAAACAAATTGACAGTATCAGAAACGAAAGAAGGGATCTCATTATAGGTCTTACAGAGTTTAAGACGAAAATAAGTTTAAGAAGAAAATAACCATTTTATGCTAATGAATTTTCCAGTTCAGAGGAAATAGACAATGTCTAAGATACAATTTAACAAAACTGATATACAAAGAATCTGAAAATTCCTATGATCTACTAGAGGAATCACATTTTTAATAAATAAAAAATCGTCCCCCAAATGTGGATCCAAATGGTTGCAATGATAGATTCCTTCAAATATTTAAGAAAGAAATACCAATCTTATGTAAACGCTCTTAAAAAATGGAGAAGGAAGAAACAATCCCCAACATGTTATAGGAGGCAACCATTACCCCAACGCTAAAGTCACGCGAAGACTTTACAAAAAACAAACAAAACAAAACAAAACAAAACAAAAACCCAAACTAGGAGAAAATCTTTATAACCTTAAGTTAAGCAAAGATTTCTTAGATATGACACCAAAGCATGATCTATAAAAAAGACATTAATAAATTGAACTTCATCAAAATTAAAAACTTCTGCTATGTAAAAGATACCATGAAGAGAATAAAAAGATAAACCATAGGCCATGAGAAAATATCTGTAAATCACATACCTGATAAAAGGACTTGGATCTAGGATATATAAAGGACTCTCAAACCTCAATTACAAGAAAACAAACAATCCAACTGAAAGATGGGCAAAATATTTGAAGAGACATTTCACCAAGGAAGACACAGAGGACACTAAAACTGGAAACAGATATGGTAATCCATAACAAAATGTTAGCATTTAGAAGTAAGCAAATAACAACATAAAGAGATGCCCTGCTTCCTTAGTCATTAGGGAAATATAAATTCAAACTGCAGTGAAATACCACTATACTCTTAGTAGAATGAGTAAAAATAAAAAGACTTTCTCTCCCAAGTGGTAGTGAGAATGCTGAGGAACTGGAACTCTCATACATTGCTGGTGAGAATGTAAAATGGCACAATCACTTTAGGAAACAATTTGACAGTTTCTTAAAACGTTCCCCTATCATATGATCAAACCATTTTCCACCTAAGTACCTACTCCAGAGGGAAAAAGGATAGATCTCCATATAAAGAATTGTCCATGAATGTTCATAGCAAGTTTATTTATATAATAATAGCCCCAAACTGGAAACAACCCAAATATCCATCAACAGATAGACAAAGTATGGTATATCCATACAATGGGACACTTCTCAGCAACAAAAAAGATCAAACTATTGCTACACACGGTAACATTGATGAATCTCAAAACAATGATGCTGAGTTAAAGAAGCCAGGAAAAACACATACTCTATAAGTTCATATGTATAAAATTCTAGAAATTGCAAACTAATCTATAGTGGCAGAAAGAGGGCTAGGGAAAGGGATGGATTACAAAGAGGCACAAGAAACTTTCTAAGGGTAATAGATATTTTCATTCTCTTTATTAGTGATAGTTTCATGTGTCTATATCTCTCTATGTCTGTCAAAACTTATGTACTTGTGCATTTTAATATGTACAATTTACTGTATGCCAGTTATACTTCAACAAATCTGTTTTAAATAGACACCTATTTAAATAAATATTTCTCAAAAATATACAAATGACCAATAAGCACATGAATAAATGTTCAATATCTTTAGCTACCAGGGAAACAAAAATTAAAACCATGAGAAGATACTACTACACACTCACTAGAATTCTTAAAAACAGTAGCAATTGCAAATGTTGGCCATTATGTGGAGCAACTGAAATTCTCATACACTGCTGATGAGCGTGTAACTACTTTGGAAAATAGTTTGGAAATTTCTTATAGTACTAAATATACACTAACCACATGACCCAATTTAGTCAGAGGCAATCAAAGCGTGCGTTCTCAAAAAGCTTTGTAAAACACAGTTCCCAGTAGCTTTTTTCATAATAGAAACTGGAAACCACACAAATATCTATCATCAAGTAAAAGAATAAACAGATTTTGGTATATTCACACAATAGAATACTATGCAGTGATAAAATGAAGGAACTACTGACATGCAATAACATGGATGAATCATGGAACATTTTGCTGGAAGAAGTCAGACAAAAAGGAATGCATACAATACAAATCCATTTATATCAAGTTCTACAAGGATAAGCCAACATATAATGATCAAGTCACTGTGGTTATACAACATTGTAAATGTACTAAATACCCCTGCATTGTTCATCTGAAAATGGTTAATTTTATGTTGTATGGATTTCACCTCAATTAAAAATTAGTGGGCTGGGTGCAGTGGTTCACACCTCTAATCCCAACACTTTGTGAGGCAGAGGCTGGCGGATCATGAGGTCAGGAGATCGAGACCATCCTGGCCAACATGGTGAAGCCGCATCTCTACTAAAAATACAAAAATTAGCTAGGCAGGGTGGCATGTGCCTGTAATCCCAGCTACTCAGGAGGCTGAGGCAGGAGAATCGCTTGAATCAGGAGTCAGAGGTTGCAGTGAGCCAAGATTGCGCCACTGCGCTCCAGCCCGGCAACAAAGCAAGACTCGGTCTCAAAAACAAAAACAAAAAAATTGATGTGGATGCCTAAGGAGATTCACTCTAAATGGTCACTAAGTAATCTTTTTGGGATGACTGAAATGTTCTGTATCTTCACTGTGGTGATGATCAGTGGGAGTATACATGTGTTAAAATTCCTTGAATTATACTCTTTAAAATGGGTGCATTTTATTGCACATAAATTATGTCCCAACAAAGTTCATTTAAAAATACATTTTCTCAACTTCACTTTCAATTATGGGTGCTTAAGTGTCTCGTTTGGGCAATGAGAGATAAGAGAAGTCAGTGGCTGGGGCTTCCAGAACATCTTTTTAACAAGAGGCAACTCTGCTGGCGTGGATTTTGTGGCTTTTGTCTGTACCTCAGGCAGACAAGACCCTTGAAATTGACTTTATCAACAGTTTTCCATGCTCTCTGACTGCTGGTCAGGTTTAGCCTATAGGAATTTCCAAGATGAGATAAGAGGGAAGGTGGGAGATATTTACACACACATATTCTTTTTGGCAAGTTCTTCAGTTGACTTTGCCTCTTAACAAAAGACCTTGGCTCCTCTAGAAGCAAAGAACTCAAGACTTCTCATTTTTAGGATTTAGTAACCTCTTCTCCCTTCTTGATCCTGCAGGACCAAGGCTAATAACAATTTAGCCCCTGGTTACTGTACTATGCTTTTTAAATTGAAGAGTAACATGTATACAGAAAAGGCATTAAATGATGAATTTTTTTTTTTTTTCACCCATGTAACCACCACCTAGATCAAGAAATAGAACCAATACTCAAAAACACCTTTGGATTCCTACCTCAATCATTCCCCATTTTATCCCAAAGCAAACACTATCCTGACTTCCGATATTTTGTTTTTGAAATGTATATAAATGAAGTAATACAATATATTTTCATTCCTGTAAGCAATCCCTTATATAAATATCTCACAATTTACTTGATCATTCTATTTTTTATGGACATCAAGTTGTTTTCATTTAGGGTTATCATGTACAGTACTGCTATGAACATTCTTATACATGTCTTTTGGTGAATATATGTATGTGTTTCTCTTGGATATATACTTAGTAGAATAGTTGGATTAACTGTACGTGTATATGCAGTTTTAGTGGATTTGCCCATTTTCCAAAGTGGTTGTGATAATTTATACTCTCACTGGTCACATATGAGATTTTTAGTATCACAATATCCTTAACAACCATTGATATTTTTAGTCCTTTTAATTCTAGCCATTCAGATCAGTATGTAGTGGTATTCCATTGTGGGTTTAATGTGCATTTTCCTGATAATAGAATTGACTACATTTTCAAGTACTTATTCTCTTTTTTGAAATGCCTGTCAAGTCTCTTGCCTATTGTTCTATTGAGCTGTCAGAGTCTTTCTTATTTGTAGTTCTTTATAATCTGATGTCAAGTCTGTTGGTAGTCACCTGCTTTGCTAACCTATTTTTCTACACTGTGGCTTGCCTTTCCAGTCTCTTAACTCCTTTTTTTGATGAATAGGAAAATTTAACTTTAATGTAGTCTAATTTATCAGTATTTCCTTTTATGATTATTATTACTTTTTATGTCATTTTAAATATTTTAACCTACCTAAGGTTTTCAACAGTTTATGTTATCTTCTAGAAAATTTAGTATTTTATTTTACACATTTTAAACATTTCATTTGAAATTGCTTTATGTGCCTGTGGTAGGGACCAAGATTATTTTTCCCCAAATAATTTCAAATTTTCTCCACACCGTTTATTGAAAAGACCACATTTTCTCCATTGCTCAGTAGTGTCATCTTTTCAAAGATTGGAAATCCATATAAATGTGTGTTTCTGGACTTTATTATATTCCATTGATCTATTTGTTTGTCCTGTATCTGATACCCAGTATCTTAATTATTGAAGCTTTATAAGGTATCTTAATAGGTGGTGTTCTAGATTGAACTGTGTCCCCCTGCAAATTCGTATATTAAAACCCTAACCTCCTAATGTGACAGTATTTGGAGAAAGGGTCTTGAAGGAGATAAATAAGGTTAAGTACGGTTATAAAAGTGAGGTCCTAATGCAATAGGACTGGTATACTTATAAGAAAAAGAGAAGACACCAAAAGTGGGCACACATAAGGGAAAGGCCATGTGAGGTAACAGCAAGAAGGAAGCTGTCTGCAAGCCAAGAAGAGAGGCTTCACCAGAAACCCACTCTGCCAGAACCTTAATCCAGCCTCTGGAACTGTGAGAAAATCAATCAATATTGTTTAAGCCACACAATCTCTGATATTCTCTTATGGCAGCCCCAGCTGACTAATATAAGTGGTTAATTCCTGTACTATTCTTCCAATTGTGTTGGCTGGCTTTTTGCCCTTTACATTTCTATATAAATTAAGAATTAGCTTTTCATTTTCCACAAGAACCATCCTGACATTTTTATGAGAATTGCGTGTTGCTGTAGATCACCTAGGAAAGAATAAACAACTTTACAATGTTGAGTCTTTCCATCTGCGAACATGATATATTCCTCCAGTCACTTGTCGTCCTTACTTTCTGCTAGTAAAGTTTTTTGGTATTGATGTTTGAGCCTCTTTGCTTAGATTTATTCCTAAGTATTTGATATTTTGTTGCTCTTAGAAATGATATAACCCCCCCAAAATCATTTTAAATGTTTGTTGTTATCATGTGAAGATTCAAGTTCAATTTATATGTTAATTAGGTATCTGAACACCTTGCAAAATTACCTATTTATTCTAAATAGTTTGCCTATAAGTACCTTCATATTCTCTATGAAAATATCCCATTAAATGTTCCCTTCTACCTGTAGCTTGCTGAGAGATTTTATCATGCATATTGATAATACAATTTTTAAAAATTCAGTTCTAGAACTAGCCTTTAGCTTTTTAGTCCATTTACAATTAATGTAACTACCATAGGTTTATTTGTTTTATTTTGGGCTAGGAATGTATTTTTAACTTCTGAAATTTCCCTCTATTAGCATGTAACTCATGAATTATTTTACCATTTTAAAAATATTGGTTGCACTAGAAATTATAGCATATATCTATTATTAAAGTCTAATTTATATTAGCTACCTTACTACTTTCCCCAAAATGTAAGAGAGCTTAAAAACTTTAACTCCCTTAATCCCTTCCTTCTGTTATTTGTGTTATTTTTGTCTCCTATTTTAAACTTTACATGATATTATTATTTCTGTCATTTTTTCCATCAACTTACAACACTTTTCATTATTGTTCACTCACTTCTGTATTTTAAATGCATGTCACTCCTTGCAATAAATTATCTCATATTTTACTCATTTAAAAACATCTTTATTTTACTTTTATCTTAAAGGTTATTTTATTAGATAGAACATTCTAGAGTAGCAGTTAGCTCCTTTCAGCATTTTAAAGCTGTGACTCTACTGTCTTTGGGGTTCCATGATTTCATTAAAAATTCAGCTGTCCAACTGTTTTTGTTTTAATGGTAGTATGTGTTTGTCTCAGGTTTTAAGATGTTGTTTCATTTCTTAGCAGTTCTACTATGATGTGCCTAGGCATTGTTATTTTTAAAAAAATTTATCTTGACTAAAGTTAATAACAGTTCTTAAATCTGTAGTTCAATGGTTTTCATCAATTTTAGAAAAATCTCAGTCTGTATCTCCTCAAATATTGATATTGCTCATTACCTCTCTGTCATACTTCTTGGACCTCAATTAAAAATATGTTAGACCTTTTTACTATATCCCATGTATCTTTTGGCTTTTTTCTCATTTTCTATGCTTTATATTTAGGCACACAGACCAATGGAAAAGAATAGAGAACCCAGAAATAAACCCAAATACTTACAGTCAACTAATCTTCGACAAAGCAAACAAAAACATAAAGTGGGGAAAGGACACCCTTTTTAACAAATGGTGCTGGGATAATTGGCTAACCACATGTAGGATAATGAAACTAGATCCTTGTCTCTCATCTTATACAAAAATCAACTCATGATGGATTAACAACCTAAACTTAAGACCTGAAACTATAAAAATTCTAGAAGATAGCGTTGGAAGAAACCTTCTAGACGTTGACTTAGGCAAAGATTTAATGATCAATAACCTAAAGCAAATGCAATAAAAACAAAGATAAATAGCTAGGACCTAATTAAACTACAGAGCTTTTGCACAGCAAAAGGAACAGTCAGCAGAGTAAACAGACAACCCATAGACTAGGAGAAAATCTTCACAATCTATACATCTGACAAAGGACTAATATCCAGAATCTACAACAACTCAAACAAATCAGTAAGAAAAAAACAAACAATCCCATCAAAACGTGGGCTAAGGACATGAATAGACAATTCTCAAAAGAAGATACACAGATGGCCAATAAACATATGAAAAAATGCTCAACATCACTAATGATTAGGGAAATGCAAATCAAAACCACAATGTGATACCGCCTTACTCCTGTAAGAATGGTACTGGAACAGAGGTGTGTCTATTTTGTTTAGTTACACGAATAAGTTCTTTAGTGGTGATTTGTGAAATTTTGGTGCACCTATCACCCAAGCAGTATACACTGCACCATATTTATAGTCTTTTAGCTCTTGCCCCTCTCTCTCTCTTCCCCCTAAGTCCTCAAAGTCCACTGTATCATTCTTATGCCTTTGCATCCTCATAGTTTAGCTCTCACATAGCAGTGAAAACACAGATGTTTGGTGTTCCATTTTTGAGTTACTTCACTTAGAATATAGTCTCCATTCTCATCCAGGTCGCTGCAAATGCTGTTAATTCATTCTTTTTTATGGCTGTGTAGTATTCAATCATATGTATATATACCACAGTTTCTTTGTCCACTCGTTTATTGGTGAACATTTGGGTTGGTTCCACAATTTTGCTATTGTAAATTGTGCTGCTATAAACATGCATGTGCGAGTATCTTTTTCAAATAACGACTTCTTTTCCTCTGGGTAGATACCCAGGTGTGGGATTTCTGGATCAAATGGTAGTTCTACTTTTGGTTTTTTAAAGAATATCCACACTCTCCATATTATTTTTCATAGTGGCTGTGCTAGTTTACATTCCCACCAGTAGTGCAGAAGTGTTCACTGTTCACTGCATCCATGCCAATATCTACTGTTTTTTGATTTTTTGAAAATTATGAGACCATGCCATAGTGACAAATGAAAACCTTAGGTTAAGAAAACAAATATTAAATACTCAAATTAAGAATGCAATCAATGGATTTAAAAGCTGCTGTGCTATAGAAGTAGAGAAGATTACTGAGCAGGAAGTCAGGCCAATAAGTATTTGGTCCTGGGCCTCCTATTTTCAATTTCTACTTTTTCTCTTAATAACCACCCAGGTGCATGGCTTTAACTACCATCTACACCTCTCATTCTGTTCTCTTCCCAGAACTTATGGCCTATTTGATGTCACTCCATGGATGGATGATACATAGCTAAAGTTAATTTTACTCAAACAGAACTCTGATACCCTTGAATAGAGGCCCTTGAATATCTATTCTAATGTAGCAATCCAATAGTTACTAACATATTCTCCTATCCCTATTTTGTCATAGTAGTTTTAGGTGCCTGATATTTTGTTGTATTTCCTTTTTACAGTACAACTTCTCCCATTAGAACATAAGTTGCAGTCCAGGCATGGTGGCTCACGCCTGTAATCCCAGCACTTTGGGAGGCCGAGGCAGGTGGATCACAAGATCAGGAGTTCAAGACCAGCCTGGCCAATATGGTGAAACCCCGTCTCTACTAAAAATAGAAAGATTAGCTGGGCGTGGTGGCAGGCACCTGTAGTCCCAGCTACTTGGGAGGCTGAGGCAGGAGAATTGCCTGAACCCGGGAGGCAGAGGTTGTAGTGAGCCAAGATCATGCCACTATACTCCAGTCTGGACGACAGAGCGAGACTATGTCTCAAAAAAACAAAACAAACAAACAAACAAAAAACATAAGCTGCACTGGAACAGAGGTGTGTCTATCTTGCTTGCTACTGTATGACCAGTACTCATAACTTAGTCTAGAACATAGTGACAAATATGAATGACAATTTGTGGAATGAACCTGAGAAGATACTCATGGCTAGACTGTACTTCCTTTTGCTTAGATGACTTCTGACTGGAATGGGGTTGGGAAGGATGTAGGTGGTTTGGGATGCAGACAGATGGTGGGTTGGGAGGTAATGATTCATCCTCTTTCTTTGCTATCTATAAGCCTACATAGCAAGTCAAACCTTCATCACAGGGATGCCACGCATATTTCCCGATTGACACCATACTTAAACTTATCCAATTTACTAGCAATCCTATCAACTCTGCCTCCAAAATAATTGATCCAATATCTATTCATTTCTTTACAGCTTCTCTGCTGTTGCATTAATCCAAGCCTCTGTCCTTTCTTGTCCACCAACTGTGATAGCCTCTTACTGGCATTCCTGCCTCCTACTCTTATTTCCCTATCATTTATCTCTACACAGCAACCAAATAGCTTAAAAATAAAAAAATTAAATCCTTGACCTACTTTAAACTGCAAAGGTTTCCTATTACACTGAAAATAAAGCCAAGTTTCCTATCATGGTGTTTAAGGCCATATATGGCCTGGCCCCTACCTTCTATAGTGACTCTGGCTTCATCATTCTTCCTCTTGCAAACTAAGCTCTAGCCACACTGCTCTGCTTTCTTTTATGCTAACAGAGTAAGCTCATTACTGCTAAAGGTCCCTTTTACTTGCTCTTCCCTTTGTCTAGAAGATCCACTCCCCTGGTTTTTTATATGGCTGATGACCTCATGTCCTTCAAATCTTTGGCTTCCTGGACCACCATATTTAATGGCCACTCAATCTTTCATTATCACACTATCCTGTATTATCTCCTTCACAATTTTTATAGCTAACCCAAGTTATTTATTTAGAATATTTTTCCTTTTATTGTTTGTTTTATTCATTACCATTTTCCCAGCATCTAAAATAATAGTGACCCATAATAAAATAATGACCCATAGTAGGTCCTTATTACTTATCTGTGGAATATTGCAGTGAATGACAATGAAAGGAATACACTCTCAAGCTCTCACGTCACTGCTCTTCTAAATGTCACTTCTTTGGAATGAGTCCATGTTTATTTTTTCTTTACTTAAAAGGAAATAATTAAAGCTTAAAATCCATAATTTTTTCCTTTGCCTATACCCTCTCTCTTCTTATAGAACTATTACATATTTCTTGTAATAATAATGATTGTATATGTTCAATTGATCTTTTATTCCTGTCAAGATGCTAAATTATCTCATTTATTTATTACATCAACCCTCTGAATTAGATCCTATTATTATGTGCACTTTATAGATAAGATGTATGGGTTTTGGAATGTTTCCATTAGTTTCTCAAGACCACAAAACCAGGTAATGACAAGAAAGACTTTGAATGACTGATGACTGAAACTTTTTTAAACAACCCACTTGGTAATCAGTGATGGTGGTAGAAGGGGGAGATGTGGGGCAGGGAGGAAGAGGAAGGGAGAGAGAACACTTTATATCATGACAGCCAGATAAAACTTTGGTAGCAAACTCTGAACTCGGCTCATTTAACATCATTCCCAGAAGGAAGGTGCATTAGTTCATTTTCACACTGCTATTGTATAAAGAACTGCCTGAGACTGGGTAATTTATAAAGAAAAGAAGTTTAATTGACTCACAGTTTTGCATGGCTGGGGAGGCCTCAGGAAACTTACAATCATGGCAGAAGGCGAAGGGGAAGCAAGGCACATCTTACATGGTAACAGGAGAGAAAGAGAGAGAGTGAGGGGAGAAGGTGCCACACGTTTCAACCATTAGATCTCATGAGAACTCTATCACGAGAACAGCAAGGGGGATGGTCTCCCCCATGATCCAGTCACCTCCCCCTAGGCCCCTTCTTCAACATGTGGGGATTACAATTTGACATGAGATTTGGGTGGGGACACAGAGCCAAACCATATCAGAAGGACAAACCAAAGTCAGTTCATTCTCTCTGAATCCCTTTGTCTTCTGTTAGAACAACCCTCTAATAAGTAGACTCTAAAGGCTTTCAGTTCAGGAAAACCAGAAAGACTGACTTTGCTTGACCATTTAATCTTGGGGCTTAGCTTGACCCATTTATTCTGTTATCCAAGAAACAAAATTACATACAAAGTAGAAAGTCATTTACATCTGCCAAGAAGTTTAGTTTGAAATAGGAGAGAATGGAAAGAGAAAAATAGTTAAGAAAAATCTTAGGAAGATAAAAACCTCAAAGACCAAGAGTCTGTCTTTATATAACTGCAAATGTTTTGATGAAAACTAAAGGAAAAAAAAAAGTTTGTGTCTAGATAATTGATTACAATTTTAATTTTCTACCTGGTTATTTGGTACTATAAAAATATAATCATACTAAATCACTTCACAAAGTGTTGTAATATTTGTCGCTTTTTCTCAATGGATTTTCTTAGCATTTTTGTGTTCTATATTAATATTTTGTGGAATAAAGTACAGTGATTATTTTTAAAAATTTCCAACTTTTATTTTAAGTTCAGGGATACATGTGCAGGATGTGCAGGTTTGTTACATAGGTAAAAGTGTGCCATGTTGGTTTGCTGCACAGATCATCCCATCACTCAGGAACTAAGCCCAGCATCCATTAGCTATTTTCTTCTTGATGCTCTTCCTCCTCCCACCCTTCACCTTCCAACAGACCCCAATGTGTTTCCCCCCATGTGCCCATGTGTTCTCATCATTGAGTTCCCACTTATAAGAGATAGCATGCAGTATTTGGTTTTCTGTTCCTAGGTTAGTTTGCTAAGGATAATGGCCTCCAGCTCCATCCATGTCTCTGAAAAGGACATGGCCTCATTCCTTTTTATGGCTGCATAGGATTCCATGGTGTCTATGTACCACATTTTCTTTATCCAGTTTATCATCGATGGGCACTTAGGTTGATTCCATGTCTTTGCTATTGTGACTAGTTCTGTAATGAACATGTACATGCATGTGTCTTTATAACAGAACAATTTATATTCATTTGGGTATATACCTAGTAATGGGATTGCTGAGTCAAATGGTATTTCTGCTTCCAAGTCTTTGAGGAATTGCCACACTGTCTTCCACAATGGTTGAAATAGTTTACCTTCCCACCAACATGGTAAAAGCATTCCTTTTTCTCTGCAACCTCACCAGCATCTGTTGTTTTTTTGACTTTTTAATAGTAGCCATTCTGACTGGTGTGAGATGGTATTTCATTGTGGTTTTGATTAAATGCAATTATTTTTATGCAGTTGGAGAATTAACCCTGCCCTTAAAATCCATTGAAACATAGCATTAGCAAGACGTTTTGTGAAATTTAGTAATGGCTTAATTTGTGTCTAGATTAGCAAGTGATGGAAACAGCAGAGAGGAAGTATGAGAAAGAAAATCAACAAATTCTATTAAGCTATTGAAAAGTGTCAGAAATTTTGCTAACCACTACATGAATTAGCTCATTTAATTCCACATTAACCCTATACAGTCTTATCGTGACTCAAGTTTTTAGATGAGCAAACTGTATGCCAGAGAGGCTAAGTAACTTTGCCCAAGTTAACATGCAGTAGAGCCCAGGGAACCTGGGCAGTCTAATGAGAGCTTAACCACTCCAGCATACAACTCTTGAAGGAACCTACAGTAGCTTCAGGAAAAAAAATTATTAATATGTGCCTAAGATAGTTAAATCACAGCAACAGGGGCAGTGGAATCAATTGTCTGAAAGAGTCTATACCACAGGCTTATTTAGGTAACCAAATCAGAAAGAGTTAAAGACGGAGTGACTTCTGGCATTATGATCCAAGAAAAACTTAGCTACATGTGAGTAAATTGTTAGGCAAAAAAATGGTAGGATGGGAACTTATCCTTGAATCTCTGAGACAGAGAAAGGGGTGTGTGTGTGTGTGTGTACATATATGTGTATATATATATAGGTATGTAATTGTACATATACATATGTATAAATATATACATAAACACATTTATGTATTCAGGTTCTTTGTTTCCTAACATTCATTTTGGTGCTGAATGAGAATTTTACATTGGGATGTATGTGTGTGTACAAGTATGTGTTGAGTGAGGGAGAAACTTTTGTTTATCATGGGATATGTATCTATGCCATCTGTAGAATGGAATAGAATAGTACTGAAAACCACCAATACCCTAAGAGTGGTGTGAGGAGGGATGAGTCAGGCCGGGAACAGCACTTCCTGACTGCCCACTCACAGGCACATTGCCAGAAGGTTTTATTTATTCTCTAGGTTCTAGTCTTCAGATTCATAAGAACAGATAATACTGATTTTTATGAGAATTAGAGTGATTAACTACAAGACTGTACTCTCCAGGGACTCTTTTCTATTTACCCTTGTTTGCCAGCATCTAATACTCTGCCTGGCATAAAGTCAAGACCTAATAAATGTTTGTTGAGGGAATAAGTAATACATTTATGTAATGTTTTGTATTTATTAGATCAGTTCCTGTTGGAGAGTCATTGCCCTCCTGGGTCACAGAGAAGCTGGCACTCAGATTGTGTTATGGGATACTTTTAGAACCAAGGTTCTTTGACGCATTAACAAACCCACTTCCTGGTATATTTTTTAGGGGTGTATAGAGACATAAATTCAGTAAACAAGAATTTATTGAGCTCTATTATTTGAACACTATCAGAGGGAACTGGGGATGGCTCATTGAACGAGCAGGCCAAATCCTTGTTCCCATAGAGCTTATATTCTTAGAAGTTAAGCAACAAAATAAGTAAATGCATAACATGAATGGGTGATAAAAGCTATGAAAAATCAGGGAAAGGAGAACGAGTTTGATGGAGGAATACTATATAGTGTCCCCTGGGGACAGAATTCTCCAGGGCCTAGAATCAATTTAATGAGAGTTTTAAGTGACATTATTAAATTACATTAAACACTTCCTTTATTAAATTACATTGATAACTTTTCAAAGATTTCAACTGCACCCAAATTATAAAGTTCTTGGGAAACTATTTTCTACTTTATGTTTAGATTTCTGTTCAATGAGGGGCTGGTGGGACAAAAGGATGGCAACAATGATCAAGAAAATAAACTTCTAGAGGAAACAAGGAAGGAATTATAATAGCCAACATATTTTGGGTACTTTACCTATGCTGGTAAACACTTTATGTTCATTATCCCAGTTTATCACCAAATGATTTCTGTGCAATAGGATTATTCTTATCTCCCCTTTATGGCAAACAAGGCACAGTAAGATTCTGTAACTTGCTCAACATCACTTAGCTAATAGGTAGAAAAATCCAGGATTGAACCCAGGTGGTCTGATCTAGGGCCAGATTATCCCCTTGTAGGATTAAGTAAACTGCCCCAGAATCCAAGTTTTCTAACTACTAAGATACATTGCTTCTTTTAAAAGTATAATGAAGTAGGAGGGCTTAAGTATATGAGATTATTTTTTTTTAAACAAAACTGCAATCCCCACCATGAAAAGATACAGTATTCCAAGATGACCTTTCTATTCTTTGAATACTATATTGCATTTATTCTAGCCTTTGTCCAGTCCTCTGTGCTTGCAGTTCCCTCTGCCTGGAACGCTCGCCACTGGGCTCTTCGCGTTGCTGACCCTTTCCCATCAGTCAAGCCTCAGTTCAAATGCACCTCTTCAGAGCTGCCTTCCCTGTCTGCCCAATTGCTGGTAGCCCATCACCCTTCAGTCACTACCATGATTTATCCTGTTGTTATGTTCTTCCCAGCCCTTATCACTATGTTAAAAGTTACTGATGTTCCCCATGGCTATTTTCCCCTACTAATATGCAAATGCCATGATGTGGGTGGCGGTATTCATTGTAATTGGTCCAGAACCTGACCTCTGCCTGTACATCACAGAGGCTTCAAAAACACTGAAGAAATGAATGCTGTCCCTTGGGTCTGAAGACCCAGATAGATCGAGGGGGCTCTCCTTCTGTGCAGGATCATGCATCTGCCCACCATCCTGTGCAAAATTAGAGTACAAGATGGGAAAGAGAGATCTGCAACTGGGGCCTGAAAAATATTTACCAACAAGCACCCAAATGAGCCACAACTGCTCAGAAACCTACCATGGAGACGATCTATGAAGCCCACTTGCAGGAGGACCAATGTGAAGTCAATTTCTGCAGTTAAGTGTATGCAAGTTCATCATTTCAATTTTATCTGAATCTCCTTGTTCATGTCTTGTTTTTAGTTCCCACCTTAATTTGGATCTAATGCTTGTCATGATTAATCAACCATTTCCTCCCACCAGAATGTAAGACGAGAGCAGAGATCCATCTGTCTTTTACAGCACTGTATACTCAATGTCTAGAAGCATGCTCAATACATAGTGGGTGCTCAAGTAATACTTAATAAAGGGATGAACAAATGGCCCAACACTAAATTTCCTCTGTAGACAAAGGCAGGTGGAAGAGCAGAATGAAACATTTATTGAGTCCCTTCCAAGCCCCAGGCACTGTTTCAGATGCTTTTATGTATCTTATTTCATTTGTTTACCCTGTTAAGTGGCAAGTTTTGAGAGTCTCACTTATAAAAAGCTAAAATTCATGGAGTGAAGATGCCTTTCTTCTTCCTTGCCATAAAATCGGGTCTTGCTGGGCAAGTGGGTTTTTAAATGAACATTGGGTATCACTGGAAGCCTCAAACTTTAATCAGTTTGGTGAGGTCTGTGCCATGACCTGATAATGCTGTTTCCAATAAATAATTATTCAAATAAATAATTTTGTATGATACCCTAGCATATCTGAGGATCAACAGAGAATTGTAATGAGAGCCTTGGCCACCACCTCAGCTATAGGATCACTTCCATTTATCATCTCAGCTCTAATTTATCTGAATCAAAGTTTAAAACACAATTTCCAAACAGAAGACTAGAAATAACTGCAAATAAAGGGAATTTGAAGGAGGCTGTTCCCAGCAGGTACAGAAAGCTTAGCATAGGTCAGCTAGACAGGGACAAATGCAAGCTGGCACAGGGTCATGCTTGAGATTGGACTGGAAAAATTGTAGGAGAACCAGTTCATAAAAAATGACTGTCCCAAATCCCCAGCCCTGAGCTCAAAACACTCAGACTTGGCCCATTACTTAGTGATGCTTCAGGGGCTCAGTGTGAGCAAACATGTAACATGTGCCCTGGCCCTGAATTACCTTGTTAGGTGCTCAGTGTGAGGAAGGTAGCACTTATGAGAACATTCTTGAAGGCTTAATAACAGCGGAGAGACTTTTCAGCTCATTCTGTGTATAAATAGGGCCAATTTCAAAGAAAGATGAGTTTCCTTTAAAAAAAAAAACTGTAAAATAACAGTGCCATTACACATGTCTCCCTCAGCCATTTAAAAACACCTCGAGGCTGGTTCTCTCCTGAGGGCTTATCAAGACACATGCCTGCCATGTAGTCGGTTCTTTATAGTGTATCCTTAAGGTGTTTTTCCCTCTCCACAGAGTTGCTCCTCAGGTCAGCACATTGTTCTAAGGTATTCCCAGGAATGTCAGAAACAGTCAAACCACTTTGCTTGTAAGTACAGAGGCCAGAACACCACCATGGAGTCCACAGGCTGGTTCAGTCCTCATAGTTTACACTAATTCTCTGTGTGGTTTTGGATAACTCACCGTGGTTTTGGGTTAACCTCCCCGCAAGATGGTGGGCAGGATCTAAAAAGGGCTTCCACGTCACTTCCAACTCTGGCTGTCTCACTTGATGAGGACTGTCAAGAGCCAGTGGGTGCCCTCCTCTCCTCACAGGCTGCAGCAGCCATCTACAAAACAGCTCTGTGCACAGGCAAGGGAGAAAATTGACGTTCCTTTGCTTCTGAGTTCACCTGTAACACCCTTCCTTTAGCAGGTCTGCAGCTATGCTTTCTCCAACTGAGACTTAAGAGAACTGGGCATTATAAACAGTACATATAATCCCCTTTTCTCCACCATCATTGTTCCCTGGCGCTAAGTCCAGAGTTTCCATACCCTGAACTAGACATGGAAGAAGAGAGCAGACTACCCAAAGTTCAGCGGTGCCATTTTTTTTTTTTTTAAACTTTGTCATCCTAAGACAAAGTTTCTTGAAATATTACACTTCAGGGTTTTTCCTCAAAAGGCACTGGGGTACTTCTTGAAGATGGTGATTCTTGGGCTCAGCTCAGGATCTACTGATTCAGATCTTTAGGGGGCTGTTAAGTCCCCAGATCTTCATTTTCTTTATTTTTATTATTTGCTTTTCATTCATTTGTTTAACCCTTTTCTACCATATCTTCATGGTGTCTAACACCTCAGTGACAAAGCTTTGTTGATGACAGTGTGGGGGATTGCTTTGAGATCTTCTAATTAAAAGTGCCGTAGGACTACCCAGATTTTTGGTTACTGAGTACAAATCTGCATTTTAAGCCAAATACTGTAGATAATTCTTATTTATGGTAGCTAACATTTGGAAACTACTGTCCTAGAAAAAGGGAGACCAACTTTTAGCCTTTTGCTGCTACTAACCATGACGATGATTCATTCATCCGACAAAGATTTATCATTCACTACTATATGCCAGGTACAACAGTGAGCGAAAACACAAAGAACCAGTTCTCACAGAGCTAGCAGTCTAGCAAGAGAAAGAAATGATAAACAAACACATAATATGCCAAGGAGTAAGAAAATCCAGGGAGTGAGATGAAGGGTGAGTGATGGGAGGTATGCTTTTCAGACAAAGTAGGCAGGAAGGCCCGTATGTAGGATGATTGTACAAAGACAAAAGAAGTGAGGAAAAGAACCATGCGGCTGAGGGAAGAGCGTTCCAGGCAGAGGAAGCCACGAGTAGAAAGTCCCTTTCCTTTGCTATGACCTGGTGGTGTTTTGGCCTCTGTACTTACATGCAAAGTGGTTTGACTGTTTCTGACATTCCTGGGAATACCTTAGAACAATGTGCTGACCTGAGTAGTAACTCTGTGAGGAAGGGAAAGCACCTCAAGGATACACTATAAAGAATCGACTGCATGGCAGGCATGTGTCTTGATAAGCCCTCAGGAGGAAACAGAGGTATGCATCCCCAAGGAGAGGGGATGTACGTGGTCTGTTTGAAGAACAGCAAGGAGGCCAGTGTGGCTGGAGTGAGGTGAGTGAAGAGGAGAGTTAGAGGAGATCAGGGGCTAATACCTTGTAGCTTGTTTGCATTATTTCTAGGCTGCAGAATAATACTATACAGTCTGGATTGTGGAACAATGATTTGCGGTGATAATGTATTATACACCTGTTATTAGTCTTTTGTCCTTATTTATGCTGTAACTCCCTGTTCCTGGCTGCACTCCTAAGACAACCTAAAATAGGTCTTTTGCTTGAGAATTGGGGCAAAGAGTAAGAAAACTTTGGGAGGGAGGTGCTGTGGACTAAACTGTGTCCCCCTGCAAAGTCAAGTCATAGTTTGAAGCCCCAACCCCCAACATTATTAAATGTGGCTGCATTTAATAATAGGGCCATTAAGGAGATAATTATGGTTAAATGAAGTTATTAGGGGTAGGACCTTAATTTAACAGGACTGGTGGTGTTTTTGCAAGAAGAGAAATGCAGTAAAGAGACCACATGAGGACTCAGTTTAGAAGGTGGTCATCAGCAAGCCAAGGAGAGAGGCCCTAGGAGAAACCAGCTTGCTGGCAACTGGATCTGAGACTTTCAGCCTCCAGAATTGTGAGAAAATAAACTACTGTTGTTTAAGCCACCCAGACTCTGGCATTTTGTTATGGCAGCCTTAGTGAACCAATACAGGATGGTAGGGCCAGGAGGTCTCCATTTAATTATTCACCCATTTACTTCCTCAGTCTTTGCTGCATGCCCAGTAGCACTGTGCTACTTCTTTGCATGCATTATTTTATTTAATCTCACAGCAATACTGAAGTAAACTTTATGACCATCACCTTACAGATAAAGAAACAGAGGCTTAGCTGGGGGCAGTCAGTTGGCCAGGGGACATGTTGGAGCTTTTATTCAAATGCAGGACTGTGACAGTAAAGCCTGTGTTTTCCTTCCATCTCAGAAGCGGGAGAAAAGAGGTGTGGAGCCAGCCTACCTGGGTCCAAATCGCACCTCTCCTGCTTGCTAACTATGTGACTTTGGGCAACTTAATTATCTTTCTGGGCCTTGATGTCTGCATCTGTAAAATGGGCACAATAAACGCTTTCCATTAACTAGGCTGTAATTAGCACTAAGTGAGCTAATACATTAAAACACTTAGAACAGGGCTAGCCACCTAAATGCTTATTATCACCCTGAAGTCATAGGGCCCTGCTTGAAGGAATTTGAAATCTTTAGGCTGTACAGAATATGAACACCCTCCTCATTCTCATGTAGATTTTTCATGTGGATAGGGCCTCAGGTTTCTTATTTGGTAGTTCCAAGAAATAGATTTCAGTGCAATGTAAAGACTTAGGCATACTTGGCCTTGTGCAGAAGTACAATGGCCAGGTTTGAGAGGGGGTGATCTGTCTGTTGCTATCTGGTCAGGAGTGCTGCAAGGGGGTTCAGGGCTCCTGTGAAGGACTGGCATAGAAGAATTCAGAAGTCTTCTCTTGCATAGAAATTTTATAATTCTTTGTAATGGGATGGGAATAGGTGTGCTACAGGACTGAGGCAGCTCTGCTTTCCTTGCACAATATCTTTTCTTTCTTTCTTTCTTTCTTTCTTTCTTTCTTTTTTTTTTTAACTGAATTGTGTTGCCTTTAGACAGGGCTTGAACTCACAAATTTACAACAGACAGTATCATGCTTTTTTTTTTTTTTTTTTCTTTTTGGTTCATGCTACGTGCTTAGCTTCTGCAGGATTTTACATTTGGGGTTCCCACTCCCGTGCTTAAACATCCTGTCATCTGGGTTATAGGACAATGAAAAGATTATTAATTAAGGTAGACGTGGCATCCTAACCTTGGCTTGTAAGAGTGACTGTTGGTCAACTCCCGAGAGGGCTGCCTTGCTGTTTCTATAGGAATATATGCGACTGAGCATATGCACAATTCTTTCTGGAGGCTTTGACGCAGCAGCTATATCTTGCTGAATAAACATGATATGAAAACATTCTTAGTGGTTCTGTCCTAAGACTGCCTTTCCTTTCCTTCCAAACATCATGCTTTTGCAAGTGGTCTGCCTGGAAGAGCAAACTCACCCCTATGCCTGGAATGTTTATTGCTACTTCCAAACAGAACAGAATGTGTTTCTGCCACTGCTCATTGAGAATAAAAAATTCTTTGTCTGGATGTCAAGACAATAAACGGGTTTCCATGTTGATAAAGCAGTTCTATTCAGATACAGTCGTAGATAGACATTCAGGAATTTGAGGGCACACCTAAAGCCATTTACAACTGTGCATAATGTAACAGTAAGGACTGTTTCTAGTGACCGCTTATCTCTGTTTTGTGTGTTCTGCCCCTTAAAATGTATTCATGTACTGCATAATGACATTTTGGTTAATAACCAACCACACATACGATGGCGAGTCCATAAGATTTCCAAATGGTATTTTTAGTGAATCTTTTCTACATTTAGATATGTTTAAATATGGAAATACTTACCATTGTGTTACAATTGCCCACAGAATTCAGGACCATAACATGCTGTACAGGTTTGTAACCTAGGAGCAATAGGCTATACCATATAGCCTGGGTGTGTAGTCGGCTCTACGATCTAGGTTTGTGTAAGCACAGCCTATATTTCCCCAATGATGAAACTGCCTAACATGCATTTCTCAGAACATATTCCCATCATTCAGTGACGCATGACTGCGTGCTAATCCGCTCTTAGCTCTTCTAATGTATTTTCCTCACAGCAGTCACACAAATCTTTTCATGCAGCAAATATGATATTTTCTTTTTTTTAAATGTACACCCCTTGATAATTTACAGTTGTTCTCTGGGTTAAGATGAAACTCTGTAATTTATGTTACAGAGGCACACAGGGTCACATCACTTGATAGCCTCATTTCCACTGTACCCCATGTTGGTCTCTGTGCTCCAGCTACAATGACTTTCCCTCAGAATCTTGCTTTCACTATGACCCTCTGGGGACTGGGCCTTGCAAATGTACTCTCCTTTGCCTAAAATATCCTCTTTCTCATTCTTCCTAGTTAAGTTTGACTCATCCTTCAGATCTCAGCTCAAGTGACACTTCTTTAGGGAAGCTCTCCTGATCTTCCTGTGCATAACAAAGCCTCATTAGATCTTGTCCTAATGTCATATCCTCTCCATTGCTGCATTTGTCACAGTTTACATTAATTTATTAGATTAATTTATTTGCCTTCCATAATAGCAGGAACCATATCTATTTTTACTACCTGTGAACCCATCGCCCAGCTAATATCTGACACATAATAGAGATGTTCTTTATGCGTGTGTTTGTATTTTTTGAATAAATGAATAAATAAATGAATAACTGCTCTTGCAAGGCGGTTCACAGAATACTGAATTTGCTCCCAAAATTTCCCAAAAAGTGACATTCTCATGTATCAACAATAAGATCCAGAGCAGGCTTTCATACATATCTTCAAAGTCATACATTTATTTGCCTCCTGTTTGCTTTTTCTACTAACTGTGCTTTTGCAGACACTTTTGAAGATAAAGGCCTTGGCCCTCTCAGCCCGTCTTTTCTCTCAGTTCAGTCTGCCAGTGAGGAAACAATGACTCAGAAAACTAATGAGCCTGTCTCTCTAACGATGGCAATGATTTCACTGCCAGTGATTTTTCTATTAGATTTATAAAATTGAGTCAAAATGAAGGAATTGCCTTGGGGCACAAAAACCAAAGACAAAAAATAGATCCAGAAACACAAATCAAAACAGGACTGATCAGTGTGTGTTACAGGCAAACACCAGTCAAGGTGATGTAGGTTGAAAGAGTCAAAGAATGAAAACAGGAGCCTCTTTTGCTGGGGACAAGCAAAGTGGGAGGAGCCCCAGATTTGCAATTGAAGAAGCTTGATGTCATGGTGGTAAGATCGAGATCTGTCGGTGTAAGTACAGGTGCCATCTATTAGGTGGCTACCAGGCACATTGCATTCAATGTCTTGATTCTTACAATTAAACATGAAAAGGAAGCATTATTACTTCTATTTTAAAGTTGAAAAAAAAACACACTCAGAGGATAAATCACTTTAAGTCGTAATTAGAACTCTATCTGATTCCAAAGTGAAAGGCATTTGCAACCAAAGATTTCATCTCACAAGTCCTCCCTCACTCTTTTCACCTGTAAAATGTGGGTAATACCATGCAGACCTGGGATAATCATCCTCCTGTGATAACACAGGGAGAATGCCTGGTGCTCAGTTAGTTTTTATTAAACTTGAGTATCTATCCTCCCTCTGCTGAGTTCCTTATGGATTATATTAGAAACTCCTGAAAATAGGTTACCACTTCTAATTTAATATGGGAAGATTTAAGAGGGGGATATACTTCCCAAAGCACATATCCTTTAATCTGATGCCAACACCACCAAGTTTCATTATATTGTCATTTGACTCTGAGGCATAGCAGGATTAGTCAGTTTCTCAAGGGAATATCACGTGTGAAGAGGACTGGAATCTAGATGACTCTGAACTGCAGGCCCAGGATTCTTCCTATCACCACGTTGTACCAAAACACACAAGTGTAGAGAGGGATAGGGAGAGATTTGTTAAAGGACACACATTTACAGCTGGATAGGAGGGATAAGTTCCAGTGTTCTATACCACTGTATGATGACTATAGTTAACAATAATATATTAGCTTCAAATATCTGGGAGGAGTATATTAAACATTTCTAACACAAAGAAAGGATAAGTATTGAGATGATGAATATGCTAATTACCCTAATCTGATCACTGTACATGGTAGGTGTCAAAACATCACCACATATGCCATGAATATGTACAATTATTTGTCAATTTTTAAAAAATTTCTTAAACTCTACCCCCCAAAATGTACAGAGGCCAAGAACTGATTTCCCGGGCCTCTACTAATACAAAGAGTATTAATAATAGCTAATTTTTATTAAGCTCTTAATTTGCACTGGGTAATACACATCTACTTGGTATGAATGATTACATTTACTCACCAAAGCAATTGTCTGATATATGCAACATTTCCCTCCCATCTTATAGATGATAAAATTAAAGGCCAGGAAATAAAATGACTTTCTGTATATTAGGTAGATGTTTTCGCCAATACCTGAATATAAACTCTTGAAGCAAATTCACAGCTACCTTGAAGCAAATAAGTGCTCAACATAGTTTCACTGAACTCTTAGGTAGATGACAGTGCCTTGATTCTCCCCACAGCAGGCACTTTTCTGCCAGATATCAGAAGCCTTCACCAAAAGTAACCTCTTTTCAGCTGCAGATTTACTGTCATTTTAGAGAGATTTTCTCCCAGAGCCCTTCCCTTGAGCTTTTAGTATATTTCTCTACCCTGGCCATTGCTGAGTTCTTACCTCTGACTGTAGAGAAGATTCATTTGGGGAAGCTTAAAAACTGAGATTCCGGGGGCCCAGTTCCAGGGGATGTAATTCAACAGGGCTGTGGTACAGATAGCCCCGTGTATTTGCCGAGGTGATTCTCATGCATAGCCAGGGTTAAAACCTGTTAGAGTTGTGTGCATATGCCTTTTTCCCTCTTGCTAGTCACTGTACCTTAAAATACAGATGAGTGTTTTTTATCTTTTAATTATCCATGTGCTAAGAACAATGCCTGAAATGTTGTAGGCAGTCTTGTAGGGCAGCAGAGAGCCTGGACTCTGGAGTCAGGCAGTGTGGGTACACACCCTGATCTATCACATTTTGGCCGGGTGGTTTTTGATAGGTTACTCAGTCTTTTTGTGCCTTATCTGCTCATCTGTAAAATGGGGAAAATGAATAGTACTTATCTCATAATATTTCTGAGAAATAGTAACTGTAAAGTACTTAGCACAAGGCCTGGCAAATAATGAGCCTACAATAAATGCTAGCTTTGTAGGTGAGCAAAACATTTAATGGACTCTCCTTTGTTATTGCTGTGGTGAATGCAGTGGGAAATACGAAAGAAGAATATGGCGCCCCATTCATTGAATATTCACAGCCATTATGCTAGGTGTTTTACAACACCTTTTTTCACTCTCATAACGTATTTTGATATATTATCATTAGAGAAGGAAAATACACCAGTTGAGTAATGGAAGGTCAGGCAGCAGGTAATTAAGAGTGCTGAGATTGGAATTCAGGTTTGTCTAGTTTTGAAAACCATTTCCCCCACTTTATTACTAAGACTTAATATAAACATTCCCTCATATATTCGTGCTTTCAATCCACAAATATTTATTATATGCTTGATATGTGGGAGAAACTGTTCTGCCTACTGGAGATATAGAAATGTACAAAACAGAGAAAGCCTCCGCTTTCATGTCACGTACATTCTATAGTGGGAAAGACAGGCAACAAACAAGTTAATAAATGTATAACAGGTCAGGTAAAGAGAAGTGCTGTGAAGGAAAAGTAAACAGGGTAAAAGTAACTGGGGGTGGGAAAGGAGGCAGAGTGAGAAAGAGAGAGAGAGAGAGAGAGAATCTTGAGAGAAAGGGAGTGAGCATGTGTGTGTGTGTGTGTGTGTGTGTGATATTTTACATAGGAAGGCCAGGAAAGGATGCTCTGGTGAAGAAACATTTGAGTGATGGATGTGATAAAATGCAACTGGATTCCTGATATTTTTAAGAGGTGAAGCCCAAAGGATTTACCACAGAATAGGAAGAATGATATGAGAGAAAAAAGGAAATTGAGGCTGGCTCCAAGGTTTTCGGCTTGAGTCTCCAGGAGAACAGAGTTCCCTCTTACTTCCTAGGCTGGAGAAGAATTCTGCACAAACAGGAGTTTTTTTTCAGGAGGGAAATCAACAGGTCTGTTTTGAGGTCTCTACTATGCATCTGACTGGAAATGTTAGCTAGGAAGTTGGATGTACAAGTCTGCAGTTTAGGTGAGAGATTGGAGCTGGATATAGAAATTAAATCAATGATATATAAGCCCACAGGAGTGGATGAGATCACTTATGAGCAAGTATATGTTAAGGAGAGGACTGATGCCTGGGCTTCAATGTTTACAGTTTAGGAAGATGATAAGGAACTGGCAGGGAGTCTGAGACTGCAGGGGAGAGAGAAACGGAGAGAAAGAGTGGGTCTTGAGGCCAAGACAAGAAACCCCTTCAGGAAGGACAGAGCAATCATCTGTCAGTGTTGCTGAAGGCTGCAGTGGGAAGAGGACTGGAAAAGCATGACTGGACTCTGCAGTGTGGTGGTCATTGGTGACTCTCACAAGAGCAATTTTGGTGGCATGATAGAAAGCGCAAATCAGAGGAGCGGTGGCAACAGTGAGTGTGGATGATACTTTCAAGACATTTTTCTGAAAAGAGGAGCAGGTGATGGGGCAGCAGGTGAAGGAAGATACAGGCTCGTGAGATCAGTGTTTAAAATGAGGTAATTTATAGCATGTGTGTGGACTGCAAAACATGATCCTGTAGAGAGAAAAACCTTGGTGCTGGCAGAGTGGGAACAAGTGCAGGAATGATGTGCTTGGGTAAGACAGGGGGGAGGTGACCCAGCTTAAAGTGGAGGCTTGGCCTTAGATGAGAGCAGGGATAATTTATGCATTGTATATACAATTCAAAAAATATGTTTCAGACATAAAGCGATATCAAACAATGTAAGGTTTTTGCCTTACTTAATTCTTACAATAACTCCTTGAGTTGAGCATTACTATTTCCATGTTACAGAGAAATGCTGTGTGCACTTGGAAAAGACTTTAAATGTAGGTGTGCATTTATAAGATGAGAGAGATGGATGAGAAAATGAGTAGTCAGGGAAAGCTGTGGGTGGATGTGAGTTTGACGTGGGCTATGAAGAGTGGGTTGGTTCTAAATATATGAAGGGGACTGAGAAGAGTATTTCAAACACAGGAAAAATAAGAATCCATAAATATGAAAAAGGCACAAAATATAGTAGTAATGAATCCATTCTTAGCATGTACCCTGGAACCAGACTGCATGGGTTCTAATCCTAGCCCTTGCATTTAACAGCTGTGTCAACTTAGACTAGTTATTTAACTTGTCTGTGACTTGGTTTTCTCATGGATAAAATGAGGATAACAGTGTTGACCTTATAGAATTGTTAGGGATCACACACACACACACACACATCCGTACCTACATTGACATATACATGGTAAAATTGTGCCTAGCAAATAGTATGCGTTCTATGTTTTACTTATTCTTGTATTAGTATTATTTACAATATAACAAAGAATTAGAAAAATATGATGTTATTTTTCCCTCTGTGTGTGTGTGTGGACTTCCAGCAAACAGGCTTCCAGTGTCACTAAGATACTTGCTTTAAGATATGTCCTCCTCTTGAAGGAGCATTGTTGATAGAATATGGGTCAGTTTGTTTATTCACTCTCCCATTGAGTCCTTCATTTAAGAAGGATTTCTTGAGCATCTACTCAGAGTCAAGCTCTGTACTAAACCAGGATGCCAAGACTGAAGATGAGTAGGGCAGAATTCCTGTGCACAAGTTGCTGCTGGCCACGCAGGAGACAGACTTGTAAACAGACTGTTTCAATGTAATCTGAAGGCTGTTCTCATACTCAGAAGGAAATGTGCAGTGTGATATAAAGATTAAGAGTACCGATTTTGGATTCAGAGAGTTTGAACTTGAGTCTTGGCTCTACCACTTCACTAGCTGTGGTTCTGAGGAGGTTGCGTCTGAGTCAGTTTCCTCATCTATATACATGGAGATAATGGCGTTTAGTAAGAGAGACTGTTGTGAGGAGCAAATGAGATGGCACAGGCACAGCCCTTAGCACACAGCCAGTGGTCCACAGGGTCCACGGTGTGGAAGCTGCTGCTTCTTATTTCTTCTTTCCACTCTCCTTGTGGTTTGTGTGACTCATAATAACAACTTCATTTTTGGAGTTGTTGAAGACATCTTCCTAGAAAGACTTGACTCAAGCTGAGTTTTCAAGCATGGGGAGAGATTTGCAGCATGGAAATGAGATAAAGACAATTTTGGGAAAGGAAGAAGCACGTGGCAAGTCACGCTACCCTTGTCCCTTTAGGAAAAGAAAGTGTCCCTACTGATTTGTTAGATAACAATAACAGGCCCTCCAGTGCCTGGTGCCAAATTAGGTCCACCAGAAAGTATCAGGCAAGGTTCCTTATACTTCACTGACTCTCTCTTTTCTGTTTTGTTTCCTTTTTTTTTTTTCGGATGGAGTCTCACTCTATTGCCCAGGCTGGAGTGCATTGGTGTGATCTCGGCTCACTGCAACATCTGCCTCCCAGGTTCAAGCAATTCTCCTGCCTCAGCCTCCTGAGTAGCTGGGACTACAGGTGCCCACCACCACACCCAGCTTGAATGGCTTCTTTATAGCTATGATTGGAATTTTGTTTCTGCAATTCTGATACCACTTCTGTGGATGAATCCTCCCCTATCAAGGGCAAGGAGTTACGTGCTTCGTTAATGAGGTCCACAGAGAAGTCAGTCCAATCCTCTTCGCAAAACCCTGATTATGGATCTGCACTATTTGGTTGCCCTGGCTTCTGTTTGTATCTTCTTATTTCAAGTTAAAGAACACTATAATAAAACTAGTTCCTTAAAGTACGGTTACAGAAAGCTCCCCAAGCCACAGTGATAAAAAAAAATTTTTATGCATAGAGGAGTGAATGCTTTTCAGAATATTTTTCATATATGGTTTTGGAAATTTATCCATAGAACAGCATTGGTATTTCTCATCTTTCATTCAACAAAAATTTACTAAGCACCTATAACGTGCCTGGTATTGTTCTGGTTCTGGAGGTATGAGAGTTACACATGGGTCCTGCTTCCAGTGCAGCAGGGAGGCAGAGACTAACAAAACAGTCACATTGATTTCCCCATAATGACAAATTAGGGTAAGTGTTTGAAGTAAGAAATCCAGTTCTTTAAGAACTGTGATCAGCTGAGGGTCAGGATTGCTTCTGAGCTTGAGCTGAGAGTTGAAGGTTGGAATTTACAAGGCAAGGGGACAGAAGGAAAAGAGAAGCAGCCCAAAAGTCTATGGTGGGAGGGAGAATGTTGAGGAACCAAAGAAGGCCTGTGTATCTGGGGGTCAGGCAAGATAGAGTATATTTGACACCAGTCAGGAAAGTCAGGTGGGGTCAGAATATGCAGATCCTGCAGGCCACAAAACCATAGAGAGGTTTTAAATGTGAGTTTTTGTGTTTTAGACTGTGTGGTGGTAAGATAATCATGTTTTTAAAAAATTATTCTGACTGCTACATGCAGAACCAAATCTCCATCTAATGGATGAAAAAGCAGGCTTGAGGGCTCAGAGTGAGGGAGGAAAGGAAAAAGTTGTGAACCATATATTGTTGATTTACCCTATATACAAATCTGTTACTATATATAATGTGCTTAGATAATGCCTTTGATACACTAAATACAAGTGAACGCTGGTTATTACTATTATGATTATCACTCTGGTATGTCATTCTGAATGTATTTTTTTGCAACTATCCTGTGGAGTATTGTTATCTACATTTTAAAATGAGGAAACTAAGACTCAGAGACGTTAAATAACTTCTTACTATCTCTCAGTTAACATGTAACAGAGCTAAGATTCAAAGCCTATGGCCTTCTTGAATTAAAAAAAAATGATAAGGAGAAGTTGGCAAGACAAGCCAAGTTTTCTAATTAGGATGGTTCTATCCCCTAAGAAGCCCAGAAATTGTTGAAACTCTTAAATTTGTTCTAGAGTTTCTCTTAAGGAGATTGTTTGGGTTATTTGTATTTATTTGACTTTCACAGAGATATTCACACATTATTCATTCTGCACCTTTTCAAATTAATAAAATGTGAAGTTCACAGCCGTATTTTTTTCTAGTATAGACTACAGGGTGACACGATTGCCAATGATATAAACACACACACACACACACACACAAACACAACCTCAGGCGTATTCTGATATTTTTTTCCCCAGACAAACTTTAAGTAAGTATAACTAGTTTCTGGCGACACAGTGATGTGTTTGAGGAAACCACTCATTGCTTAAGGTAATGTGAAAAATAAAGCAAACTTCAATATCTAAGAAAACGCATGGGGCATGGGACTCAAAAACAGACGGCACCTATCATGTGCAGAGCATTACAAAGAACTTTATTCAATGGTCACATTTCATCTCAGCATCCTTGTTATAGATAAAACTGGGCATAGAGCAATTAAGTGACCTGGCACTGCTTGCTTGGCACCTTGGCACATAACTCATGTCTTTTCCACTATGTCCCAGAGCCTCCTCCATGATGTTAATGTTTGACAAATGCTATTTTCCTTACCCATTGTCCTTATTAGGTTTACAACAAATTTAAATACATGCCATTCTACCCTCCCATCCTGAAATCTGGTGATAGTGGGTGAAGCAGAAATTGTTTTGACATAAGCAAAATGGGGTTTCCATTTTAATGAAATAAATCAGTGAAATTTAATTTTCACAAACAACTTTAAAAGTTCTTGTTGTTGCGGTGTTTTTTTCTATATGATATAGGATGTTTCATCTGATTAATATACAAGACAGCAACTGAGTAGACCAAGTGTTTAAATTTTCAAAGTCTAAGCAGGCAGGAGAGGACAGGAGAACCAATCAGAAATACAAAAGTCATCTAGGCAGTTTCTCTATGGCTTTAGATCTTTAGTATTGGAAAAGTTCTCCTGGAGATTTTGGTCCATGCCATTCTTTCATTCCTCTCCTCCCCTCAATATGTATAAGGACTTACTAAGTTTCTCTCCACAAGGAAGAAAAGATTTCTCGGTGAACCATTTCCTTTTGCCATCAATACATTTTTAAGGGGAAATATCCAACTGTAAAAAAAAAAATCTATGAGATATCAATGTCTAGGAAAAATACTACCCTCAGTCTCAATTCAAGGGTGATCTCAAATGTTTACTCCCTTTCATGAAGGTACTCATAAAAAATTACCTTATGGTATAATACACGCTTCCTTCATTTTAAACACACAGCCCCCAATCTCAGGATTCTACTTGGAGGATGAAAACAAGAGTGGGTTTTCAGAACAGGCTTGTCGCCAGCTCAGTTCCAAGACAGTGTGGCTAGACATGAGTTGGAGTCACAGTACCTCACCATCCTCAACCCTCTTCAATCAAATACCACTAGCAGGACAATCCTTAAGCCTTAAAAATGCCCAGCCAGTTGCTTTTCTTGAAATTGTTCTTTTTTCTAGGATATGTCAGATCTAAAACACAGGCAAATCACATATAGAAGGCATATAACCAGCTTCTGATTGTAGAAATGTTGAATTCTGCAGTGCTTAGCTGAAGGGGAATTGCCAGAATGTTTACAAGGCACACATACACGTATGCATAGCATGCTAGGTTAGAAGGCAGCAGAGAAGGTCCCCAGAAAAAAACAGGAACTGGGGAAGGCATAGAAGGCTCAGCCTCCCTCTCTTTAAAGTATTAACTTAGGACCCCCAGAAACCACATTTCCTGTAGGTGCCGAAAGTCAGCTGTGTTCTTACTGCTCTGTAACCCAAGTACAGACTCCAAGTGAACCAATCCAACAATCAGCAGTCCCTAGTGATGTACTAAGCTAATTCTATTTTGCTAATTGCTTTCTTGGGCACGGACCAAGTTATCAAACAGACAGTGACAAAACAGAGAGCTCGGAAAGATGTATGTGGCAGCACCTACTGATTTTTTTTTTCCTTGACACGAGTTCCAATGACTTGTTTGCATGTTAAATGAAACAAGGAAAATTGGCAAAATATTTCTGAGTTATTTTCCAATTAGCTGTGTCAGCTTTGAGATTACCTTTGCAACATTATTCTGTTCTTCAGAAAATACTTCCCTTTCCTTGTACAAGACAGACTGATTTTAGAAGCAGATCTAAGTCTGTCGGATACAAGCTTTTGCCAGGAATGACAGTCACCTAGTAGCTACAGAAAGCAGCATCAGCAGAACCTGTGGGAAGTCAGACACCAGCCCACTTTTCCCACCCACCCAGATACTCTCCCTCTCTGGTCTGTACCTTCCGTGTGGCAGCTGGAAGAAAGGATGGTGTTCGGAGGTCTGAAGATGTAAGGCAGGTAACGAGAGAAGCATTTCATCTTCCAAATAAAAAATAAAAATCTAAATAAAAAAACAGTCTCCTGAATCCATAAGGATTCTCTCGGCCTTTTAAGCTGGCTACATCACCAATATGTTTATGTAGGTTCTTTCCCAGATTTGCAAAGCTGGGGTGCCCGAGGAATAACTGGAGATGGGTCCCATTTTGCCATCAGCGCCAGGAAGCACTGCCTTACATTTCTGCATGCAGCTCAAACTCAGAAGCCCCCAAGCAAGCCGGGATATAGCCTCTTCATTGGCTGAAGCTCCTCCGAGCAGGATTTGCTGAGTAAGTCAGTCCTGCCTGTAAACACACGCTGAAATGCTCTGCCTGAAACCTCTACCTTTTCCCATGTGGTGAGTTTCTCTTTTCGCAAGAGAAATCCAGCAGGATATGGGAGTAGTGAGGATAAGTGACCATCTCTTATTTAGCTGAAAGATCAGATGAAACAAAGACAGCATAGTGTTCCGCCCTGGAGAGAGATGGCTGTTAAAAGGAGCTACCCGTAATGCCATGGATCTCAGGAATATTAAAGTACAGTGCAATGAAATGGGTCTCTGTCCTTGCTTAATCTAGATTTAGTTCTATTTTTTAAAATGCTAAAGCCCAAACAATAGGACCATTTATCATTTAGGTGAAGCCCAAAGCTGGGTTGAGTAGTCGGTGACAGGGGGCTAACACAGATAGATTCTGTGCTCCACTGCTGCCTCTTTCTTCCCCTGCCAGCCTTAACAGTGAAGCAATAACTTAGTTCTGAGTTATTCACTCTCCAAATAGAAAGCCACAACACAAGAATAGAGACTAAACCCAAAGGAACCGACCCTTCATCAATCCATGTACCCTGATGGCATTAAAAAACATGGAAAAACTAAGTTGATCCAAGGACTGCACAACTTTACCAAAACTCTGAGATTTCAAATGAGAGATAGAGAGAGATACAGAGACAGACAGAGACAGACAGACTGATATTATTTAAGGACATGACCAACCACAAGGTGTAAGTAATTTGGAATGGGGAATTGGTTTGGTTTTGGCCCATGAAATAATAATGACTTTGGAAACCCTATCACTGGAAGGCAAGAAAGCACAGGGCTTCAGTTTGGGGTTTATAAGTTCTGTCAAAGACACTATTGTATATAATGAAGAGAAAGAGACAAATGTCCTTCATGCCGCATTCAGAGGCACAAGGAAATGATTTAAATGTCCATAAAAGAAAACCAACATTTCCCTGAGTAAGATTTTTAAAAATAAAATAAAAGGGTTCCTTGAAAATCTGATGGAAAAATATTTAAGCCTTTATGGGCTCGCTTCCTTACAAAAATATTTAACTCAGCATTGGAGAAATGTGCTGGTCTCCCCAGGAGGGAAAAAACAAAGTCATTAGAGTGCCAGAATAGCCCATGGTCATGTCAATCCATTCCCCCACCAATATGCCACCTCTCTGGCTCTTGGACTGTTATGACATGATGACAAACTGCCGGCAGAGTCGGGCCATTTGGTTCTGCAATAATCATATAACCTCCTTAGACCCAGGACTTGGCAAGGTGGGGCCATCCTAAGTAAGGTGCTGTTTAAACAATGCCTAAGTGGTCTGGTTTGTTTGTGTAAGTAATTTCAAACTCGCAACACAAGAGTATATGCAGGAGTGTCTTCCAAAGAGACACTTCATATCTAACCTCTGGCCCGCAGGGTGAGAGTAGAAGGAGTGTGGGCTTTGGGTTCAATCTGACCCGGACAGTTTGCAATCCAGTGCATTCACTTAGTGGCCAGGTAGAAATGAACAAACTTGAACACTGCAAACCTCAGTTTCTCTATCTATAAAATGGGAACAATAGCAAGGTTTTCCTCACGTATTCTTTTTTTTTTTTTTGGATAAAAATAACTTTATTGGTATATAAAAAGCTAAGCTAAGGCTATATGAAGGCTTCATCTCTGGCACTTGGAAAATAGATGCCAGATTTTTTTTTTCTTTTATTTTTTTTATTTTTTATTTTTTATTATACTTTAAGTTCTAGGGTACATGTGCATAACGTGCAGGTTTGTTACATATGTATACTTGTGCAATGTTGGTGTGCTGCACCCATCAACTCGTCAGCACCCATCAATTCATCATTTATATCAGGTATAACTCCCCAATGCAATCCCTCCCCCCTCCCCCCTCCCCATGATAAGCCCAGTGTGTGATGTTCCCCTTCCCGAGTCCAAGTGATCTCATTGTTCAGTTCCCACCTATGAGTGAGAACATGCGGTGTTTGGTTTTCTCCTCTTGTGATAGTTTGCTAAGAATGATGGTTTCCAGCTGCATCCATGTCCCTACAAAGGACGCAAACTCATCCTTTTTTATGGCTGCATAGTATTCCATGGTGTATATGTGCCACATTTTCTTAATCCAGTCTGTCACAGATGGACATTTGGGTTGATTCCAAGTCTTTGCTATTGTGAATAGTGCCGCATCCTCACGTATTCTTGAAAGAAGTGAGACAATAAGCATAGAGATCTGGCACACTGCAGGCACATGATAAACCACCAATGTTGCTGCTGTTAGCCTTCTCTGAGCTTCTGTGCTGTACACCAACCTAAGAATAGCGGAAGAGGGGATGTGCTTAGGAGGAGTGATGCTGCAGTTACACAGCCAGGGTTTAATCCTGCCTTAGACATTACTCACTGTGCGATCTTGGGCAACTTACTTAACATATGTTAGCCTCATTACAGGCCTAACAAGGATAATAATAGAACCTTAAATGATATTGTTGAGGACACAATAGGATAGTTCATATAAACGGCTTAGCTCAGCGTCTAACACATGGTAAGTGCTTCCTAAGTTTAATTACTATTGTCTATAACAGTAGTACCAGCCCTTAATTACGGCATATTACTTTATTTCCTTACCTATCTTATCTAAATAATGAAAGTGCAAACTCTTGAGGGGAAGATCAATGTCTAATTCGTCTTTATATTCCTTCTGCCTCACCCAGTGCCCGCACAAAGTAGACAGTAAAGAGTAGGTGAGTAAGTGAATGGATGAATGGATAAATCAATATATATGGGTAAAGCTTCTGGAAGATATTTTATACTTTTTATGTGTGTGTGAAGGTCCTTTACGGCACAAATGAAGTGGATTTGAGCCTATCATAAAGCTGGAATAGATCATTCTTTATGGAATTTTTAGATAGACATGTTTCAACTTTAATTGTGTATTTCAGTCTTAAATAAATGGTAGGCACTTAGTGAATACTTTCTAAGTCAATAGTAGGCACTCAGTAATTACTTCCTGAGTGAAAAAAATACTCACTGAGGATGCTGGCCATAGCTATCCGCAAAGAACTCAATAAAAACAAAACAGAACAAACAAAACACTGTCTTCTCCATTAGAAGCAAAAAAACAATGGGACTAGAACTCAAGTTCCAAATAGGCCTCTCCAAACCAGCCAATACCTCTTGACCTCAACTGAAAATATGTTTTCAATTCAAATCTAAAATGATTGATCTAGCGTAAGGCCTAGGCACCTATCTACCCACACGCAGAATGGGCAAGAGGCAGAAAGAACAAATTTGAAACTTCTTTGGACAGGTGAATCTGCTGCAAGTAGTTTGCACTGCACCATTTGAACTGCTTCAGTGTGCTTCTTGTCTACTTGATTCTCTCAACAATCCCATTTTACAGAAGAGAAAACAGGCCAAGGGGATATAATAATTTATCCACAGGAGATCCCGTATTTCCGCACGGGAATCACCTGATGAGCTAGTGACGAATGCAGATTTCACAGTCCTTAAGCCAGTGGATCCAGATTCCCTGGGGAGAAGAAGTGATTCTTCCTTGAAAGTTTGAGAACCTCTGGAGTAAGATGTTTAATTTCACACTCTGGCTTGACAAGTTTGGGTAACGGAAAGTTTTCCAAATACCTTTGTCCTAAATCACGTATCCAACAATTTGTTGCCACCCTGATGATGTATCAGGCTGAGTGATGGGGACACAGGATATGAGATACCACTGCTGCTCTAAAGAAGTGCATATTCCAGAAAAAACAGAGACGAATGAACTGTTTTAATACAGCCACATATGGGCTATGACAGCAGGAAGAGGATATGAAAAGATTCTTTGGGATTATAAAGCCCCAAAAGGTAAATGTTAGAGATCCATGTTTTTGAATTAGGCATTATTTATAAAAAAATAAACAAAAAACAGCTCCTGTTAAAAGGCAATTATCTTACTGGGAGGCATAGCAAATGAAGAGTTAGCAGTCATTAACTCTGTAAGTGGCATTAGTCTCTGATACATCTAATGTCGTCACAGATAAGAGCAGGGTCACCAGGAGAGGAGAGGAATGGTGTCATCATAAGGAGAAGGGAGGATCTAAAGCAATGCCAGAGGTTTCTGGAGGGAGAGCCGAAGAGCAGAAAGAGGTCTCTGAAAGGGAAACCAGGAGCCTCAGAGGAAGGAAAGATAAAGGTGACCCATTTAGGTGCCATGTGAGAAGGCCCCTTGAGTGTGGCAGAGCAGAGTCCAGAGACAAGAAATTTCTCCAGATGATTTCTGCATGTCAGGTTCTGACAGTGGCAAACAAGCAATTAATTGCGAGTTTCTTGAGTGCTGTGCCCTGGACTAGGCTGCTCTAAACTTTTCTTTAGACTGACCTCCTGGGAGAGCAAAAGCAATCATTTCTGCCCTGCCAAGTCCAGCTGGAGCTCCTGCCTCCGGGCCAGTGGACTTGGAGTCTCCTAACTGCCTGTACCCACTGGTCCTAGTCTTGTTGCCTACTTCATTGAAGCCCAAGTTTTACAGAAAATTTACCCTGATCATTCTCTCTTTGTATGTTTTTATAACCTCCTTTGGGGGAAGGTTCATCATTACAGTTTTACATTTTGCTATGAAGGAAACTAAATCCCAGGAAAAAAAATTAGCTTATTTAATATTAATCAGGATGAGCCTGCCCAGGTTTTTACTTTTAAGTCAAAGCAAAGCAAATTCCTACTCCTTCTTCAAATCTTAAATGAAGTGCCACACCTCCGGGGAGAGGCTTCCTGATGCCTCAGACTGGATCAAACCCCCTCTTACAGAGTCGCACACACCATGTTCCTCTTTTAAAATATCGTTCCTTATTGAGCATATTTACTGAGCACCTGCTTAGGCCAGGCACTGTGCATAGTGCTAAGGAATTCATAGTAAACATGACGATAAAATACCTACTCTCAGCTAGGTGTGGTAGCTCACCCCTCTAATCCCAGCATTCTGGGAGGCCGAGGTGGCTGGATCACTTGAACTCAGGAGTTTGGGAGCAGCCTGGACAATAGGGTGAATACCCATCTGTAAAAAAATATACAGAAAATTATCCGGGTGTGGTGGTACCCACCTATAGTCCCTGCCACTTGGGGAGCTGAAGCAGAAAGATCACTTGAGCCTGGGAGTTTGAGGCTGCTGTGAGCCATGTTCACATCACAGCACTCCAGCCTTGGGGACAAAGTAAGTGAGACTCTCTCTCAAAAAAAAAAGAGAGAAAAAACCTACTCCTCCTCTCTTCTTTGGGTATAATAACCATTCCCAACATATACAATTCCTGAGCTGCTGTGAGGATTAAATGAGGTAATCCAGTAAAATTCTTAGAATTCTTTAATAATTGCTGTTTAGTATCTGACACCCTGGCCAGACTCTAAGTTACAAGAGGGTAAAAATTTGACTTTTTTTCTGCTGAATTCTGAGATCAAAGTTTGCTGCCTGAAGCATAACAGGAGTTTGATAAGTACATGCTGGATTGAACTGAGCTGAATTGAGTTGAACTGAAGAAAGAAAATTCTGACAATTTCCATCACACTTCCTACACCCACTAGCCAGTGTGTGAAATTCACAACTTGTTAGATTCTGGCCTGAAAGAAAGAGGATCCTCTCTGTGGTTAGTTCATTTACCCATTCATTCATACAATATAACCTTTTTAGCAGCTATTAAATGCCAGGCACTCTTCTAGGTGTTGGGGATACAGCAGTAAATAATATATTGAGGTTTAGTTCTTTGAGCTTATATTCTCAAAGAAAGAGGTAGCCAATAAACAAACATTACATCAACAAGGTTATTTTAGGTGGTGAAAAGTAGAATGAAGGAAATAAAGTGGAACATGGATTAGAGAGTGACTGCTTTGCTTGATGGTCAGGGAAGGCTTCTTGGAGGAGGTGACATTTGAGTTGAGGCTGAAAGACAAATTAATGGCCAAGGAATGGATTTGGCCCTCTCATTTACCCCACTAAAGCCTGCAATTTATCCTCACAGAGATTTCCTCTTCTAATTTAACTAACTACCTACATACTTTAAAAATAGTTTATTTAACATTTGTTTCACTGCTTTAATATAAGCTCTAGGGGGACAGGTCGTGTGTTGTCTTTCTCACTCATTGCATCCCCTAGACCTAGCAGAGCAGTCAGGAGTGAGTTGATTCATATTTCTGATTGGCAGTCTGGACTGATGATTCAGCCAGCTCTCTTGGCATGTGACTAATGCAAGAGAGAGGTGGGCAGCTACAGATAAGACTGAAGAGGACTTTGAAGATGGGGGTCGGCTCCATTTAGAGCAGCTGCTACCAGGCAGCAGGGGGAGAAATAAAGCCCAGTGCCTCACAACAGAAGAATCTGGCTCTCATTAAAAAGAATGAAAGAAGGAAAAGCACAACAAAGCCAAATATGTTTTCCACCAAATTTTCTATAGTAACTCTCTTAGTACCTAGAAAGAGTAGACAAATAACATCTCCTGATTTATAAAGGGAAGTCAGAGCAGGTAGGCAACGGGGTTTTGTTTGTCTGTTTGTTTTGCTTCTGAGCCATGGAAACATGATTTGATTTTAACAGATGATGATAATGCAGTCATGTGCCATAATGACATTTCGGGCAACTGTGGACTGCAAATATGAAGGTGTCCCCATAAGATTATAATACCGTATTTTTCCTGGACCTTTTATATGTTTCGATATGTTTGGATACACAAATGCTTGTCATTGTGTTACACCTGCCCACAGTATTCAGGACCGTGACATTCAGGACCGTACAGGTTTGTAACCTAGGAGCAATAGACTGTACCATCTAGGTTTGTGTAAGTGCACTCTAGGATGTTTGCACAATGACAAAAATTGCCTAATGATGCTCTTCTCACAATGTTTCCCCATCATCAAGTGATGTGTGATGGTAGTAGTAATAAGAGCAACCACCAAATCTACATTCATCTGAGTTCTTCATTCATCTGAGTGACCAGGTTCCAGTTACTCTGCTAAGTGCTATACCTAGAATATCATGGAATCCTCCTGAAAAACCTATAATAAAGTAAATATCATTATTTTATCTGTTTATAGATGAGGAAGTTTACACAGAGACATTAAATAAAGTCAACTGCAAACAAGTGGAGGAGGTAAGATTCCAGTAAAGGCTTTCCGCTCACTCCTCCCCTCAGGCTGTCCCATGCCACTGTGTTCTCTGAGTTGCCTGATCTGAACATTATTTCCCCTGCAGTCTAGTATAGGACATGGCACCAAGACAGAGACCAAGATTTTGTATCTACTTATTTGGAACTTGTGGGTATTTGATTAGGGTTGGGCAAATTTACTTCTGACCTGTTGGAAAGAAAGGGTTTGCCAATGACTACCATAATCATGTAGAAGAAATCTAGCCAAATCCACACACTTACCTATCAATGCCTCCAGAGATCCTATATGTGTTGAAAGTTTGCTATTCCTAGGACATGGTGCCAAGGACTGTGAGATTAGATGCATGTATAGGCATATAATGTAAAAGGGAGGGAGGGAGGGAGGGAGAAAGTGGGGAGGAAGAGAAGGGGAAAGAGAGGAAGGAGAGAAGGAAGGAAGGGAAGGGATGGGAGATAGAAAAGAAATATAAAATCAAGTAATAAATATATGAATATTACAGAAGGGCCAAAAGAGAGTAACAGATAAAGTGCATAGTAGAAAACTCTCACACCTAAATGGAACATTGGGACAGAATCCAAGAAGACTTCCTGGAGGTAGTGGCATCTGAGATAGGCTATGAAGGAGAAGAAGAATTTGCACGTATGAAGATATAAGTGGGAAGAGCCTTCTGGTAAGAGGTAAGAGTATCAGTTTTATTAAAACAGCTCAAATTCACTCTTTCTCCTATTTACTATAAATTAATATAATTATAAAAACATATTTTAAATACATAAAGCAGATTTCAGCTGCTGTATTTGGGCTATGCACTTATTAGCTCTCGTTTGGAAATAGTGGACTTTAACATTTCTTGTCCAAGCGGGATAAAAAACGTTCCAATTATTCAGTATACATAATGCCTTACAGCCTTCATAAAAAGAAAGCATTCCAAAGCAGATCCCAAATGTGCTTCCTGTTCTGCAGAGGAAAAAAAAAAAATGTCCTATCTGCTTCCTTCCCAGACATCTCTGCATTTTAATTAAATCATGAATATTATGAAAATGAACCAATATTCTGATATGAAACAATATTTTAAAAGGATAACTGTGACTCTGATATCTATTTTGGCCTTAGAGCCTTCCCCAGGATTAGGCAGCATATTTCTTTTTGGACAGATGAGCACGTTAGAGGATTTGAAAGGAACCCAGGACACGAATCCAGGTGGCAAGATCTTAGTTTTCTGACCTGTAGGCTACCCCTTAGAGATACAGAGTCGGCATTTGAGTAGTTGGGTTTAATGTCTTTTCAAGAAAACACTTTTAACCCAGTTTTCCTCTTGATTCTGAGAGGCCATAATAGTAAATCTTTTAGGAGGTAGCAGGGGAGAAAATGCTGTACCTGTTGTTCTTACAGTAAGGGACCAGATTTGCTCATTGAGGGAGGACCTTCCCCTGGGAGTGTCACACTGCTCACAGCAGCTTGCACGAGAGTTCTGTTTGGCCTGCAGAGTATTATATTTTCTAATTCAAACTTCATGCCTTTAAACAGGGTATGTACTCACCAGTTCCTCTACATCTTGATTACATCTGGAGAGATTTACACAATTACTTTTTCCTTTGCTGTTTCACTCTATGAGTTTTGCTTTATGGCAGGGTTTCTCAACCTAAGCACTATTGATATTTTGGATAAGGTAGTTGTTGTGTGGTTGTATGGGGGAGATGGGGCTGTTTTAGGAGGTTTAGTAGTGTCACTGTGCTCTACCCAATAGATGCCAGTAGCACACCTCCCATCTCCCAGTCAGGACAATCCAAAATGCTTCCTGACATCAGTGAACATCCCCGGGGTGCAAAATTACCCTCCCACACCCTAGATTGAGAATCATTGCTTTACAGCAATACGGCCTCAGAGACCTGGGCTGTGATAATGGACACATTAACTGCACATTAGGCAGCATAATGAGAGTAAATAATATTTTGATTAGAAGAAAGGCGAACCAAGATCTGTGTGTAATTCTTCATACCTTAGTTTCCTTGCCTCATTCTCCCACAGGTCTGGTATATAAACCAAAACAATCTAGTATATGAAACAATATTTGTAAATGTGTTTTGAAAACTTAACCATATAAGGTTGTTACCATTTGGTCTTACCTAGCTCTTTAGGCATCCACTGATACCGGCACATTGAAAAATGGCAGCTCTATTCTAGGATAAATCATTTAAACTAGAAGGCATTCCATAAACCAAATGCAGTGACAAGGAGTTGAACTTAGCAGTGAGAAATGTCACTTTGGGCACGAGAATGAATTTTCTTGGAGTCTCCTGTCTTCTTGGTATTTCTTGCTGATTGGAAAGCTAGCATTCTTTCATTTATTTAATCATGCATTTATTCAATATGTATTTGTTGAACATTAGTAGATGCCAGGCATGGTGCTGGGCACTAGGAATGCTTACACAACTTGTAGTTGTATATCAGCAAGCAGTTGTAGCAGACTTGTCTTCATGCAGAGTATGGACTAATAGAGAAAACATACAAGGAGCAAGAAAATGATAATGCATTTGGCAAGTGTATGATGGAGAACATTCAGCACCTTCTACGAGGGCCACCGAGCTCAGAGTTCAGGGTTAAGAAAGGCTTACTTGGGAAAATGAAACCAAAACTGAGATTTGAATGATGAATGGGGGTTGCCAGAAAAAGGGAGAGTGAAAATATTTCTGGCAAAGGGGATAGTGTGTGTGTCGTGCTGGAGGTGAGGAGATATGGCATTAGAGGACACATGGAACAGAAAGTACATGAGGAGAATGGTGAGTGAGGCTGGGGATATCCTAAGAGCAATGAAACCTAATGAAGCTTTTTGGGAGGCAAGTGACATATGTACACACTGGAGATACTACTCTGGATACAGTGTGAAGAATAGACTGGAGGTAGTCAAGACAATAAGTAGAGTGGGAGTAAGCCAAAGAGGCTGCTCCAATCTCCAGAGAAGAGAAGATTGTGTCCAAAGTAACATAGTGGCAATGGGGTTGGAGCGAGGTCGAGGGATTGGAGATACTGACCTATTTAGAGAAAAGAGGGAAAATGACATATGACTTAGTGATAGAGTGCATGAATATGAGTGTTCAAGGAAGTTAGGAAGGCAGAGCCAAGAACGATTCTTGGGTGTTTGGGAGGGCTTTTGGAGGAAGCAACTGGAGTTAACTACAGCCATTGTTACTATTGACAAAACTGAAAGAGTTTATGGGGCGCCTGGTGAGTGTGGGTCCATGAGCTCAATGCCAACAAGCATTATTTCCTTTAAATCTTGTTACACCCCTGTGAGATAGGATGTATTATTCTCAGGACTCCAAGGCTCAGAATAACCTGTTCCAGGACCCACACCTGGTAATAACAGGGTCCTGATTTGGGCTGGAATCAAACCCGAGAGATTGACTCCAAAGTCCGGTAGTTAAGCCTGCTCTCTTACCCACCACATAGAATATTATTGATTCCCTTGAATGTTTACCTTCTAGGTTTAAATCATAAGTTTACTGGTGACTAAAGATAGTTTTGGAGGAACCATTCAATCATTTAAGCTCTTCAAATCTCAGTTCCCTCTGCCAAAATCTAGGTATTGGTATATCTCCTTTACAGGGTCTATGGAGTGAGTAAGTTAGTGCTAACACTAAAAATGACAGAGCAAGCATTTATTGAATGTTGACTGTATTCCATGCTGCGCTGTAAATACTTTACATGTATTAGCTAATTTAATCCTCACAAGAGCCCTGGATGTAGCTTCAGTTATTATCCCCATGTTACAGATGAAGAAACTGAGGCACAGATACATTAAATGCCATACTCATATAGCAGATTTGCTGGAATGCAAACCTGGGTGAGCCTTTTTGGAGCCTGTGTTCTTCACTATGGTGTCATGCAGCCTCTGCTAAGAAGTGAGACCTTAAAAAGTGCTTGACACACCGAGAGCCTAGCACCTGGAATGCTAGATGTGCTCCATGCTGACTATCATTTTCCTTCAGTGTTAAGCTGATCGAGTTTTCAATAAGTGCCAGGCACTGTATTAGACAAATAAGATAGACATGCCTCCTGTCTTAATGCCTTTCTTAGACTACTAGAAAGCCGTTTCTAATCATGATTTGTTTGTTTGTTTGTTTGTTTTGGTATCATCAAGCCTCCCTTGCCCATGAGAAACTGGGAAATGTCAGCAGTTTCTGAGGAAGGCTTTAAAGAAGGCCAGGGAAGCCAGGGTTCATCAGCAGCCAAATACACAGCCTGAACCACTCTGCTGATGTGATTAGCCTGGGTGTTGGCCAAAAGACCACACCAAGGCCCTTGGAGGGCTACTGTCTTTCCTCCTTTCATATTTGTGCATTTAATCACCACCTAGGTTAAAGAAATCATCTGGCTGATAGAACAGAGGCAGAAAATCCTAACATCTGCTTGATGGTCAGGAGGTTTTTATTTTTAATTGACAAAAGTTGTCTAAATTTATAGTGTACAACATGGTGTTTTAACATATGCATTACCTCCCATACTTATTAATTTACTTCTGAGAACACTAAAAATCTACTCAGCAATTTTCAAGTATACAATACTTTCTTATTGACTGCAGTTACCATGTTGTACAGTGTATCTCTTGAATTTATTCCTCCTGTCTACCTGAAATTTTGTATCCTTTGTATCCCCAACCTCCTCTTACCCCAACCCCTAGTAATTACTACTCTGCTCTCTGGTCTATGAGCTTGACTTTTTAGATTCCACAGATGTGAGATCATCTGGCATTTGCCTTTCTGTGCCTGGCTTATTGCACTTAACATAATGTCCTCTAGATTTATCTGTGTTGTCACAAATGACAGGCTTTCTTTCTTTTTCCAGGCTAAGTAATATTCCTTTGTTTTTCCACCAGAAGGGATATCAAAGAGAGACTCTAATCCCGTAAGGCCACAGGGGAATCTGAGTGGTGGAAACATTAAGTAGTAATGTGGAAGAGGAAACTCATAACTTCATTGTGTCTGTTTTCCTTTCTGTACCCCACCTTCTCCGTTTATAAGTGGGCAGATCGTCCAGAAAAGATCTCCCAGTTTCCTTCAAAGGAAATTCCTTCAAATTCCAACATGCTATGAATCTAAGTGTTTAATCGCACAGTTTCCTATTTGCTCATTAACATCATGTGGGTAAATAATACTTGGATTAGGTGTAAGAAGTGGTAATTAATTGTTCATGTTTGTTGATAATGTAGAGACAACTAGCTGTCTGTAATTTCCTTCCATTTGCGCCTAGAACCCTCTACAGGTGTTTATTGCTGTGCCCAAAGATGAAGTGTAATCTTTGTGAGGACTCAGGTGTAAATAATCTTTTTAGTAAACACATGGATCTGATGGCCATTTTAAGTTCATTTAGAGAGAGTTTACTAAGCAAATATTAAACATTAAAAAAACAATGATCTGGGTGGTAGAATGACGAGCCATTTTTATTTTCTTGTTATCTGTGTTTTCATTAGCATCACAGCTAACATTTACTTAGCATTCACTCTGTGTCAAGCACTGTGCTTTGTATAGATTATTTTATTTCATCCTCATGTCAAGCCTATGAAGGAGAAACTACTATTTTCCCATTTTACAGAGAAGTAAAGTGAAGTTAAATCAAAATAAAGTTATGCAATCTATTCAAAGTGACACAGAAAGTCGTTTCATTGGGATTCAAACCCAGGCCATCTGTTCTAGTACATTCTCTTAACTATGGTAAAGTCTTTCCACTGCTCTCAAGTTTCTGTTAGAAACACAAAGAGTATTACTTTATGTGAAAAAAAATGCAAGTTTTTAAAAAGTAATATTGTAATTGTTTTTAAAATAAAGTTTGTTATTTATTTTTTTCTGTTTTAGTTTCTTGAATTTGGTTTAAACTGCTATTAAATAGCAATCTTTTTAAAAGACATCTTCAGCGTGCTGTAAAATGCTTTTTAGAAAAATATTCTCTCTCAGGTACATCTGATGAGAAATTGCCCTTTACATGAATCATTGACTGAAAAAAGAAGAGGCACATAAATTCTGAAGCATGTGTGAATGGTAAGCTGTAAAAAATTGCCATCAGTTTTCCCTGGAAAATAGGGACTTAGTATCAATATTTGGAAATCATTACTGCTTGAATATCATTGGTATAGACCTGCCAACATAAAATTACCTGGTATATTTGATTAATGGTGTAGAGTGAGAAGTGCATATGGACAAATGATTGTGCCATAATTCTGGGAAAGGTTGCTTTAAATCGTAATCAGAAAAATCACTCATGAAACAATAGATAATAATGACCCTTAAGAAACAGCTAATAAAATTATGGAAATATCATCCACAGTAAAAAATAAAATGAAAAAACAACAGATCTTATGTTCCCTAAACTGTAAGCTGAAAGGATATGGTCAGGTCTCAAGGCTGCCAAATTTAAGTGATCTCAACAATGCCTTGAAAATTGCTTTTAGGCACTGAACAAAACTGTAACATTTACAAATTCCGATGGTGATCCTGGGCAAAGATAGCACAGTGAGCTTCAGACCACAGACAGCATTTTACTACAAGAGGTGAAGTATGAAGACCTCTACGTTGGAAGCAAAAACAAAACAAACGAAAATAGTTGAGTTTAGAGGTGAGGTTTAATTTTCACAATACAACTATAAGGAAGATTATGTTACTGAAAATTCTCCATTGAGGTGAAATGCCCTAGGATTTAGGTCCTAAAACATCAGAGTACTTCCATGCTTAGAATCCTGAAGGCTTCCCATTGTACCCAGAATAAAACACAATTATTTACCATGGCTTGCAAGCACACACCTGAACCTGCCTCTGCTTCCTTCCACGACTTCAACATAGACTCTTCCCCTACTGGCCGATCCAGGCATCCTGGCCTTCCTTCTGGCCATGCCTGGATTGCTTCTGTCTAGGGCCTTTGCGCTTGTTGTGTCCTGTGTCTAAACACTGTTCCCATGGGTTTTTTGAGCATGGTTTCTACTCATTATTTGGGTCTTAGCTTAAATGTCACCTCTTCAGAAAACCCTTCACAGAAAAATCATCTAATAATGTAGCATTCCCCATTCCCTCATTTAGCCATTCCCACATGAGATGGAGTCTTGCTCTGTCATCCAGGCTGGAGTACAGTGGCACGATCTTGGTTCACTGCAACCTCCACCTACTGGATTCAAATGATTCTCCTGCCTCAGCCTCCTGAGTAGCTGGGATTACAGGCACGTGCCACCACACCCAACTAATTTTTGTATTTTTAGTAGAGACGGGGTTTCACCATGTTGGTCAGGATGGTCTCGAACTCCTGACCTTGTGATCTGCCTGCCTCAGCCTTCCAAAGTGCTGGGATTACAGGTGTGAGTCACCACACCAGGCCCATTTTATATTCTTTATAGCATGTGTCATCATTGGAAAATATCTTGTGTCTTTGTAAGCTTGCATTTTCCAGTGTCCACCTCTGTACTAGAATGTGAGCTCCATTAATACCACAGACCATGGCTATTTTGAGGGCCGCTGTATTTCCAACACCTACTGTCCAATATATATTTACTGAACAAATGGATGAATAAAATTCAATATTCTTAACTCCAACCAAATTGGTATAAAGTTAGTTATACTCTCTTTTTTAAAGCTCTATAAGATAGACTAAAAATAAATATACTAAGAAAAAGCCATAATGCTTACTGAAACCTTGAACAAATAAAGAGGAACCACCCCACAATGTCCATGTGCTTAATTATTTATTCTTGGCTTTTAAATTCCATTAACTAATAACATAGGCAGTAAGTAGAATGATGCTGAGCCTGCTTAATGAGCAACATTTACAAAAAGGCAAGTGCTCTTCTCACACACCTCAGGCCCCAGCTTCAAGACAAGTCAGTCTAGAGAAGCTTGGTGTCTGGATGTGCCTGAGCCAAATGTTTAACCAAGAACAAGCCAATGACCCACCACCCTTTGCACAGTGGTAGCAATAGAACTGGTTAAGCCTTATCTGTCTCTTTTTCCTGTAGCTGATACTATTGTTGGACTACCTCGAATCACATCCTCATTTCTTGCTGCAAAGCCTAGATTCTGTTGTGGCATCCTCCACTCAGGGATGATGATCCTATTCCAAACTCGGATGCAAGCCTATTTGTATAAAGCTAGTTAGGCTAATCCCATTCTCCTTGCCAACGGGTGTCTTAGAAGTGGGCATCTGCTGGGAAGTGGAGATTGCAGTGAGCCGAGATCGCGCCACTGCACTCCAGCCTGGTGACAGAGCGAGACACTGTCTCAAAAACAACAACAACAAAAAACAGAAGTGGGCATCTGACTTAGACTGTGGCAAAGAGGACATCAAAAGAGATTTTCTAGGGATATCGGAGGGAAAAGGTTCCTTTATTTAAAAAAAAATCAGAATGTCCTTTCACTTGACGTTGTTGGTTTATCTGAGTGTGAGGCCCAGAATTGCAGCAGTTGTCTTGGGACAAAGCTGACATTCCAAAGACAGCAAGGCAGGGAGATGAAGAGGATCCGAGTCCTCTATGCTGCGCTTCACCTAGCGAATTTATCAGCTTGGGGGACTCCCCGCCTTGTGACTTATTATGTGAAACACTGGATTATTGCAATAACCTTTCAACCGATTCCTGCTTCTGACAGTGGTCCCTTAATCGAGCTGCCGCTAGAAAGAGTGTTTTTCAACTAGTGGCTCTCTATTTCATTCAGGCAGGAGTCCAACTATTTATAATGGGTTATAAGGTCCCTGTCTCGCATCTGTCTGACATCATCTGTCTCCATCTTTCACAACTTCTTCCTTTGCCTACTCAACTTCAGACACACTGGCCACAAGTCCAGTCCTTAAACATACCAGATGAGCTCTTGCCTCAGGGCATTTGTACTGGCTGCTCCCTCTATCTGGAGCTCTACTCCCCAGATATTCACATGACGATTTTTTTTTTTTTTTGCCTTCTTCAAATCGTTGCTCAAATGTCATCTTTTGCATGAAGTCTTGACCATCATATTTAAAAGAGAACACCATATCCCTGCACCCCCTGTTGGTTTATTTTCTTGCATTTATAGCCTCATATTTTATATTCCACTTGTTTATTATATCTATTATTTAGCCCCTCCACTATTGAATCTCCAGTGCCTAGAATGCCAAGCACACAGTAGGTGCTCAGTAGATATTTGCAGAAGAGGTCATTCTTTTACTGTTCCAGATATTTTGATAGCAGTTTTCTGTTGCAACTGAAAGCATCTTGAAAGCATGATGGATTTCCCTTGAGTTGCCTTGATGTCCTGTGCCCTGCATTTTCAAGACAGTCAACCATATCTTAAACTTACAGTCAGTGCGTCTAGCAGAAGATGAGCAGTAAAAAAATTGCTGGTATAGGATTCAAAAATTTGCCTTCTGGACTCTATAAGACCTTGGGCAATTTAAAACTTATCTCTAGCTGCCTTCACCTCCTCACATTTATGAAGAAAATTAGGTCTACTATCTATAATATCTATACTATCTTTTTGTCTGCAATGTGGGATTATAAGACCGATTCTAGTTATCTCCTATGGGTTATAGGATATATATGATCCACATATGTTAAAGTTAGAAAAGTTCTGTGTATCTATAATGGATTGTTTTGAATGAGATTTTTTATTCTTTAAAAATATCCGTTATTGTTGTATTAATAGTCATATTGATGTTTCTTGGTTGGTTGACATTTATTAGTTACTGAAGGCTATATTCATTCAATAAATATTTATTAAGCCCCTGCTTGGTGTCAGGTTACTTGCCAGGAGTGCTCTATCACAGTAGTTGAGAATACCAACTCTGAGATCAGATTGGTGTGCAAATGGATATGTTGTTAAACTTTCTGAGTCTCAATTTCCTCCACTGTAAAATGGGCTTAAGCTGGCATCTGCCTCATATCTTAGTGTTGCAGCAAAGGTGGAATGAGATAACATGTTGAAAGCAATTATTAAGGAGTCTGATCTCATGAAGTCTGATTAAACAGAATTTATCATTATCATTACTTTACCCAGGCCAGGTATTGTGCAGCACTTTCAAAGATCTTATTAACATATCCTTTCATCCTCCCAAGTTGGCGATCACCCAGCGAACCTGAGCAAATAAGAGAATAATTGAACTACGAATAAAATGTGGGTCTATGTACCCAGAAGTCCTAGCTAATTCCTGTTTCTACTTTAGGTCTCAGATTGGCTTCCAGTCTAGCCAATCTTACTCTAGCAAGCCTTCCCTGCTCTGTTCCCAGTGTGGGTTGGGTGACTTACTCTTTTTCTAGCACTCTCCACAATCACGTTGGACTGTTATTAAAAACCATGTGGTGGTGCCCTCAGGAAAGTGTACAGTGCTTAATGGAGGGGAGCAACAGTGTTTTGTCCATGACTGACCTCATAGTCCAGCCCAGTGCCTAGCACATACTAGGTGCTCCATAAATATTTGTTAATCAAACACATTTAAAGTGATTGGCATTAGGGAAGAGGAGAAATAAATAGTCACAGTTTTTTTCTCTTTCTTGGATAGGAAATCTTTAATTACCTAATGCTTACAAAGAGAACAGGATGTTTGCCTTCAGTGTTATGCAAAGAACCTGCTTCTCTTCCTCCAGAGCTCAGTTCTCACCAGCCCACCTGCAGAGTACAGCAAGCCTTCTCACATCAAAACATTCTCCATCACAGCTGAGAAAAAATGCTTTCATCTTGCACAACTTGTTCATAATCAGTCCAATTTTTCTTCTGGCAGATTGGAGCACCATGCAAAGTGAAGTTGCATAGGAAATTCCCTTGTAGCCTACTGGATGCAGAGAAGAGATCTCCACTTCTTTTTCACACACAGAGGAAAGGTTTTTACTCCCTTCAGTGCCCAAGGCAGAGAACTTGGCTGCACAGTATCTCACATTTATTGGCATTCTTGTTTCCTTTAAATGCACTCAAAACACCTGCAGATGTTCTGCCTTCTCTGCTCTTAGAATAGCCCTCTGATGTAAGGAAAGAAAGAACAGAATTTCTCAATGTGCCTCTTGGATCAAACTATTAGAATTGTTTGGGATGGGCCGGGTGCAGTGGCTCCTGCCTGTAATCCTAGCACTTTGGGAGGCTGAGGAAGGTGGATCACGGGTCAGGAGTTTGAGAGCAGCTGGGTCAATATGGTGAAACCCCGTCTCTGCTAAAAATACAAAAAACAGCTGGGCGTAGTGGCGGGCGCCTGTAATCCCAGCTACTCAGGAGGCTGAGGCAGGAGAACTACTTGAACCCGGCAGGTGAAGGTTGCAGTGAGCTGAGATCGCGCCACTGCATTCCAGCCTAAGCGACAGAGCAAGGCTCCATCTCAAAAAAAAAAACAAAGAATAAAAAAATAAAATAAATAAAAATAATTATTTGGGATGCTTGTGAAATATGCAGATCCTTTGACTCTGTCCCAGACCTAGTGAATCAGAATCTCTAGAGGTAGAATCTAGTAATATGCATTTTAACACCCTTCCCAAGGTATTCATATGCACAATAATGTTGAAAAATCATTTAGTATCCTGTCTAAGATCACTAACTGGGTAGCTGAACCAAGTTTAAAGTGAGGGATTATCTGATTTCAAATTGGTGCCTAATTAAAAATCCCCCCTTGAGTTGTTGATTTAGAAAGCTTCTGTCCAAAAAGACAGGATTCCTTCTTCCTGAAATGGGAATTCTTCTCAGTGCCAGCCCTTCACCCTGTATTCAGGAGTGGGAAGAGCAAGGCAAGTAAGGCTCCGTTTTCTATCATTTAGGCTAAGATCTGTGGGGTGAAGTTACAATTATTGTAACTAAACATCTAAACATCTAAGAAAGGTTATTTGTCGATCACAGACTTCTTTCTATAAAATGAGGTGAAGGTCACAAGGTCTTTACACTGCTTTGAGACAACCCAATTGGTTTTTTTTTTTTTTTTTTTGCTGTTGACAGCAAAGAGTCACAATCACTGAAGGAAAGCTGAAAAATCATTCCTATAATTCTCAGATTACTTAAACATCCATGCAAAATGAAACATTATTGCAAATGTTATAGTTAGAGGATTCCTTTTTGCAAGGAAATCACAGTTGTTGGCTTTTACTTTAGGGTATATGAAATACACCTCACATCGACAGTCACATTGATGTTTTTCTCTCATTAGAAAGCACAATCGATAGAATGCCTCATCCTTCCCTCTACATGAGTGATCTTTTCAGAGGGAGGGAGGGAAAAAGAAATGTTATGCCCATGTAGCAAAACAGAATAAATATCACAATTATTTCCCATGAATAAGATGAAGTGACCTGCGTTGACAGACATCAAGGAACTGCAGAATGAGGAACGAACAAAACACCCTAGAATTGCAGTATGGGAAAGAAAATGCTTATATGCTGTAGTTGGAATAAAAACAGAAACTGCACCAGATAATTCTTTTTCCCATGTACAAAATCAGACACCAAGTCTCAAGAAGCTGTTTGACATCGAGTGGGCAATTTCTACCATATAAAATACTTCTAATGATGAAATAATGTAAAATTTCACGCAACGAAATCATATGTTACATGAAATACGCCTGCTAAGCGAATCAAATACAAGCATTGCACGTGGTAAATCAGAACCTTTAAATGTGTAAGTGTCTTCCAATAACTCAACTAAGTCAACAATGTTTTTATGGCATCCTAACCACCAGCATAACAGTGAAAGTTTAGGTCATCAAAATTGTTTGTTGACTGCATGTCCACATGATCTGCATAAGTTATGTGATCTCATTCAGTTCAATGGTTCCAAACACCATCTGCATGCTGAGGCCTCCCCAGGTTCTACCTCTATCTCTGAGATTGTCTCTCTAAGACATATATATGACTCATATATATACATACAACTTCCTTCTTGATGTTTATACTTTGTGCCTCATAGCTACTTCATATTAATTATGTTCAAAACAAGGCTCATGATTTTTCTCCCCAAATATCTTTCTTTTTCAGGTTTTCCGGTGTTAGTAACTGGTGCCCACCAACCACCCAGTTGTTCAAAGCTAAAACCTGAAAACTGTCTTAATTCCTTAGTTTACTTCTCCACTAAAATGCAGCCTATTGCCTCCAAAACAAGCCTGGAGCCTGTTATCTCTACATCTGCACCTTCGCCGCTCTAATAAAGCCACATTGTCTCTCATAAGACTTCCTATAGAGCCCAAGGAATGTTATTTTTGAGAATGGGTCCCAGTGATATAATCACAGTAGCTAATCATGATTACTGAATCATGTCTATGTGCTATGTTGTTTAAAATATATATTTAATTATATTATCGTAAGAGTTCTTCAAGATAGCTTTTATTATCCCAATTTTACATATCAGGAAATAGAATCATGAAAAATTTGAGGTAACCTACTCCATGCCCGTAAGTAGTGAAGCTAAATTTGAACCAGGTATTTTTAACTGTGAAACATATGCTCTTAATCACTATATCACACTGCTTTTCCTGGATAAATGTAAAGATTTTACTATTAGGTGTTCATAACAATGTTATAAATATTGAAAATCTAGGTAAATAAACTGGGGTATATGTACCTCTTATTCTACAAAAGATGATCCTATACATTCTTAAGTAAAAACATCAGTTTACAAAATAGTATTTCCATTATGACCCCATTTTGGTAAAAAAAAAATAATATGGATATTGTTTGATGTAAACTAACCAATTCCTTGCACAGTATTTGACACACAGTACTTGTTTCTTGACTGAATCAATTAATGACCATATATGCATAATCAAGAGGTTAGAAAAATATACCATAATTTTTTTTTTTTTTTTTTTTTGAGACGGAGTCTCGCTCTGTCACCTGGGCTGGAGTGCAGTGGCCGGATCTCAGCTCACTGCAAGCTCCGCCTCCCGGGTTTACGCCATTCTCCTGCCTCAGCCTCCCAAGTAGCTGGGACTACAGGCGCCCGCCACCTCGCCCGGCTAGTTTTTTGTATTTTTTTTAGTAGAGACGGGGTTTCACCCTGTTAGCCAGGATGGTCTCGATCTCCTGACCTCGTGATCCGCCCGCCTCGGCCTCCCAAAGTGCTGGGATTACAGGCTTGAGTCACCGCGCCCGGCCTATACCATAAATTTTTAACAATGCTAAGCTGTGGGTTGTGGGTTTCTGAATGACATTTATTTTCTGATTTTTATCGGTTAAACTTTCCTACATTGAGAATATATTGTTTTAGTAATCAGAAAAATAAAAGAATAAATGTTATGTTTTTTAAAATTATTTATGATTTGTCTTAAATGTTTTCTTCCCACAAGTTGATTTTTCTCCACCAAATGTGTGAGATTCCTACCTCTCTGGTAGTCAAAGCATTGTAGTCTTTAGCCTAAGTACTTTTATCTGCAGCTCATTTTACCTTGTGTTTATTTGATGTGATGCTTTACTCTTCCAGGCCATACTCTGTCTCCTCTTCAATGGTACATTTCTTGAGAACTTGGACTATATTTTATTTATCTTTACAACCTTCTTACTTTCTGAGACAGTACCCTGGATACAGTAAGCACTCACCAAATGCTTATTGTTGAACTCATAGTATAATTCATTTAAAGCCCTACAGAATAATTTGACATGTGAAAAAATTCTAGTCTACTACTTGATACCCAAGATGCACATAAGTATCTTGCACCAAGATGCAAATTGAACATCTTATAACAATCTATTGGTAATGGTCTAATATATATTATATATGACATATATTATTATATATGTATTATATATGTTACATATATTTATATGTGTGTGTTATATATAACATGTAATATATATTTTATATGTATTATATATGTATATTATATATTATATATGTATCACATATGTATATTATACACATATATGTATGCATACATAATATATATACATCTATGTATTTGTGTATACACACACACACACACACACCCTCCTAGCCCTTATAGCCATAATGGGTAACTATACTGTTATCCCCATTCTGCACATGAGAAAAACTGAAGCATGGAGACATTAACTTGCCAAGGTAACTAGCTAGAAAGTGATAGAACTGAAATAGAAAAAGCTATTAATAGGAATAAGTAACATGGAAGGGAAAGCTGAATAATTTTTATTGACTTTGATCGTATAGAGAATTAACTTGGGTAGATTATGCCAATTAAACCAAAGGAAACCTGATGTTTAATGAGTAGCAAGTGAAAGTCTTTTATTAATTCACTCAACAAATATTCAACTTCCATTGAGGCAGTATTAGTGGAGGTTAAATGACATCTAAGATATGTTGGCTAGGGAACCTCCATGCCAGTGGCTGTGTGTTTGTGACCAACCTAATTCTTCTTTTTAAAAAGTTTCTCCCTTTATTCACTATTTCAAAGTGCATTTTTCAAACAAAATAGGGATCGATTGTCATTTTGATCCTGACTCCGACCCAACTAACAGTCAGTTCAAGCAGGCTACTTTTGTATTATGCACAGTAAACATTTCAACCTATCTTCAGTTCACGTGTATTCATAATGATCATCTAAGGGCATGTGTGTAAAATGCACATTCCAGGCCCTCACTCCAGACTACCAAGTCAGAGTCTCTATTTTCAAAACAATGTTTAAAAAGCAGGGGCTTTGGAGTGCCAAAGACTAGGTTTGAAAACTGCCTCACCCATTTATAAGCTATAGTGCCTTTGGCAATGTACTTAATATTTTTTGTTTGTTTGCTTGACTTCAATATCCTCATAGGTAATGTGGGAATAAAAATTCTTACCTGTCATAAGGTTTTGGTGAAGACTAATTTAGAATGAAGGTCTAATTATAATAATATTTATAATAATAGCTTACAAATATCGAGTACTTACAAAGTATTGAGCACTGTGGCCAATGCTGTATCTGTATTATCTTAATAATTTGTCTTAAGCAAATAATAAGTCTGCAATTGGTAAGACCTATAGTTACAGCAGACACTCAGAATTCTCATAATTGATGGGAAGCCAGTCGCAAGGACAAGATTAAGTGCAGAGTGAGAGAATAATGGATTACTTGGAACAAGTCCTCTAGCCTTGTGATGCCCAATGCTGGTCCACTACATTAGAATTAACTGGGTAAACTAACACACATTGTATCGCCCTGACCCTTGAAACTCTAACTTAGTAGCTCTTGGAGACCTGGGAGTCTCCATTGTTTAAAAAGTTCAAATGATTTCGAATCATGGCCAAGATTTAAAACAACGTATTCACTTGAGCTTCCTTTTCTTAAGACCCATGAGGTTAGAGAGTAGGTCATTTTTTTTCTTTCCTTTTTAAAAAAATTTCTAATGTCTAGCACAGTGCTGTCATATAGAAGACACTCAAAATTCTTTTTTTAGGTGACATAAAATGGGATTGATACTTTCTATCTGTCTTCATAGGGGCTTTAGAAGGATCTTTTGTATGGCTCTGTATGACAATTCATCTCAAAAATAGAGGATGCTATATACAAATATAATATTAGATCCAGTAATCCCACTGCTTGGTCTATATTTACAAAATAAAATCAGTACATAGAAGAGAAGTCTGCTCTCCCATGTTTTTTGCAGCTCTAGTCACAATAGCCAAATTATGGACACAACCTAAGTGTCCATAAACAGATGGATACATACAGTTTTATATATATATATATTATACACACAAACACACATATATATGCAATGGAATATTACTCAGCCATAAAAAAGAATAAAATTCTGTCATTTGTGGCAACATGGATAAACGTGAAAGGCATTATATTAAGTGAAATAAGCCAGGCACAGACAAATACCACATTTTCTCACTTATACGAGGAACCTAAAAAAGTCGATCTCATTGAAGTAGAGATAGTGGTTACCAGAGGCCTGGGGGGTGGTAGGAAGATGGAAAGAGATTGATCAATAAATACAAAGTAAGAGATCTGAGGAATCAGTTTTGTTCTTTAGCACAGTAGGTTGAGTATGGTTAACAATATCATACGGTATATCTCAAAAGAGAGAGAGGATTTAGAATCTTCTTACCACAAATAAATAATAAATGTATGAGGTAATGGATATGCTAATCATCTTGGTTTGATATCATTACACAATATACACATATTGAAACATCACATTCTACCTTATAAATATGTGCAAACATTGTGTCAATTTCTTTTAAATATAATTTTATATAGATTTATTTATTAATTTATTTTAGTGTGCTTTCTCCTACTTTGTAAACATAGAGTATTTGGTTTTTGGTCACCCACTATTAGATTCTCTACAAAGGAATTATAGTAAGATTGTAAATAAACAACCTTTTCCAAATTACTCAGATTAATTTTTGCTCAAATTATTTTTTACTCAGAATTGAAGTGCTACAGAATGACCTGAAGTTCACATGCATTTATTCATGTTAGTTTGAGTATAGTGTTCAATCCTGTCAACTGTTCACTTCATCATTCTTTAAAACTAGTTTTACACCTGTGTTATACCACATCTAAAATCTAAAGCTACCATCAAAGCAGCAAAATCTGTTTCAGGCAAGCCCTACTGCATTCTGCTAGAAGAGCTAAACCATGATTTAAAACACCCAGAAGTGCTATTCTAGTTCCTTCCGATTGCCTATCATCCAGTGTTTTGTAATGCAGACACCCTTAGGGAGAGTCATGGAGGTCTCCAAGCCCAGGCTTATAAAAGAAGAAAATAAAGAAAAATAAACAGTTCTTCAGGAGGAGGAAAACTAATGTATTATCCCAGGTAAAGGGCCCTGGAATAGGAAAGTTTTGAGAACCAGAAAGGCAATTACATGCTAAGATTGGGATTCAATGTTCCTATAAGTCATATGACCAGACTTGAATTCTTCAGTCTCCCTCTGCACTTCATGTATTGCCAATGGTCCTCCACATAGAATGGAAGGGAGAGAATTATGGTTGACAGTCTTAAAATGTTTGGACTCAGAATTCTACAGTGCTGATGACCATCCTGAAACAAGACTTGCCCAGTTTAGCCTGTCTCTGCAAACCTATTTTACTGAAAGTTCATTTCAGTGCTGCCTCATTGGTAGGAATAAAATAAATACCAACAGAAAAAAAAAAAAACAGGAGAGAAACAGAGAAAGAAATTATTAAATCCATTTCTTGCTTAGAATGCAATTCTGGGGTGTGTGGGGACTTAGATTCGTGAAAGCAAAGATGAAAGTGTTTAATTTTGAAACCAGCACAAACTCCCAAGGAGGCAAGGAAAAGGGTATGGGGATTTCTCCTACCTTCTGTGGTCCCAATCTCGATAGTGCCTTTCACTTGGCTGAAGCACCATAGTGTGTCCTGGGTGAGTGTCCCAATTCCTGAAAGCAACACAAGGAGACACTTCAGGTTAGGTAAGAGCTTCCAGTTGTTCTTAGGAGACCAACAAGAAAAGAAATATATAGCAGAATCTATGCATTTCTAAAAGGAGACTTGCACACCAGGTATCATCTCGTCAGAGAAGAGACCCTAGTGAGTCTTGAGAGAATGGTCAGTCAGCAAGTACCACGTCCTGCTGTGAATCACTGCTCTGTCTCCTCCGTCTGACCAGGCCAGGACCAGTTTGAACTGGAGCAATTGGAGTTTGTTCCTTCTCAGGCCCTGGCAGCGTCCTGGAGTGGTTACGAAGGGCTTGCAGTCATCCCCTGTGTGACTGGCCCTTTTCACGGGAATACTAATGCTTTTGATTGTTTTCCTTCTGTGATGGTGGGGAAGAGAAAGAGGCAGTTCGTTAGGGGGTGAGAGGAAAAGAAAGGCAACATTTTTTTTTTTTTAACTGGGCTTCACAGCTTGCATGGTTGAGTGGCCAGTAAGGGGTCAGATACCCAGAGCACTTCCATCTCTCTTGTTCACTTCTTGACTGCTTGCCAAAGTCAGGCTGACTGCAGAGTAGGGAAAAACAAAAAAAAAAAAAAACAAGGCTGGGGATGAGGCGGGGTGGCTCACACAGAGTTGGGGAGTCAGTTTCTGACAAATGTGGCCTATTTTGTTCCAAGGGGATTTTTGATTCAGATCCAATTGGACACTTGATGGGGCTAAATGTTCTGGGTAATAGTGACTCCTGGTTTCTACAAATATATGTAGCCAATATGTATATTAATACATATATTAAGAGATATTCTAATTCCTATACATATTCAAGAGAGTCCTCTACAGAACACTTCTGGATAGCAGGAGTGCCAGTTTTCTTCTCAACAGCATGAACTCCCCCCTTCAATTCAACTAGGTTTTAAAATTCAAGAGAATATTGTAGAATCAAATTTTGGAAGATGGTATGAATTTAAGAATGATTAAATCCAGTGGGAAAAAACCCACAAAATTTCAAAAACGAATTGACCTTTAAAATGCACAGGGAACTGAGTAGTCATTTTCATTGTCAGCCACAGATTTGTATTGAATTCCTATATGGAAACCTTCATTCGCTCAGCCACATGAGAGGAGAATTGCCTCTCATATGCTCTTCTCAGTGTTGTTGACAGGTTATTTGATGGAAGTAGTGTAGAGTCATCATTAAAAGTAGAGACTTTGCAATTAGGCAGGGTTTCTAGTTGGGCTCTGACTTGGGATAAGTTTCTAAGCATAATGAGACAGTTTCCTCATCTTAAATGGCAATAAAAATAGTACCCATCTCTCAGAGTTGTGGATATTGAATGTGATTAGCACAGTCAAGAAACTTAAAAATGGATATTATTATTAGTAGTAAAGATTGATTCGAAAGGGTTTCATAGTAAAAAAAAAAAAAAAAAGACAAAGAATATTGGCTGAGAAAATTTCAGACACTGTGCTAAGCACCCGACTTAGAGTAGCTCCATTCTTACATAAATCATGGGGAGGGCATTATTATCATCCCCATTTTACAGGGGAGGAAACTGAGGCTCAGGAAGTTTTGGTAACTCCCTCAAGGTCACACCTAGTGCATGGCAGAGTTGGGATTTCAATCAAGCCTGTCTGAGTTGCAGTATTCCCAGTGTGTAGAGGTTGGATACCCATTTGACAGTTTGGGCCCTTTAGCCCAGAGAGGCTTCACAGCAAGAATCTCATTTGGAAGGCTGAGCTGGAATACAGTTTCAGATATCAAGTAGTAAAGTATCAATGTCTTCTTTAAGATGACACAGGGCTAAAACTTCCTAATAAAATTAGCACCTAGAAGGGGAGAAGGAAGGCCTTTGGCAGCATTTATTAGTGCATAGACAGACACAGCCACAGTGCTGATCCTTGCTTGTACTTTCTGCTCTGGCCTTGGATTCCAGCATCAGACATTCTTTGACAGGTTCTTACCCTTCCTTGTGAGTTGTCAGTGACCCTCTCTACACTGAGTCAATTCTGCTGTTGAGATCTGAGACCACATCTGTCTTAGGGAACATTAGCTATAGATGAGATTTCCTGCTGATTTTTGTCCTGGCACAGTTCCTATATCACTAGTTATGATTCTGGATGTAGATGCTGTTTCTATTTTCACAAAACATGTACTTTAAAGTAAGAAACTCTGAAACACACACATGCATTCATACAAACCTAGGCATATTTAAATATGAGCCTATGTCTAGATATTTGTGCTACTTTAGAGAATTTTAGCTCTAGGAGGAACCTTGCTTATGTGTGAAATTAATTTATTTCACATCTGAAAAACCCAAATCATGGAAGTTACTGACTTGGTGAATTCACAAGGAATAATGTGACCAATTTACATACCAATGCCAGCTCCTGATGTTTACTTCTAGATAGGGTTGCCCAGAGGCATAAGCTCAGTTGATGAGAGTTGGTTGATTACTGTGAGGGTTCCAGGCAGCCAAGATATTGTCAGCGGTTTTGTCCAAGGCAGGCTTCCACTGGACCCAGTTTCTGTCTCCCACCAATATTATTGCCAAATGAGGGAATTAGTGATGCAAAGAAAGTTTGAAACATGCCATTTCTTTCCTAAAAGTGCTAAGCAGCAGCTGGAAACAAAAGTGCCTGGATGGATTAGGATATAAATGAGACAAGCTGTCCAGGTGTCAGATATTCAGTGATTTGACACTTGATCTCAGTCTGTGATCATCTCAAAAGTGGTAGAAATGAAGGAACTGCAGGATTCGGGCTTTGCCTGAAGGTCAGCAGATATTCAACTCTAGCTAAAGGTTGCCATGAAAAATTTTGGCCCAGTGTGACCAGATTGGCTAATGTTTTTCAGAAGAAGCCAGAAATCTGGATTATTATGTGAATAATCCAAATGTTCAAATAACTTCACATTTTTAAATGTTGTCAATAAGTTCAAATTAGAACACTCACACAGCACGGCTCACACAGCCTAGGGCAAACATTCATATCTGTGGGCTGAATGTTGTCTTGGTGCCACCGATTTGTAAATCTCTGGTTAGAATATTTGTGCTGAAAGACACTTTAAGTAATACCTAGCTCATGCTTACCATTTCACAGATTAGGAAGTGGGGCCCTAGGAAGGAAAAGAACTCACAACACCATAATTACTTTAGTTGCAGACCTAGGACACCAAGGGGTCAAATCCCATTCTTATATCAGATTCTCTTTTACCACCAGGCTACCTGTCATGGTGATGTTTTGGCAAGATATTTATCTATATTTAATGAATTCTCTTTGGGGAAGTGTATTTCATTGCTAAAGTGGGATGACTGGGAGAATTACACTAACATAGAAAGGAAAATTTGTTTCTCTTCAATGGCAGACCTTGACAGCTTCCCTAAACCCCAGTGTTAAATGACACATCAGTGGCTATGGTAATGATGTCCGCAAGCAACATTTCCTACCAGGAGGCTGATGCAGATCAGGTGGCTAAACATCCTGGAAGGTGCTCATGCTTTTCTCCTTTTCCACAGCTCAAAAGGGGGCTGAGTCTCACCTACTGAATCGTTGGAAGCACAGTCCCCAGATAGCGTGTACCTATCTCATGTCTTGGATCATGGAATAGACAATTTCTGAATCTGGTCACCCCTTGAAGATCAATTGGTCCAACTGCTTCATTTAAAAGCAGAGGACACAGAAGCCCAAAAGGGGCATGGCCACACAGTGAGTTAACAGCAGAGTTGGAGCCAGCCCAGGGCTCTGATGTCCTGCACAGAGCCCTTCAGAGTTGAGGCGGCCTTTGTCCTGCCTCTTTTGTGCCAACTCAGCTTTGTGAATACAATGAACAGAGGGTGTGACATGCAGGAAATAAAGCTCCTTATTGATTGGGAGGTGACTGTAAAGAGTTATTTTCAGGGGCTTTGTGCTAGCAGTGTGCTTCTCCCTGCAGAGAGAGGGAGAGGGAGAATGATCGAGAGAGAGAGAGAGAGAGAGAGAGATCCTTGCCCAGGAAAATTTTCTCTGAGAGAAATCTAATTTGAAATTGATTATGTTATAGGCTATAAATGTATATTCACTACATAGAAAGAGCCTTAATGGTGCAATCCTCTCTGTTGTTATGAGGATACCACAATAACTTATGGCAGGCACTTAGTGTGAAATATGAATGAATGTCTTGCTGACACATCAGTCCCAATTTGGTGTAGAAATTTTTCTATCTAGGAAACCGAATTTCTAAAAGGAGAGACTTAGGTACTCCAGAGACAATTAAAAATAAGGACTTCAGACTTCGGTGAGGAAGAGAGGCTTTTATTTTTCACTTTCCACCTCTATACCCTGTATATTGCTTGATATTTGACAATTGCCACTGTGTTTAGTAAAGACAGGCCACTTGTGTGTCCCCAATTTGCCAGAGAGCTCATATAGAACAGAAACAAGCAGAGATAGTAAGCACATCAGGTTTTAAAGTCAAACATTTCCTTTGCACAGTATCCACCATTAGAAACATTATGGAAAAACCATCACTGGATCATTTTGCTGGGTGTAGTTCACTGGAGGATTTCAATTGGCAATCAGAAAAATTGTTAATTGGCTAAACTGACCATCATGACAGTTCATTTATTGGAAGAAAGGGAAGGGAGGTGGAAGGAAGTGGCTACATTTGGCAGATTATTAAGAAGGTAGTATCAGTTAGGGATTTGTGGTGATTTGCAATAGGAATGAGGAAGGAAAGAGGTGAAGGAATCTTGGACTATTGGTGAAACAGTGGAGCTACTCTATTGAGCTCCTGATCCTATATCCTAATAATTTACTGAATAAAGGAAAGTTTTTATACTCTCAAAAAAATAATGATGCTGCAAAGTTTCTCATTAGAAATCTCAGCCTATTTTACCAATAAAAGGAAATGAGGGTGCCTAATATTCTCAAGTAGATCTGTGTAAATATCTGTACAGTAAATACAGAGAAAATGAGAAGACACATTATTTCTTGCCTAATGCATCCTAGCACACCATTCTGGAGTGTAATTTAGAAGTATCCAAGATTGAAAGATTGTATTTTACTCTTCTCCATATGTACAATAATTATTTTGTGATAGTGTTCTACTATTTCTAGTAAGGTTTTAATAAATAGTTAATACGGTCCTTTCCACCCTTTCTTTTTAAAAAGCTTTTGAGGGTATAATTGACATTTAATAAATGGGAGATACTTAAGGTGTGTAATTTGACAAGTTATGGCATGTATACTGTCACCTTGAAACCATCATTGCAATCAATATAATAAACATAACCAACTGCCGAAAGATTCCTCATGCCTTCTTTTGTTTTTTGAGACAAAGCCTTGCTCTGTCACCCGGGCAGAGTGCAGTGGCTTGATCTCGGGTCACTGTCATATCTGCCTTCTGGGTTCAAGCGAAGGGGCCTCAGCCCTGCGAAGAGCTGGGATTATAGCCACACGCCACCACACCCGGTTAATTTTTGCATTTTTAGGAGAGACGAGGTTTCACCATGTTGGCCAGACTGCTTTCAAACTCCTGACTTTAAGTGATCCATCCATCTCAGCCTCCCAAACCGCTGGGATTACAGATATGAGCCACCGCACCAAGCACTTTTCATAATCTTTTTTAGCCCTTTGTTTTGCCTATACTTCTCCTTCCCCCTAATCTCAGGCACCTCTGATTTGCTCTGTATCTATATATTAGTCTGTATTTTTTGTAATTTTATACAAATGCAATCCTATGATATGTACTCTTTTTTTTTTTTTGCTTCCTTTGATGAGCAGTGAGATAAGTTCCTGTTTTTGCATGTATCAATTGTTCATTTCTTCTTATCGTTGATTTGCATTCCTTTTATTTTATTTATTTATTTATTTTTTTTGAGACAGAGTCTTGTTCTGTTGCCCAGGCTGGAGTGCAGTGGCATTATCTCGGCTCACTGCAACCTCCACCTCCCAGGTTCAAGTGATTCTCCTGCCTCAGCCTCCTGAGTAGCTGGGATAACAGGTGCATGCCACTACGCCTGGCTAATTTTTGTATTTTTAGTAGGGATGGGGTTTCACCATGTTGTTCAGGCTGATTTCGAACTCCTGACCTCACGATCCGCCCACCTTGGCCTCCCAAAGTGCTGGGATTACAGACATGAGCCACCACACCAGGCCTGATTTGCATTCCATTATATGGATATATTATAGTTTGTTTATTCATTTACCCTGATTTAGGTGGTTTCAATTTTTGGCTATTACAAACAAAACTACTAGAAACATTTGTGTATGCTTTTACTTTTCTTGGGAAAATACCTAATAGGAGGATGGCCAGGTCATATGATAAGCAAATATTTAACAATTTTAAGAAATGCCAAGGTGCTTTGTTTTTTCCAACTTATTTTAGGTTCATGGGGTATATGTGCAGGTTTGTTACATGGGTAAATTGCGTCACTGGGGTTTGGTGTACAAATGATGTCATTACCCACGTAGTGAGCATAGTATCCAGTAGGTAGTTTTTGAAACTTCACGTTTCTCCCAGCCTCTACCCCCAAGTAGACCCCAGTGTCTTCTGTGCCCACCATTGTGTCCATGTGTACTCAGTGTTTAGTTCTCACTTGTAAGTGAGATATGTGGTATTTAGTTTTTTCTTCCTGTGTTAATTCACATAGGATAATGGTCTCTAGCTCTATCCATGTTGCTGCAAAGGACCTAATTTTTTTATGACTACATAGTATTCCATAGCATATATATATACCATATTTTCTTTATTCAGTCCACTGTTGATTAACGTCTTGGTTGATTCCATGTCTTTGCTATTGTGAATAGTGCTACAATGAACAGATGCACATGTCTTTTTGATAGAACAATTTATATTCCTTTGGGTATTTACCCAGTAATGGGATTTCTAGGTCAAATGGTAATTTTGTTTTAAGTTCTTTGAGACATCTCCAAACTTCTTTCTTTCCACAGTGGCTGAAGTAATTGACATTCCCACCAGCGGCTTATAAGCATTCCTTTTTCTCTGCAACCTTGCCAGCATCTGTTATTTTTGACTTTTTAATAATAGCTATTCTAACTAGTGTGAGATAATATCTCATTGTGGTTTTGATTTGCATTGTCTAATGATTAGTGATATTGAACATTTTTTCATATGCTTTTTGGCCACATGTACGTCTTCTTTTAAGAAGTGTCTGTTCACGTACTTTGACCATTTTTTAATGGGGTTGTTTTTTGCTTGTTAATTTAAGTTCTTTATAGATTCTGGATATTAGACCTTTGTTGGATGCATAGTTTTTGCATATTTACTCCCATTCTGTAGATTGTCTGTTTACTCAGTGGTTTCTTTTGCTGTGCAGAAGCTCTTTAATTAGGTTCCACTTAGTCTATTTTTGTTTTTGTTGCAATTGCTTTTGGTGACTTCATCATGAAATCCTTACCAAGGCTTATGTACAAATGGTATTTCCTAGGTTTTCTTCTAGTGTTTTTATAGTTTTAGGTTTTATATTTTAATCTTTAACCCATTTTGAGTTGATTTTTGTATATGTGAAAAAGAAGGGGTCTAGTTTCATTCTTCTGCATACGACTAGCCAGCTATCCCGCAACCATTTATTAAATAGAGAATCCTTTCCCCACTGCTTGTTTTTATTGAGTTTGTCAAAGATCAGATGGTTGTAGGTGTGCAGCTTTATTTCTGAGTTCTCTAATCTGTTCCATTGTTCTACATGTCTGTTTTTATACCAGCAGCATGCTATTTTGGTTACTGTTTCCTTGTAGTTACAGTTTGAAGTTGAGTAGTGTGATGCCTCCAGGTTTGTTCTTTTTGCTTAGGATTGCTTTGGCTATTTGGGCTTTTTTTTTGTTTCATATGAATTTTGTAATTTTTTTTCTAATTTTGTGAAAAAATGTTGTTGGCAGTTTGATGGGAATAGCACTGAATCTGTAAATTGCTTTGGGTAGAATGACCATTTTAACAATATTGAGTCTTCCTATCCATGAGCATGGAATGTTTTTCATCTGCGTGTATTGTCTCTGACTTCTTTCAGCAGTATTTTGTAATTCTCATTGTAGAGCTCTTTCACCAACCTGGTTAGCTGTATTCCTAGGTATTTTTTTTCTTTTTGTGGCCATTGTAAATGGAAATGTGTTCATTATTTGCCTCTCAGCTTGAATGTTATTGGTCTATAGAAATGCGACCAATTTTTGTACACTGATTTTATATCCCAAAACTTTACTGAAACAAAACTTTTTTCAAAGTGATTGTGTCACCAGCATGTATGAGAGTTCTAGTTTCTCAACATCCTCACTAATACTGTATGGTCAAAATTTTTAAGATTAGCCACTCTACCAGAATGCGTGGTTTGCTACTGTGTTTTCAATATTCATTCCCCTATCATTTTTGTACTTTTTTGCCATCGATATTTCTTCTCCTTCTTGCCTTGTTTTATTGTCTAAAATCTCTTGTAAAAATTTTAATAGAAGCAGTGCAGTTAGGCATCCTTAATTTGTTCCTGATTTGAGGGTAAAAGCATTCAGTTTTTTAACATTCAGCGTGATGTTAATTGTAGATTCTTCACAGATGGGTTTATCTGTTTACCTGCTTAAGAAGTCCTATTCTATTTCTACTCTATTAAGAGTTTTTCTCAGGAATACTTGTTTGATTTTGTCAAATCTTTTTCCTGCATCTAGTGAGGTGCTCATATTTTTTCCTTTAAAAATGTGTTTATGTAGTGAATTACATGAATTGAACTTTGAATGTTAGAGCAATCTTGCACTGGGTTATGGTATATTATCCTTTTCTATATTGTTGGATTCTATTTGTTAAAATTTTTTTTAGAGTTGTTGCATTTATACTCTTGAAAGTGATAGGTATCAAGGAATGCTTATCCCATAGAATAAATTGGGAATTATTTGTCCCTCTTCAATGTTCTGTAAAGTTTGTGTATAATTGGTGCTATTTCTTTCTTAAATATGAGAATTCACCAGTGATCTAGGCTTGATGTTTCTTTGCATGTGGTTTTTAATTATAAATTCAATTTTCTTAATAGACATAATATTTTCAGGTTATCTATTTTTTCTTGAGTGGCTTTGGTAATTTGTGTCTTTTCAAGGAACTTCTGCATTTCATCTAAGTTTTCAAATTTACTGTTATAATATTGTTCATAATATTTTATTATTATGTTTTTAATATCTGAAGAATCTATAAAGATGTACCTCTTTCATTCCCAACATTGGTATTTTGTGTCTTTTATCTTCTCTTCCTGATCAGTCTAGCTACATCTTCCCAAAAAACAAGACTTTAGTTTTATCGATATTCTCTATTGTTTTTCTATTTTCTATCTCACTGATTTTCTCTCAGATCATTATTATTTCATTTCTTCTGCTTACTTTGGGTTTCATTTTGTTTTTCATTTGGTTCCTTAAAGTAAAAACTGAAGTCATTGATTTGAGACACTTCTTTCCTAATGTAGGCATTTAGTGCTATATAGTTCTTGTAAAGTAGTGGCATGCCATAAATTTGGATATACTAGGTTTTTATTTTTATTTATTCAAAATAATTTCTAATTTTCCTTTTGAATTTTTCTTTGACCCTTGATTTATTTAGAAATATGTTATTTACTTTTGAAATATTTGGGAGATTCTCCAGAGATCTTTCTCATTTTAATTTCTAATTTAATTCCAATATTGTCAGAGAACATGATTCAATTTACTTTTTAAAATTTTTACTGAGACATTTTATGGCCCAAAATATGGCTTATCTTGGTAAATACTCTGGATGTGTTCAAAAAGAATATATATTCTGCTGTTGTTGAATGTTCTGTAAAGGCCAATTAGGTCAAGTCAGCTAATTGTTTGCTTAAGTCTTCTGTATCCTCACTGGTTTTCTGTTCCATCAGTTGTTGCAAGAGGAATATTGAAGTCTTATATAATTTGGTTTTATTTTTTCTTTTCACTTCAGTTAGTTTTTTCTTTATATTTTCAAAGTTCTGTTGTTACATGCATTAACATATTTAGCATTGTTATTTTCTCCTGATAACCTGCTCCCTTTATCATTATGAAATGACTTTCTTTATTCTTGATAATATTCTTTGCTTTGAAATTCACTTTTATATTAATATAGCCATTGCAATTCTGTTTTGATTAGCATTAGCATGGTGTACCTTTTCCCAATCTTTAGCTTTTAACCTATTTGTACCTTTTGAAGTTTGTTTCCTGTAGGTAGCATAGAGTTGAATTTTTTTTTAAAAAACCCAATAAATATCTTTGCCTTTTAATTGAAGAGTTTATACTATTCACATTTATTGTGCTTATTGATACAGTTAGATTTAAATTCATCTTATTGTTTTTTACTGTGGCACCTTTTATTGTTCCCTTTTACTGAATGCTTTTGGTATATTAGGTTTTTTTTGACTTCATTTTACCCACTTTTCTCAGTATTGAGCTACAATTCTTAGTGTTATTGTTTTAATGGTTGCTATAGGTTTTATAGTATTTATCTTTAAATTAGCAGTCTTTTTTGTAGTGATTTTATATTACTTCATATATAGTACAAAAACTTTACAATAGTATATTGCAATTTTTCCCCTTCCCATCTTTGTGATGCTGTGCAGTGTTCTGGCAATCGAAAGAGAAAGGATTACAGAGACCTCAGCCCTGGTGTCTTTAAGCCATGGAGCAAATATGGCAATTGCCTCCCTCAACTTTTCATGTGACAAAGAAACAACAATAACAACAACAAAACTTCATTTGTTGAAGCCACTGCTTAGTCAGCTACAGCTGAATCCAATACCCCAGATGCAAATGGAGAAAGGGGATATTATCTGTGTATAATTAAACATCATTTTTATTTCTTTCACAATATAAACCAAA
>NW_012122932.1:1246785-1249615 GCF_000951035.1 Colobus angolensis palliatus
ATTAGCATGGTGTACCTTTTCCCAATCTTTAGCTTTTAACCTATTTGTACCTTTTGAAGTTTGTTTCCTGTAGGTAGCATAGAGTTGAATTTTTTGCTTTGAAATTCACTTTTATATTAATATAGCCATTGCAATTCTGTTTTGATTAGCATTAGCATGGTGTACTTTTTCCCAATCTTTAGCTTTTAACCTATTTGTACCTTTTGAAGTTTGTTTCCTGTAGGTAGCATAGAGTTGAATTTTAAAAAAAAAAAAAAACTCAGTAAATATCTTTGCCTTTTAATTGAAGAGTTTATACTATTCACATTTATTGTGCTTATTGATATAGTTAGATTTAAATTCATCTTAGTGTTTTTTACTGTGGCATCTTTTATTGTTCCCTTTTACTGAATTCTTTTGGTATATTAGGTTTTTCTTGACTTCATTTTACCCACTTTTCTCAGTATTGAGCTACAATTTTTGTGTTATTGTTTTAATGGTTGCTATAGGTTTTATAGTATTTATCTTTAAATTACCAGTCTGTTTTGCAGTGATTTTATATTACTTCATATATAGTACAAAAACTTTACAATAGTATATTTCAATTTTTCCCCTTCCCATCTTTGTGATGCTGTGCAGTCTTCTGGCAATCGAAAGAGAAAGGATTACAGAGACCTCAGCCCTGGTGTCTTTAAGCCACGGAGCAAATATGAAAATTGCCTCCCTCTAGCTTTTCATGTGACAAAGAAACAATAACAACAAAACTTCATTTGTTGAAGCCACTGCTTAGTCAGCTACAGCTGAATCCAATACCCCATATGCAAATGGAGAAAGGGGATATTATCTGTGTATAATTAAACATCATTTTTATTTCTTTCACAATATAAACCAAACAGTCATTTTTAGGTTTTGAAAAGGTAAATCAGTTCAGTACAATCCATTTTCCTCATCCTCTGTCTCACCACTTTCAACCTTTAACCAAAATTTCAAGTATCAAAACACAAATAGCACTATGCTAGAATTTATGTACAATATAGTTACATCTCTGTTTATGGACTCTGAAATCCTTGAGGGCAAGATCTGTGTTTTATTTATCTTCATGCCGTTAGAACTGAAAACATATCCTGGCACCTATTAGATCAGGAAGTTATTATTTGAATTACAATAGGAGGAGAAGCAGCTCTTTAAACCCATAGTACAGGCTGTGTCCATGGGATACAAATCAGTGGTCACATATGTGATATGACAGGCAAGCAGAAGGGAGCCAGGAGAGAGGACCAGCACTTTGTCATTGTACCAGTGTCTTGCTCCCTATAGTCCAGAAAACATCATGTGGCTCTACAGGGACCAAAGCATGTCTTCTGGGTGCCTGAAGAAAACTACTTTACAAAAGGAAGCCGTGATAGATGCTTTAGCAAATGCTCCTCCACTTACAGATTTTCTGCCTCTTAGCTACATTTCACCAAAGACAGCAATCATGTGAAAATATAGTTATCATACTTAATATGGATACTTTAAAATGTTTCACTTAAAAATGTCTCACTTAAAATGGATACTTAAAAATGAATACTTAAAATGAATACTGAATCATAAAATACAAGCCAAACAATGGCATGCTCATTTAATTTTGTTTTCTACCGTAATGATTATTCACTCATCAATTGCCTCAGATCTAGGGGTAGGGTATTTTCTGGCCCATGGAGTCTAAACTCAACAGGAACCAGCAACAGCTCAAATCAGATTTCTTCTTCTGCCTGTACATGAAGGTTAGACAAGATATCGAGGCATGAAACTCCCAAGAACTGCGCCATTGACAACTGAAATTGCCTAAGTGTGAGGTCATACTTCTACCTGAAAACTTGCAAGAGTATCTTTGGCATGGGTGTCAGTGAGATGATCAGATAAAATGGGGCCAATGAGATCAGGCGATTTTGACATTGTAAATTATTTTGTATTTTGTGATTTTGTATATTGGCAGCCATTCTCTTCAAATTACAGACACATACTCTCAAGAAAAGTTGCTCACAGTGTGCAGTCTAGAGTATTTTAAGTAAATCAGAAAAAACTAGGGTTGAAAAACCAGTTTTCCTGCAAGTTAGAGGGATGGATTTACAATGAGGATTTTAAAATGAAGGTTGAATTTGCAACCATTCATTTTCCACAAGCATGCCTAGACCACCTGATAAATAATACATTTTTGTATTATGCTTATAAAATATGCAAATGGGTAGAATTTGCAAATAAATGCCTTGAAGAATTTTTAAAACTTCAGAAGTAGCCTAATCCTAGGATTTGCAGCCTTCTTATTTGTGAGGTTTTTATTTTATTTTGTGACAGCAGCCATCAATTCAATTAAACTATATGGAAAATAAAATTTGGTTGTTTGTGTTTTTTTTCCTTTCTGAAAGAAGAAAATGATAAAAAAATTTGGCAAGATGGGAAGCAAGAAGCAATTTGCAAACAGGGAAATCAAACAGTGCCACATCAAAATAAGAGGGAAGGAAATCCAGCAGCTAAGCAGGTATAGCCTTATGTGTTATCACTGTCCTTCACTCTCATTCTCTTTCCTTGTGGTGGAAAAACGTAGATATGATTAGAAACTGCAAAGTTAGAAGCTAAAATAATGCTCTGACAGCAAACGGAAGTGCAAGGTGAAAACTCAGAATCTGTAGGCATGGAAAATACCGCAAGAGATGGCCATTTCAAATATACTTCACAGCAGCCTCTGGCAGCCACCCAAGAATAATAGGTAAGCATGATCAATATTAGCTTCTTATAAAATAAAGCTACAAATCCCCATGATATATATGCCCACAGAGGTAACACAGATTAGAAACTTGCATACAAAAAT
>NW_012122932.1:1249939-1276354 GCF_000951035.1 Colobus angolensis palliatus
CCACATCAAAATAAGAGGGAAGGAAATCCAGCAGCTAAGCAGGTATAGCCTTATGTGTTATCACTGTCCTTCACTCTCATTCTCTTCCCTTGTGGTGGAAAAAACGTAGATATGATTAGAAACTGCAAAGTTAGAAGCTAAAATAATGCTCTGACAGCAAACGGAAGCACAAGGTGAAAACTCAGAATCTGTAGGCATGGAAAATACTGCAAGAGATGGCCATTTCAAATATACTTCAAAGCAGCCTCTGGCAGCCACCTAAGAATAATAGGTAAGCGTGATCAATATTAGCTTCTTATAAAATAAAGCTACAAATCCCCATGATATATATGCCCACAGAGGTAACACAGATTAGAAACTTGCATACAAAAATGCAAGAACAAGACTGCTGAATTGCCTTTACACGATAGACATGTTTCCCAACCCTGCAGCTACTATCTGTTGAGGACATGCTCTGTGCTGGGCACTGAGATAAGCACAACTCAAATAGTCCTCACAACAGCCCCAAGGCTTAGGTGTTCATAAGCAAAGAAACTAAAGCACAGAGAGGTTCAGGAGCTTGCCTGTGCCTAAGTGTGGCCAAGCTGGAATCAGAAATCAGGTCTGACTGAGGCCTACTTGAGGGCTGAGGATGGGAAAAGGGAGAGGAGCAGAAAAAATAAGTATTGGGTACTAGGCTTAGTACCTGGGTGATGAAATAATCTGTACAACAAACCCCCATAACACGAGTCTACCTACATAACAAGCCTGCACATATACTCCTGAACCTAAAATAAAAGTTAAAAAAAAAAAAAAAAAAACCAAAAAAAAAAAAAAAAATCAGATGTAGCGATCCTAAAGCCAGCCCTTCTTCCTCATGACATCTTCATCAGGTGCCTCTGTGGCCAAACAGCAGGCGGAACATCTGTGACCCCAATTCTGTCCTACAGGTACAATGGAAAGTTGCTGGTTAAAAGAAATCTCAGGGATCCTTTAGCAAATGAAGCATTCATTAATAATGGTAAATAAGTAAATTCAGATTTTTCTGAACTCTAAATATAGGCCAAGTACAAGAGGTGGCAGTCGAGAGGGGCATTATGGAGAAAATGCTCGTAGCCCATTTTTCAATGACCTGAATTTCTCCCCTCACATGTTCGTTCTTTCAGGCCACACAGTTCCCAGATAGAGGTAAACCTCTTTTCTGGCTGAAGCCCTGGTTGCTGGAAAGAGTGTCTTCTGAAACGACCAGGTGTGGGGAAAGTGTCAACATGACTAGACACCTGGCTCACCTGTTGAACACGCCCCAGTGAACCAGATTCAGGAGAATCAGCAGGGAGAGGGGCTTCTGGGGAAAATCCCACTATGCAGGACATGAGCTGCTTTCTGTCTCCTACAGTTTTGTGCAAAGTAAGATGCGCGAATAACGGACAGTAGGAAGGACAATGAAAACAGCATGAGAGATGAAGTGGCTGAACATCATTGGAATTGTGACCATTTCTCCAAGCTTTTGGGCAAATGTAGTACTGTTTCTTAATACATCATTTATTTGTCTAATACATTGTTCAAATATTTATTGAGGGCAAACTATGTTCAAGGCTGCAGGGATATGACAAACAAGGATGTTGTTTTTATGAAACTTACATTCTAGGATAGACAGATAGACAGTGATGAGATAGACAATGGCAGATAGATGATGAAGAGATAAACATATATATGAATTGTTAAGTAGTGGTAAGACCTATGAAGACAAAAGAAACTAGTTGAGAGGAATAAAGTGCTACAGGGATACAAGTTTTCATAAGGAAGTCAGGTAAGTCCCCTCTGAACAAGCAACATTTGGATAGAGGCTTAAAAGAAGGGAGTAAGTGAGCCAGACAGCTAGGAGAAGACATCCCAGAGAGAAGGGACTATCAGTGTGAAATCCCTAAGGCTGGTATGTGCTTGTGTCCCAGGAACAGTAAGGAGGCTGGAGTGGCTGCAAACAGGCAGGAGGGCAGCAGTAGGAGACAAAGACAGAGAGGCTACGGTGGCAAGCAAAGCATGTCAGATAGGGCTTAAACACTCAGGACATTATCATTATAAGAATTTCTACCTTATTCTCTGAATAAGATGAGAAGCCACTGGGGACTTTTGAGAAAAGAAATCACTCTGGCTTCTGTGCAGAAAAGAAACAAGAGTGAAAACAGGGGGAAAAAAAGTCACTAGGAGGCTAGTGCAATTCAAGTGAGAAATGGACCACAATGGTAGCAGTGGAGATGGTGAGGAGTGTTGGACATTGGGTACACAACAAAGGCAGTAGTGAAGAATGATGCCAAGATGTGTCAGCTTATATGACTACAAGAATGGAGTTATTTACTGAGGTGGGGACAGGCAGGTTAGAAGATATTTCGTTTGTGTTACATTTTAGGTGCCCGCTGGATATGAACTAGGTGTTACATAGCATCACCCTGACATGCTGTGACCCCTTACTCTGTGCAAGGTTTCTATGCAAAAGCTTTCTGACATAATAGGATGTCTGAATTTGATTAACATTTATCTTCCACACTAGAGTGCAGTTTCATGAGAGCAGTGGCTGTTTCGATTTCTCTCTGTGTATTCCCGGCACCAAGCACAGTGCCTGATGAAGTAGACACTCAGTGACTAGCGAATGGATGACCGAATGAATGAATGAAGAAGTGAGCCTTCCCGACAACTCCATACAGAACTGGACCAACTGCTTCCACGGTTCATCTTGGTCAAGTCTGATTCCCATCGGTGGCATGACCGATGGAGATGCCCCTGGCATCAGTGTCTCCTCTTTCCCTTTGGTTCAGGTCAGACCTTCAATTCAAGGTTCCTAAATGCTGATATTATTTTATTGTTACAAAGTTTAGTAGAATATGAAAAAAAATACACTTTCTTCATAATATTATAGATTAATTTCCTCAATTTTATGCCACTATGGCTGCCTACTCTTAAATTTTCCATACAGGTCTACTTGAAAATTTACTCTAGGGTTCTTCTGTGATCTCATTCAACCTGCCAGATCACCCTAGCTCTACAATGTGCATCCCCAACATCATAATCTGAAACTCCCTCATCCTTGTGCTAGCTTTATTTGTAGTCAGAGTAGTTTATGGTCTATACTTTAGCGCAAGGAAAACGCTACTATCCATTTTCCAAGGCACAAGTTGAACTTACGCTTAAGAGTCCAGCACAAAGACGCATTTCTCTGCATTGACTTTCCCTTTTCACGAGCTCTTCAATAAAATGGTTTAACAAATGGAGCCATTACTTTCAATTAATATTTATTCAAAACAGAATGATCTCTATGTGACTAGGTGCACCTGGGAAGGATGGTTCACATAAAGGCATTTAGAATAAAAGTCAGGAGTGGAGTCCTGAAGGGGCAGGTTGAGAGCAACAAGGTAGACCTCACCAATTCCTCAGTTGGTAGCCCAGCCTACATAAGATATAGGTATTAGGCAGTAAACGGTGTGATTCCTGGTGTTTTTAAAATACCCTCCATCTTGCTATTTAGAGGCAAAGACATGGGAGTCAAGTCATCATCCATAGTTGACACACTGGCCAGCCTTTATCTAAAGAATGAAAAGGGTTACATGGTCAACCAAGTTGGCAACATTCTGCTTATCTTTCTCTTGGATATTTACAATGGACATTAACAGCTTAGACGCAGGGAGACGTCTTAGATTGTAGAACTCTGCTTAACCTTGTTTAATATAACATTTTGACAAACCTATTTTTGTCACTAAATGTCTTTAGAAACATGGCATTCTGTAGAAGATAATTTATAAGAGGCGGAACTAACTCACTCTTCTTGGAAGTTAATAGTATGAAAGGAAGGAAGCTGCCTCATATACCGAAGAGTGTAGTCTTTGACCAGGTTCAGAGACATGGGTTCAATTCCCCACTAACCTACTTACTGGCTTTGTGGCCTCAGGTGAGTTACTAAACCTTTCTGTGCATCTATAAATTGAAATTCTATATTGGTTTTTAAATCTAAGCATTTTACCTCTAATGCATGTAAAATATCTTTATATGTATTACATATTATCCATGTTTTTATAATCTGGGCTCACCTTTGCATCTTTGTCCTTTCTAGGACTGTTTCACCCTTGGTCATCATCCCTGGTTTAGAGTAGCCAGATGTAGTAGATAAGAGCAGGAGCATTGGATTAAGATACACTTGAATTCAGTTTTTCGTTCTGCCATTTACTAGCTGTGTGGTCCTGGGCAAGTTACTTGAACTCTATGGGCCTTAGTTTCTTTATCTGTGAAACAGAACTGCAGGGAGGATCAAAATAGTTAAAGCACATACAGTGACCAGCAGGGGGCCTACTTCAGAGTAAATGGCACAGAAAAAAGCTGTCCCAGGATTCTGGTTTTCATTTCCTGTCTCCACACTTTTAATCTCTGGCTTGGCTGTGATCTCTTGACTTAATCCCATTGCTAAGCACATTTGATCCTGGGAGCCAACGTTCCTGACAGTGGAGTCCAACAAATCTCTCTTCCATTTCCATCCCCAAACAGTAGCTTCCTCCCTGGGGCAACTGGTGTTTATAATTTACTTCCAGATCCCTGGCCCAGATGCAGGGAAAAAGAACAGACAACGATTTCTCTTCCCACAGCCTCCCACACATTAGTTTTCCCTGCATGTCTGACGTTTGACTTCTAAGTGCCCTCTGGCTGTGATTACTCAGGCAAACTGAAGTGGACAGATGGAACAATTATTTGGAAAGCCCAACCAATTTTGGAAAGCAAAACAAAAAGACAGAAAAAGAAAACCCTACACCCAACTCTGCAGTTGAGAGGAAAGAGTTTATTGGTTTAAATTATTCTTATTGCCTGCTGGCATCGATTGTATTTTCCAGGTAATTGGTCAGCTCTCCCCATTTGTCTGTCTCTGTAGAGAAATGATCTTTTCTTAGATATCGGCACTCCAGGTAGCCCTTTGTTGTGGGAATGGATGTGTTTGGGCAAAGCTTGTCTAAAAGCAAAATTTTAAAGTGACTCTGATCAATTCATTGGCTTTCATGATAAACACAGAAGATGTTATATTAATGGGAATAAATGCATCTCTGAAAATGACAAGAAATCAAACTTTAAAAGAAAGCATACTTTCAAAATCAAGTACTTGAAAAATTTCTGAGAAAACTATAATTAATGTTTCATGGAATCAAGTTCTGGAATCAAGCTGCCTGATTCCATTTCTGGCTCCATCACATTTTTTTCTGTGCAAACTAGTATTAATATAAATTATTTAGCCTCTGAGTTTGTTTCCTGGTCCCTTCAGCAGAGATAATAGCAGTACTTACTCATAGAGTAATGATTAAATGAAATAGCTGTGTAACTGCCTGCTACATAGTAAATTCCCAGTAAATGGTGGCAGTTATTAATAAGTTATTTATCAATAGCCTTATGTTTCAGGCTATAAAAGTTAAAGATGGAAAAACCAGGAACCCCAGATGATGGCAGCTCAGGGCCTCTGTGGGGTTTCAGCTCTTATTTTTCTGGTTCAATTCACAGACTGCTGCAGCTTCAAATTCTCTGGAGCACATTTCTGTTCAGTGAGAGGTGCCTATGTATAGGAGACCATCACGTAGTAGTTGAAATTCGTTCATTTTTCACAAATATGGCGAGAATCTGATTCAATGCCAGCTGAACAATGAGTGTAGATTTGCTGTGGCAATGACAGGCCCTAATTGGATCTTCAATGCTGAAACTGTTATCTGGGTAGGGGGCACATGCTTTGGCCTTCCCTTGGTGCCGTCCTGCCTGAGTTTAGGAGGCTATGCTGCATAACTTAAGGTCCTGTGAATTGTGTTTCAGACTTTCTTCCATTCTGGAATAGAAATCAAAGGCAGACTTTGATGGCTTATAGCCTAAATTGTTCTCGCCCATGCAACAGGGTCAGCCACTGTGTAACAGAGGTCAAAGACTTTTCCCGAAAGATAATAAAAAAATTAGTAGTAACTACCACATATTGAGTATCAGGCACCCATCTAGATGTTTTACCAGAATTATTTAATTCCTAAAACCACTTTCTGAGGGAGGAATTCTTATTAAGTCTACTTTTCAGAAGAAAAAACAGGCACAGAGGAGTTAAGCAGTTTGACCAGATCACATAGCTAGTGGCTGGTAGTCTGGATTTGAATTCAGGCCTTTGGATTCCAAAATCAGAAAGCTTAATTAACTACTCTGTTATCTTTTATGAGATCTAGTTTCCATCTGGGGACAAGCTGAAACACCTGTTTTTCTGGAAAGCCCTTTGCCATGGTGTAGGGCCACACAACCAATCCATGAGAGCCTGCAATGAAATCCAGACTAACTCCAGGTCTGTCCTAAATAACAGTGAGGAAGATGATTGATATTTAACAGAGGTAACAACTACGACAATTTAGTGAACAAGTTCCGTACACTAGCTACCATACTCAGCACTTGAAAATTCACACAAGTAACCCTCACAGAAACTGCCACTCTGGCGACTAATAAGCCTGCATTTGCATCTAACTCTGCCATTTAGCAGCTGTGGAACTTTCAGTACGCATTTAGATTCTCTCTCTCTCTCTCTCTCTCTCCCTCATTTTCCTCATTTAAAAAAACAAAATTTGGTGTGAGAATTAAATGAGATAATGTGTGATAGACACACGGTGCCTAGAAGATGCCAGGCCTCAATAAATGTTAGTGTCACTCTTATTATCTCTTTTCTACAATATGAAGAAATACAGTCTCTCAGAGAAAGTGGATGAACTGAGCCTTCATGCCTAACAACGTCTGTTTGTAAAATCGGGGTCAGTTTCAATCCAAAGCTGAATGACTCTTTCCACTTGACCCATGGCTGTCACACAAGGCCACCTGTCAGAAACAACTGGAAAACATGCTTAAAATCTAGAGTATTTGCTCCCATCCTGGGTGATTCTGATGCAGCAGGAGTGGACTTTTCAGCTGCACCATTGCAGGGCCCGATTGGGGTCCACTGCTCTGGCTCTGGCCACCACCTTTGTCTCAGGGTCCCATCTCCCCTGTTCCACCTAAGGGAGTGTGTCTATTATCAGTGACTGCAGAGAACCCTCTGATTTAGCCTGGGCTGCCATTACAAAATATCATAGACTGGGTGGCTGAAACAACACAAATTTATTTTATCACAGTTCTAGAAGCTAGCTGGAGTCCAAGTTCAAGGTGCCAGAATGGTCAGTTTCTGGTGAGGTCACCTACTTGCTCTATGCTCACTTGACAGGTCAGGGGTGGGGAAGCAAGCTCTCTGCTGTCTCTTTTTATAAGGGCATTAATTCCATCTCGAAGGTCCTATCTTCATGAACCAATTATCTCCCAAAAGTCATACTGCTAAATATCATAACCTTGGTGGTTAGGACTTCAATATATGAATTTTGGAGGAAAACCATTCAGTCAAAAGCATCTTCCTAATTAATTTAAGATGTTCTCCTTTTCCATTCTACTTTAGCAGCAATAGTCTTTTAAAAAATTAAAAGATATTGGCATAGCACTTGTTTGCTGGGCACTGTACCCAAAAGACTATTTATTTATTCACTACTTACCCTTGGTCTGCCTTCAAAAAAGTATATAGGATGTCTTCTGGGAATTTAAAATCTTCCCAGGAAACACTGAAAAAGAACACGTGAGATCGCACCCTACAGAAAAGCAGGGTCATTTTCCTGTCTGTGGTTTCCATTGCCCTGTTGCTATTGTTATTCACAGAAATGTGGACATCTGCCCTAATAGCTAATACTCTTCATTTCTCCAGTCACCCTCTCTTCTCTGCTTGCTCAGGCTTTTGTTGCAGGGCACAGTGACTGAGTCATCAGCTGGCTCTGGTCTTCATGTGCCTCAGCAGACGCAAAGGGCAGCATCTTTGTCTTAGCTGGTGATCTGAATAATTCCCATCTCTATGTTCCTGAAATTAAAATGATGATGATGATGATGATAGCAAGTAGCCTTCGCTAATCACTTAAGGTGTGCCAAGTACAATTTTATTTAATCCTCACAGCAACCCTAAGAGCTCCACTTCTCATCCTGCAGAAGTGAAAGCTGAGGCTTAGAGAGGCTAGGTATGTTACTCAAAGTCATATACAGTGAATAAATCAGGGAACCATGGAGACAGGCACTTTCTTGTTTCTGCCTCTGACCAGATTATTTTCATCCCTTTAATGTTCTCTCCTATTGTATTCCTCTGATATATTGGCTTAGAAATAGGGTGTCTCATTGGCCAGGTTTTCTACATCATGGAGGTGATGTCAATATATAGGGGGGCTGATAGGGAATGTCAGTCAACATGAAAAATTCAACCATCACCAGTCTAGGGAGACAATAGAGTAAAACAGATTCCTAGACCCAAGTCTCACTACTACGTTTAATATTAAAACCGATTTCAAGAGACAACCACTGGGATAGTTGAAAAATTATAAATCCAGTTTAATAAATGTTCTCTAATTTTATTTGTCACATATTAGAACTGGATTCAGAATCTAAAAATCACTGTTAAACTGAGGAATCTGAATAAGCAGGAGGTCCAAAACAAAGTCAAGTAGACTCAATTTGATTATGTTTGGTAAACATGGTTTGGTAAGAAGTGTTTTCAAAACATCATTGTCCTATCCAATGCGTATTTACCAAGTAAAACACATAAACTGCACTCCAGAAAGCATTCAAATTTAAAGACACTAATGCATCATTTCTCCAGCATTTGTTACCCAAAATTCTTTTGCAGAAACAATTCTTATGGAGTATTATTGAAAACCCATTCTCCAGAGGAGACTGACCCATTTCTCACTAGCAGGATAGCCTCTCCGCTACAGGGACACTCGCAGAGACTGTAGGGCCCTAAATGATAGCTGGTCCAGTTGATGCCTCTGATGCAGCCTTTAGAAGCCATATCCAAGTTGAGGTCTGAAATATTCTTGTACCTTTATAGATATCTATACATACACTGAATGGTAACTTTTTAGAGGTAGAAATGGAACAGAATAGCATAGTGGTGAAATACACAAGTTTTGAGATTTGACCCCATCATCTCAGTCTTGGGCCTTGTATCTAGAGTGAAGATATTAGTGATATTCACTTCCTAGGGCTGTTGTGAGGGTTAGATAAGAAAATGCCTATATATCTTTTAGCAAAGCCACCAGATAGTGAGAACTAAATAGTAAGAACCATGTTTTTATTACTACTGTAACCACTATCAATACCACCATTTTACTACCACTATTGTTACTGTACCATCATGCTATTACCATTACTCCTCCTCCTCCTCTTCCAACTACCACCACTACCCCCATGGCAACTACAACTACACTATTACTGTCCATCTTAATACACTTTTAAAATGTCTTTTCTACATCCTCATTTTCTTGTGTGTTCTTTTACTCCTTCTATTTATAATAAGAAATGAAATTGTTTTTCCTTTCAAAGGAGTCACTTGAGACTGGAACATCAATTTATTTGAGCAGGTGTGTGTCAGTGTTGCTGTGAATAAAAGGCTCCAATATGCTCTGCTGACATATTTCATTAAAACAATGAAGTGTGGGTTGTACATAAATTCATATTTTCAGCTCAAGTCCTACTTCCTTTCAAAAGCCTTTGGCCCACATTGATGTCTGCCTTCTCTGAAACAGCAATCATTATATTTTCTAATTCTTCCATGTTTGTGAAACTTATTTCTCCGATCAGTAAGCTACCTGTAGGCAGACTTTAATACCATAAACATAATAGGCATTCCACAAATATTGATATGTGAAGATGGTATTGAATAAGTCAAGACTCTGAGCCCTATAAAGATATTTATTTGCTCATGTAACCTAAAGTCCAGGGACAGGTCAGGGCCGGCTAGGTCTGGGGGCTCACAAGTTGCCATCAGGGTTCAGTCTCCCTCTCTCAGATCTGCTTCCCTCTCTCAGATCTACTTCCCTCTGCTATTTCCAGGTATGCTCATACCTTGTGATAGAGGGCTGTGCTCATATTCTCACAGCAACAAACGCAGTGGAAAATACACTTTCCCTAGCCACTCTGCCTCCCGGGTTCACGCCATTATCCTGCCTCAGCCTCCCGAGTAGCTGGGACTACAGGCGCCCGCCACCACGCCTGGCCAATTTTTTTTTAGTAGAGACAGGGTTTCACCGTGTTAGCCAGGATGGTCTGGATCTCCTGACCTTGTGATCCACCTGCCTCAGCCTCTCAAAGTGCTAGGATTACAGGCGTGAGCCACTGCTCCTGGCCTGTCTCATGTTCACTTCTAATGCAAAGAGGAAAATATCTTTCTCAAGATCCCATGAGAATTTCCTGGCTTCTCATGGACTCTAATTGAGGTTTGTGTCTATTATTGAATCAATCACTGCCCAAAGTAGTGGCATACACTGATTGGTTTAGGTCTAGGGCACATGCTCCATCCCAGGGTGGGTATGGAGTAAAACAAAGCACAGGTCCAAAAATAGAGAAGGGGTCATTCCCAGAGGAATATCCGATCTGGAATCAGGAAGGGAACTATATACTGGGTTCATGGAAGCAGCAAATGTGAAACATCCCTCTCCCTTTAGATAATGTGTTTACCTATCATCTTGGCCACAATGCCTAGTATAGTGCATCACACATGCTGACAAGATGCTTAATAAATGTTTGCTAGAGGGAGAGAGAAAGAAAAGTATTCACTATGCTAGATGAACCATTGATTTGAAACTTGTAACAGTTTTGCATGCATAAGTCAACCCCATCTAATACATATTTGAAACGGGATTTGGAATTTCAGAATATAAAGTTACTCATTAGTGTGATTAGCTTCAGCCTGTGCCAACTACAAGTTTTCCATAAGCATTAGCTCTTGGCTTCCTTACTTGAAATGTTTCTTGGTAAAAACACCAGGAAAGAAATAATTCATGTCTGAATATGGCCAAAATTCTTAGCTGTTGGCTCCTGGAATTATACATTGAGCCCTGAAGCCATACGATGGAAGAAATACAGCCTTTCTTTTCTTCTTCTTCTTCTTTTATTTTTCTTCTGGAGATGGAGTCTCGCACTGTCCACTGGGCTGGAGTGCAGTGGCGCAATCTCGGCTCACTGCAACCTCCGCCTCCCAGCTTCAAGTGATTCTCCTGCTTCAGCCTCCCAAGTAGCTGGGATTACAGGTGTCTGCCACCACGCCCAGCTAATGTTTTGTATTTTTAGTAGAGACGGGGTTCCACTATGTTGGCCAGGCTGGTCTCAAACTCCTGACCTCGTGATCCGCCCGCCTCGGCCTCCCCAAGTGCTGGGATCACAGGCATGAGCCACTGCACCAGGCCCCATTTTTGAAAGAATTTTAAATTGCCCCTTACAGAATCCGCTGGAGAACTGATTTAGCAGAGCCTTGTCGAAGTAATTTACCTTCCATTTTCAGCTCTACTACACTTTTGGCCCAATGGGTTTTTAATGGTAATAATGGTCTCTTTGCATAGGGGGTTAATGACAGAGTAAAAATAGAAACTAACCCCACTTCAGTGTTGTTTCTTCTAATAAGGTGCATAAATATGATATGAGGTTCATTCTCGTCTCACTTTTATCTGAACATGAACATGTGCTATGGTTTGAATGCCCCTTCCGAAACTCCTGTTGAAATTTAATTGCCATTTTGACAGCATCAAGATATGGGAATTTTAAGAGGTAATTAAGTCATGAGGGCCCTCATGAATAGATTAATGTCATTATTGCGGGGAGTGGGTTACTGTGGGTATGGGTTCCTGACAAAAGGATGAGTTTGGCCACCTTCCCCTCTCTCTCATACATACTTTCTTACCCTTCTGCTTTCTGCCATGGGATGATGCAGCAAGAAGGCCCTCGCGTGGTGGCTCAAGCCTGTAATCCCAGCACTTTGGGAGGCCGAGACGGGCGGATCACGAGGTCAGGAGATCGAGACCATCCTGGTTAACCTGGTGAAACCCCGTCTCTACTAAAAATACAAAAACTAGCCGGGCGAGGTGGTGGGCGCCTGTAGTCCCAGCTACTCAGGAGGCTGAGGCAGGAGAATGGCGTAAACCCGGGAGGCGGAGCTTGCAGTGAGCTGAGATCCGGCCACTGCACTCCAGTCCAGGCGACAGAGCGAGACTCTGCCTAAAAAAAAAAAAAAAAAAAGGCCCTCACCAGATGGAGCCCCTTGATCTTGGACTTCAGAACTGTGAACCAAATAAACCGCTGTTCTTTATAAATTCCCCAGTGGTGTTCTGTTATAGTAATAGCACAAAATGGAATAAGACAACATGGGAATTAGATATTATAAATTGAGAAGCATTGATTTTCCTATGCCCTGTCAAAGCCACTTAACTCTCCTTGGCCCGTCACTGTACTGCTCATCTCTTCCATTAGCTACAAACGAGAGGTGAGTTTAGGTCCCTCTGACAAGGATTAATGAATCAATACCAGTAAATTCCTTCCAAGACTGAATTCTTGTAAGTTCAACTTTTTTTCTTCTAGAAGGAAAATTGCCCATGTTCAATATACTTTTTATTCAAAATTAACTTGAATTAATTCTGTCTACTCATGAAGTTGGAAGCTAAGAGAAGCCACACTGTTGAAGAGTCAGCAAAGATGTGTTTTAGAATTTAATATCACTGGTAGGTAATATCCTATTTGTATGATAAAAACTGAATTTTGGGCTGGTAGCAGTGGCTCCTGCCTGTAATCCCAGCATTTTGGGAGGCTGAGGCAGGTGGATCACCTGAAGGCAGGAGTTCGAGACCCACCTGGCCAACGTGGTGAAACCCCATCTCTACTAAAAATACAAAAATTAGTCAGGTATATCAGTGGGTGCCTGTAGTCCCAGCTACTCAGGAGGCTGAGGCAGGAGAATCGCTTTAACCTGGGAGGCGGAGGTTGCAGTGAGCAGAGATCGTGCCATTGCTTTCTAACCTGGGCAACAGAGCGAGACTACTTCTCAAAAAACAAACCAAACAAATACTCACCTATAGAAACTTAGCTAGGGAAACATCAAAACTCTATAAATTTTTATTTTTAAAGTAACTATAACATCAGTATTAGTTGCTAGATGGTCTGGTGATAGGCTACTGAGGGAGGCGGCTGACCCGTTTATCTGCTAACAAAAAGAAACAGATGAGAAGTGGGAATTACACTGAAAGAGGCTCGAAATGATGTTACTGGCTGCTAATTTATTTTTTAGCTTAATATACTCCAGTGGACACAGGACATCACTCTGCTGAAATATTGTTTGCCACTGTCGTTTTTGGAAAGATTCAAAATTGTTCATCAATGTTAAGTGTGAATGCTTTGACCAAACAACTTTAATTAATTTTCAAGGGCTCCAAAGACTACTTCTGGCTCGATGTGGAGAATTTAGGAAAAGAATAATGGATGCCACTAGATGTCTACTGAAACAGAAATATATGGCAGTAGATTTTGTGCAGAAATGGGCTTCAGGATACAATAGGAAATAAAATAAGCATTTGTCAGTGTATGAGATTCTGAAACTTGCTGCAAACAGATACGACATAGAAAAAATGAAGACTAAAATAAATATGTTATACAAGAACAATTTCAACATTTAAAACAGATAACAGATTTTCCTAATTTTCAGAGTAATAAATTTTCATCAAATACATTTTGGAAAATTCTTAAACATTTCAAAAAGATTAAGGCCGGGCGTGGTGGCTCATGCTTATAATCCCAGCACTTTGGGAGGCTGAGGAGGGAGGATCATTTGATGTCAGGAGTTCAAGACCAGCCTAGCTAACATGGGGAAACCCCATCTCTACTAAAAATAGAAATATTAGCCATGCATGGTGGCAGGCACCTGTAATCCAAGCTACTCAGAAGGCTGATGCAGGAGAATTGCTTGAACCCTGGAGGTGGAGGTTGCAGTGAGCCGACATCACAGCACTGCGCTCCAGCCTGGGTGACAGAGTGAGAGTCTCAAAAAAAAAAATTAAAATTACCTAATTCCATTACTCAGAAATAGTCACTTTATTTCAGTATTTTTTTCTTTCATTCTTACATGCATTTACTTCTTTTTTGAAAACTCTTATTAAGCCTTTAGGAAAAATTTGGAAATTCAGGGGAATATAAAGAGATTTAAAAATCATTCATAATTCTGTCAGCAAGCAGTAACCACTGCTAATATTCAGAATATATTTGCTTCTAGTATTTTATTATGTATTTTTGCATAGCTTTCATATAAAATTCTGTCATTTTGTTTCCCTTAAAATTACAGCCATGCAAACCAGCAATTCCAGTCATGGGTATTTATCTCAGAGAAATGAAAACTTGTATTTAAATAAAAGCCTTCACATGAATGTTCATAGCAGCTTTATTTGTAGTAGCCCAAAGGTTTAAACAATCCTAATGTCTTTCAATTCTGAAAGGCCAAACTGTGGTATATCCATGCCATAGAACACCATTCAACAATAAAAAGGAAGAATTATTATACATGCAAAAACTTGGATTAATCTGGAGTATTATGCTGAGTCAAAAAAGCCAATCTTAAAAGATTAGCTATTGTATGTTTTTATATAAGATTCATGAAATAAATTACAGAAATGTGAAGTACATCACTGGCTGCCAGGAGAAGTGGGACAAGGAGGTGCTGTTTCTATAAAAGGGTAGCAGGAGGGATACTTACAATGGAACTGTTCTGTATCTTGACTGTGTTGGTCTTTACATGAATATAGATACATGTTATAAAATTACACGGAAATAAGCACACACACACACACACACAGTAAGTACATGTAAAACTGGGAAAACCTGAATGTCAGTGGATTGCATCAATGTCAATTTCTTGGTTATAATATTACAGTATAGTTCTACAGGTTGTTGCCATGGAGGGAACTGGGTAAAGCATGTATAGAAACTCTTTGTAGTATTTCTTACAACTGCATGTGAACCTACATCTATTTCAAAATAAAATTTAAGACAAATCAAAATGAAATCAAAATACAGCATAAGCATTTTACCATATAAATACAATTTTAGCTGGGAACATTCTCAGTAAACATAATTTTAATGCCTATATAATATCCTATTATTGAAACATTATTTACCTAATAATTTCCCTAATATTGGATATTCAACATTGAGATGTGTGCTACATTACCATATCACAAATAACAGTGCAAAAAAGACCTCTGTGCATAAAACTGTATCTCATTTGTAAGGAAATATTTTTCCTTAGAAAATTAAAAAATATTTTTCTCAGAAAAATATTTCATAAAGTCAGTGCTGGGAGACATTAACAGTTGTAATGCAAAAATCAGATCATATGGTTAAATATATTTGGAAAACAGCTTTGTTCATTCCAGGAATTAGCCTTTAATAGACAAGTATATATTGTGAATCATCTAGCGGCAATAATCTAATCAATGTTTCCAAAACTTACTTGCTCTGGAAAACCTTATTGCAGAATAAAGATGATTGCTAATTCTTCAACTCTACTCCCCATACTCCCTGATTCTACGTGGGCTCTGTGACTGCTTTGATCAGCAGACTACTGGGGAAGTAATGCTGTACCGGTTTCTGGGCACAAACTTTAAAAACATGGCAGACTCCATTTACTGTCACTTGAAACACTCCCTTTGGGGGAACCCAAAAGCCATGTAAGAAACCTGAATACCTTGCAACTGCCACATTAGCCCAAGATGACTATGTGGAGAGACTGTGTGGAAAGAGGAAGATGCTCAGCTAGCACCAGTTGGCTCAGAAACCACAGCTCAGGTATTAGACAAGTGAATGATGCCATCTTGGACACTTTAGCCTTAACAGGAGCAAATGGATGAAAACCAAAGAACCAAGCCAACAACCAGAATGAAGACTCCAGACATACTTTGTCAATGAAGTTTTCCCAGACATCTCCAGCTATTTGAGACAACTCAACAACCCCTGAGTCTTTGTGGAGCGTAGATGAACCATTTCCACTATGCTCTGCCCAAATCCCTAAACTATAAAATCATCAACAAAATAAAATGGTTGTTTAAGCCATTAAATTTAGGGTTATTTGTTACACAGCTATAGATAACCATTACACTTCTTCTTTATTGTCATGGACAGTACAACATAGTGTTTCAGATCATTTGGCTTTACAATCAGGGTATCAAAATTGTGTATAATTTACTAGAGGTGTGATTTTGGGTAATTAAATTCCTTAAAAGAGTTTCTGCTTTGGTAATGTGGAAATAATAATCATACTTATTTTACAGAGTTGTAATACTATGATGAGATTACATTTGTAAAGTGTTCAGATATTTTAGGTTCTGTAGGCCAGTTTCTATTTTAACTAGTCAACTCTGTTGTTGTAGTGTGAAAGCAGCCATAGGCAGTTTGTAAAAGAATGGTCATGGTCTATAAATAGACCTTATTTATAAAAGTTGAGGTAGGCTGAATTTGCACTGAAGGATTTAGCTTGTCAATCTTTGTTCTAGAGGTTGGACCAAGAGCGTTTTCAGCCTATCGAGAATATGAGAAATTCTGTCTAAAATTTAATACTCTACATGCCCTTGTGGGATCTGCTCCTTCAGGACAAACTGGCTACTATGTTAGGCATGTACATGAGCACCCAGAGCAGTGTAGCTTCAATTTTACCATATTACTTCCTACAAGATTAGCTACATCAGCTGCTTCTACAAACTTTAATTGGTAATGATCTATGTACAAGGCATAGATACCCTAGTACTTGGTTAAACTTGCAATTAGGAAAGTCAGCTTTTTTCTTGAAGCAAAAGTGATTTGGATTCTTTTTTTAAGCACAAAGTAGATATTCAAAGTTAACTAAAGCAGTAGGCATAATCACTAAATATAGACAGTGGGCTTCGACAGAAAAAGGCATGGGTTAGCAAAGAAAAGACCCGAGTTCTACTGCCAGTTTTAGCTTGTAACTAGCTGTGTGACTTTGGGGAAGTCACACCACTGGGCCTCAGTGTGCTATAAATTTATAAAATGAGACTAATAATTCCTTCCTTAGCTGCCTCATAACATTTAGAAAAAATAAAAAATGCCACATGAAATTTATAGATCTCATACTGTAATGTAGTGAACTATTTATTTGTCATCTTCCTAGTTAGAATATGAGCTTCCATAACGCCTTATGGATTTTTAAATACCCATTTCTTGACACAGTACATTAGCAGACTCAGCACTTATTAAATGTTGGCAAAATGAATACTTCAGTGGATAGATGAATGAAAGTTTGTAAACTCAATACTTAAGAGCAGAAATTAAAACAAGGTTTATTATCATGAAGCAAATCAACACATTTTGGGAAAAAAATCTGAAAAAGGATCAGCACCATTTATACTAGTAATTTCCCTGTGCCATCTTCTTTGAATCCCTGACATATGAAAAGGCTTCACGCATTGAATGAATCACTGAAACTTGCTGTCAGTCTGCTTTTGTTCTGAGAGTGAATGGGGCAATAGGGGCATAGATGTTGGCCTCACTTTTAAACCAAAAATGACTAATTTTTTCAAAAGTCATATGTGCCATTGTCATCTTCAGCCCTTGAAACAGCAATGGCAGAAAAAATATCACTGTTGGGTGTTATGATCAAAAGTAATATTACTTTGAGAAACTTAAATTAAAACAAAGAAATATATTAAACAAGCACCTGTCAAGTTAACTCAGTACAATTTTATGCTTCAAGACAATATCATGTAGAGCAGCAGATGTTTTAGCCTTTTGAACAGTGATACATCTCTTCATTGGTCAGATAGGCCTCCCTTGACTAAAACAGCCTTAGAAAGTTTTGGAATTCTCCACTTGTTGGCAAATCCACGGGGCTGATGTATCTGCTGCCATGAAATTTTATATCTAATGTAATGAACTGATCAACAACTTGCAAATAAGTGTTTTTCAGAAAAGGTCTTTTACATGAAAAAATCTGCATGGGTGTGACTGTTGAGTAATGGATGTGCTTAATAGAATGTACGCAATTTTAATGCAAATGGGTTCTTTGGCAACAGTGTGGATTTTAATATCTTCAAATAAGAAGGAGGTTGCATTAGCCTTCCTTTTCAGGGCTGTCTGTGGCTGCACTGATATTTCTGTGGAAAGAGTAAATAGTCAGGATATTGGATTAAAGATTGGTAAAGATTGTTGTTAATCAGAGTGACTATTCCTCCCCTGAAAATGCAGGAGGGAAACATTATTCCCTTCTCAACTCCTTCCTACATAGTAGTGTTGCCGGCTACCTAAAGGAAAGAGGATTTGTATAGAAACTGATTTTTTTGACCAGCATAATTTTGCAAAATTCTGGTTCTAGATATTTAAATTTTTATTCTCCTTTGGAAGAAGCAAGCCATAGAATAGACTCAGTAGTGCCTTTTATTTGTTTGTTTATTTTGAGACAGAGTTTTACTCTGTCACCTAGGCTGGAATACAGTGATGTGATCTTGGCTCACTGCAACCACAGTCTCTGGGTTCAAGCAATTCTCCTGCCTCAGCCTCCTGAGTATTTGGGATTACAGGCATGTACCACCACACCCAGCTAATTTTTGTATTTTTAATAGAGATGGGGTTTCCTCATGTTGGCCATGCTGGTCTTGAACTCCTGATCTCAAGTGATCTGCCCACCTCGGCCTCCCAAAGTGCTGGGATTACAGGCGTGAGCCATCATGCTCGGCCGGTAGTGCCCTTCTGTTGTGCACATATACATCAGTCTCCGGGACAGAAAATTAAGCATACTTCATCTCTCCCATCCTTGTTCATCCAAATGTACATGATTCTAATAACAGGCTGCATTTTACAATTTCTTTTTACCCAGACACAGTTGACTTTTACAAAAATTCCATAATGTAGATAGAATATATGTTGTTATCCTTGACTGAGAGAAAAGTAATCAAAGGAGGGGAAGTGTCTTAAAGGAGCTATGGTAATTATCTCACCACAACCTATAATTCTCTGATTTAAGTGAAAATTTACTGAATGGCTTTAAGGAATGAAGCATAGGACTCATTTATTGTGTCCCAGGATCTACAGCAGATTCTTGGCTGTCACACATGGTCACTTCTTTCCACTCTTTGCTCAGGTATAATTTACTATTCTCAATTTCACATTGTAAAACCTGAGGCACAGAATAGAGAGTTGCTCAAGGTCACACAACACAATAATGACAGAGACAGGTAATGCTATTAATATACTTAAACCTACTAGTAGAAATCTCAAGCTTTGCTTGTTAATATTATAACATTTTCACACACACAGCGAAATTGAAAGAATTTTACACTAAACACCTTGTATTAGTCAGGGGTCTCCATTGAAATAGAATCCGTATGATATATAGATACACAGAATAAGAGAGAGTATACATAGATATCTACACACAGATTTATTATGAGGGATCGACTCAGATGATTATAGAGGCTGAGATGTCCCAGGATCTACCATCTGCAAGATGGAGTCCCAGGAAGTTGGTGATGTAGTTCCAAGCCAAACCCGAAGGCCTAAGAATCAGGAGCACTAATGGCTAAGGGCAGGAGAATATGAATGTTCCAGCTCAAGCAGAGAGCAAATTCACCCTTCCTCTGCTTTTTCATTCTGTAGTTTCTCAACCTGATTCCCACCTGCATTAATGGGGGCAGGCTTCTTTACTCAGTCTAACAACTTAAATATTAATTGTATTGGTTCTTTCTCACACGGCTATAAAGAACTACCTGAGACTGGGTAATTTATGAAGAAAAGAGGTTTAATTGACTCACAGCTCTACGGGCTTTATAGGAGACATGCTGGGGAGGCCTAAGGAAACACAATCATGTCAGAGGTTGAAGGGGAAGCAGGCACAATCTTTACATGGCAGAGCAGGAGAGAGAGAGAGAGTGAAGGGGGAAGTGCCACACACTTTTAAATCATCAGTTCTCAGGAGAACTCACTCACTGTGATGAGAACAGCAAGGGGAAATCTGACCCCACAATCTAATGATCTCCTACCAGGCCTCTCCCCTGACACATGGGAGTTACAATTTGACATGAGATTTGGGTAGGGACAGAGAGCCAAACCGTATCACTAATCTCTTCTGGAAACACCCTGACAGACACACCCAGAAAAAAAAATGTTTCACCAGTTATCTGGGCAATCCTTAGTGCATTCAAGTTAACAAATATAACTAACCATCACATACCCACATACTAACCCATATACCATTAGTGTTTTGCTAAATTTGTTTTAACTTATATCTATTCAGTTATCTATTCCTCTATGTATTCACCAAATCATTTTATTTCCTGACACATTTTAAAGTGAATTGCAAATATTGGAACGCTTCTTCCTAAATATTCACTATGCATATCATGCACTTCAGCTTAATATTATTATTTAAAATTACATACAATAAAGTCCACAAATCTAAAACTATACAGTAAGCCCTCACCTCAAGTTGTTGATAGGTTCTTACAAATTGACTTTAAGTGAACCAACATACAGCAGGCCTTCAAATAACATTGGTTTGTTCAACATGGTTTTGTTATAATGATGATGAGGGGAAAAACTGGTCTTGTTACTTGTTTCACTTAAAGTCACAGTTTCCAAGAATTGATGACATTAAGTGAGGCCTTACTATTCATTCACAAAGTTTTGATAAAACTATACACCTGTGTAATACAAACCCCTGTCAAGTTACAGAACATTACCTTCATCCCAGAACATTTCCTTACACACCTTCTTAGTCAATAGCCTCTTCCACCTTCCCATTACCAGAGGCAAGCACTTCTTCAAGTTTTTTCACCTTACAGTAATATTACTTGGACTAGAATTTCATATAAATGTAGTCATATAGTATGCATATGCACTCTTTTCTGCAAGCTTTATTTCACTCAGCATAGTGTTTCTGACAGTCATCCATTCTGTTGTGGATGTTAGTAATTTTTCTGTCAATTGCTGAGTAGTATTTTATTGTTTGAGTATACCAAAGTCTGTGTATTTGTTCTTGTATTGATTAACCCCAGAGCTACTTCCAGTTTGGGCTATTAAGTATATAGTTGCTAAGGCTTCTTGTACGTGTCTTTTCTGAACTCCTATTTTTCTTTCTTTTGGGTATGTATTTAGTTATATAAGAGGTAGCGTGAACATTTCCAAAATAATTGTATCATTTTTATTCCTAGCAGCAACGTATGACAGGTCCAGTTCCTCCACAACTGCATCAACGTTTAGTGTCAGGCATCTTCATTTTAGCCATTCCAAATGGTATATATTCATTTCATATGGTTGTAATTCTCATTTCCCTCATGATTAATGAAACTGAGCACTTTCCCATGTGTTTATTGGCCATTAATATATTTTCATCAAGTGTTCAGATCTTTCAGTTAATTTTGGGGGGAGTGGTATTAATAAGGCCTAGATATCAGCCTTTTGCCACATACATGTTTTGACAATATTTTATCCTAGTTGGTGGTTTTTCTATTCATTTCCTAAATGGTATCTTTTGATAGGCAGTTTTTAATGTAGAAGAATTATAATTTATCTTTTTTGTTCTTTCATGATTGTTCCTTTCTGTAGTTTTCCCAAGAAGTATTTTGCTACCCCTGAGTTAAGAAGATACACCACTATGTTTTACTCTAAACTTTCATGTGGTTTATACAGGAGTTGAATTTTATTTTTTAAAACGGATATTGTTATTTCCACTTGGTTGGGGAAAAGACTTTTCTTTCTCCTTTACTTATTTATTTATTTTTACTGTTTACATTTCAAAAAGTAAGCATCCATGAGGATTTCATTCTAGGACCTGCATTCTGTTCTACTGATCTATTTGTCAATTCTTCCATTAATATTACAGTCTCTATTATTATATAAGTCATGAAGTACAGTAATGCAAGTATTCTAACATTGTTCTTCTTTTTCAAGATTGATTTGAATTAAGTCCTTTGCTTCTCTATATATTTTAGAATAGCTTACCAATTTTCTAAAAAATACATGCTATGATTATAACTGGGATTACATTTTATCTGTTGGTCAATTTGGAGATAAATAACATTTTAACAATATGGAATCCTCAAATCTAATCTATGAATATTTAAGCCTTAAATAATTTCTCTCAGCAGGGTTCTGCAGTTTAATTTTCTGCTACAGTAATTATTTTTTATTTGTACAAATTTATAGGGCACATATTAAATGTAAGTGTATATAATGCATTGTGATCAAGTTAGAGTATTAAAGGTGTCCATCACCTGAATATATTTTTGTTAACTATATTTATCCTACTCTGCTGTCAAATATTGAATTTATTTATTCTACCTAACTGTATGTTTGTACTCTCTAACCCACTTATCTTCATCCTCCCACCTCTCCCCAACTCACCATTCCCAGTCTCTGTTATCAATCTTTCCACTGTCTACTTCCACAGATTCAAATTTTTTAGGACCCACATATTAGTGAGAATATGCAATATTTGTCTTTTGGGGCCTGGCTTATTTCACTTAAAACAATGACTTCCAGTTCCACACAAGTTACTGCAAATGATATGATTTTAAACTTTGTTATAGACCAAATAGTATTCTATTTTGTATATATGCCACATTTTCTTTATCCATTCATTCACTGATGGAAATAGGTTGATTCCATATTTTTGCTATTATGAATAGTGCTGCAATAAATATGCAAGTGCAGAAATCCCTTTGATACATTAATTTCTTTTCCTTTGGGTAGATATCCAGTAGTGGAATGACTGGTTCCACTGGTAATTCTATCTGTAGTTTCTTGAAAAACCTCCATACTATTTTCTGTAGTGGCTGTATTTGCTTACATTCCCATCAACAGTGCATAAGAGTTTCCTTTTCTTTGCACTTTCACCAACATTTTTTATTTTGTTTCTTTTTAATAATTGCCATTCTGACTGGGGTAAGATGGTTTCTCATTGTGGTTCTGATTCACACTTCTCTGATGATTAGAGATGTTGAGCATTTTTATATACCTAGTGACCATTTGTAAGTTTTATTTCAAGAAATGTCTATTCATACATTTTGCTCACTTTTTAATAGGATTATTTGTTATCCTGTTATCTGAGATCCTTGTGTATTATAAATGTTAGTCCTCTGTTGGATGAAGGGTTTGCAAATAGTTTCTCCCATAAAACAGGTTGTCTCTTCACTCTGTTGAGTATTTCTTTTGCTGTGCAGAATGTTTTCAGTGTAATTAAGTCCCATTTGTCTATTTTTCTCTTGGTTCCCTGTGCTTTTGAGGTCTTAATCACAAATTTGTCTAGACCCATATCCTGGAGAGTTTTCCCTAGATTTTCTTCTAGTATTTTTATAGTTTCAGGACTTGTGTTTAAGCCTTTAATACATTTTGAGTAAATTTTTGTATATGGTGAGAGATGAGGACACAGTTTCATTCTTCTAAATGTAGTGATCCTATTTTCTTAGCACCATTTGTGAAGAAGGTATCCTTTCCCCAGTGTAAATTCTTGTAGGTTTTGCTGAAGATGAATTGGCTGTAAATATGTGGCTTTATTTCTTGGTGTTCTATGCTATTCCATTGATCTCTGTGTCTATATTTTTGCCAATGCCATGCTGCTTTGGTTACTATAGCCTTGTAATATGTTTTCATATATCTATATATGTGTGCGTATGCGTATGTGTGTGTATATATGTGTTAATGTATGTGTATATATATGTAAATATGGTTATATATATATATATATATAGAGAGAGAGAGAGAGAGAAATAGAATATATTCCTCACTAAAGTGATCCTCCCACTTCAGCCTCCCTAGTAGCTGGAACTACAGGTGTGCATCACCACGTCTGGCTAATTTTTTTTTTTTTTTTTTAGAGATGGGGTTTTGCCATGTTTCCCAGGCTGGTCTCAAACTCCTGAGCTCAAGCAATCTGCTCACCTCGGCCTCCCAAAATGCTGGAATTACAGGCATGAACCACCGTTCCTGGCCTACTATCTATATTTTTAAGTAAATAATTTAATTTTCTTGCATTCAAGGTTATCATTGATATGTGAGATTTTGTTTCTATCCTATTGTTGTTTTATATATTGTACCTTTTCCATTGTTTGTGTGGTTTGGTAGATTTCTTTAGTGGTATCCATTTGAATCCTTTCTCTTCCTCCTTTGTGTGATTGCTTTACCAGTGAGTTATGTATTTCGATGTGTTTTCATGATGGTAAATTTTGTTCTTTTGCTTCCAGGTTTAGGACTCCTTTGAGCCTTTCTTGTAGGGTCAATCTAGTGGTGGTAATGAATTCCTTCAGCATTTGCTTGTCTGGGAAAGTCTTAATTTCTCTTTCTTTTATGATGGATAAATTTGCTGGATATACTACTCTTTCCTTTCAACACTTTTAAAATAAATTTTATTTTATATTCAGGGGTATATGTCGGGTTTGTTATATAGGTAAACTTGTGTCATGGGGGTTTGCTGTGCAGATTATTTCATCACCCAGGTATTAAGTGTAGTACCCATTAGTTATTTTTCCCTATCCTTTCTCTCCCCCTACCCTTTGCCCTCCAATAGACCCCAGTGTGTTTTGTTCCCCTCTATGTGTCCATGTGTTCTCATCATTTAGCTCCCAATTGTAAGTGAGAACATGGGGTATTTGGTTTTCTGTTCCTGCATTAGTTTTCTGAGAATAATGGCCTCCAGCTCCATCCATGTCCCTGCAAAGGACGTGATCTTGTTTTTTTGTGGCTACATAGTATTCCATGGTGTATATGTACCATATTTTCTTTACCCAGTCTATCATTGGTGGGCATTTAGGTTGATTCTATGTCTTTGCTATTATGAACAGTGCTGCCGTAAACGTATGCATGCATGTGTCTTTATAATAGAAAGATTTGCATTCCTCTGGTTATAAACCCAGTAATTGGATTGCTGGGTTGAATGGTATTTCTGTTTTTAGGTCTTTGAAGAATCACCACAATGTCTTCCACAATCATTGAACTTATTTACACTCCCACCAACAGTGTATAAGCATTCCTTTTTCTCCACCACCTCACCAGCATCTGTTATTTTTTGACTTTTTAATAATATCTCTTCTGTCTTGTGTGAGATAATATCTCATTTGGGTTTTGATTTGCACTTCTCTAATGATCAGTGATGCTGAGCTTTTTTTTTATATGCTTGTTGGCTTCATGTATGTCTTCTTTTGAAAAGCATTTTGTCATTTGCCCACTTTTTAATGAGGTTGTTTTTTTCTTGTAAATTTGTTCAAGTTCCTTGTAGATGCTAAGTATTAGACCTTTGTCAGATGCATAGTTTGCAAAAATTTTATCCCATTGTGAAGGTTGTCTGCTCACTCTGTTGTAGGTTTCTTTGTTTTGCAGAAGCTCTTTAGTTTAATTAAATCCTATTTGTCAATTTTTGATTTTGTTACCATTACTTTCATCATGAAATCTTTGCCCATGCCTACATCCCGAAGGGTGTTGCATAGGTTATCTTCCAGGGTTTTTATAGTTGAGTTTTACATTAAAGTCTTAATCCATCTTGAGTTAATTCTTTTATATGATTTAAGGAAGGGATCCAGTTTCAATGTTCTGCATACGGCTAGCCAGTTATGCAGCACCATTTACTGAATTGGAAATTCTTTTCTCATTGCTGGTTTGTCTCAGGTTTGTCAAAGATCAGATATTTGTAGGCGTGTAGGTTAATTTCTGGGCTCCATACTCTATTCCACTGGTCTACATATCTGTTTCTGTACCAGTACCATCCTGTTTTGGTTACTGTCACCCTATAGTGTAGTTTGAAGTCAGGTACTATGATGCCTTCAACTTTATTCTTTTTGCTTAGGATTGCCTTGGCTATTTGGGCTCTTTTTAAGTTTCATATTAATTTTAAAGTAGTTTTTTTCTAGTTCCATGAAGCATCTTAATGGTAGTTTAACAGAAATAGCATTGAATCTATACATTGCTTGGGCAGTATGGCCATTTTTACGATATTGATTCTTCCTTTCTATGAGCAAGGAATATTTTCCCACTTGTTTATGTCATCTCTGATTTTTTTGAACAGCGTTTTGTAGTTCTCCTTGTAGAGACCTTTTACCTCGCCTGTTAGATGTATTCCTAGTTATTTCATTATTTTTGTGGCAATTGTGAATGTGTTCCTAATTTGGCTCTCAGCTTGACTGCTGATGTGTAGTAATGCTAGTGATTTTGGCACATTGACTTTGTATCCTGAGACAATGCTGAAGTTGTTTATTAGCTTAAGAAGTTTTTGCGCTGAGACTATGGGGTTTTCTAGATATAGAATAATGTCATCTGCAAACAAGGATAGTTTGACTTCCTCTCTTTCTACTTGGATGCCCTTTATTTCTTTATCTTGCCTGATTGTACAGGACTGGGCAATCCTTACCCAGGATTGGCCAGGACTTGCAGTACTATGTTGAATAAGAGTGGTGAGAGAGGACATCTTTGTCTTGTATCAGTTTTCAACAGAAATGGTTCCAACATTTGCGCATTTAGTATGATATTGGGTATGGGTTTGTCATCCTTTTTTATGGCTGCATAGTATTCCATGGTGTATATGTGCCA
>NW_012122932.1:1276639-1318324 GCF_000951035.1 Colobus angolensis palliatus
AAATGGTTGAACTAATTTACAGTCCCACCAATGGTGTAAAAGTGTTCCTATTTCTCCACATCCTCTCCAGCACCTGTTGTTTCCTGACTTTTTAATGATCATCATTCCAACTGGTGTGAGATGGTATCTCATACGTGGTTTTGATTTTCATTTCCCTGACAGCCAGTGCCCATCATCTAGGTTTTAAGCTCCACATGCATTAGGTATTTGTCCTAATGCTCTCCCTGACCTTGCCCCCCATCCCCTGACAGGACATGGTGTATGATGTTCCCCTCCCTGTGGCCATGTGTTCTTCTTGTTCAACTCCCACTCATGAGTGAGAACATGTGGTGTTTGGTTTTCTCTTCCTGTGCTAGTTTGTTGAGAATGATGGTTTCCAGCTGCATCCATGTCCCTGCAAAGGACATGAACTCATCCTTTTTATGGTTCCATAGTATTCCATGGTGTATATGTGCCATATTTTCTTAATCCAGTCTATCACTGATGGGCATTTGGGTTGGTTCCAAGTCTTTGCTATTGTGAATAGTGCCACAAAAAAACATACGTGTGCCTGTGTCTTTATAGTAGAATAATTTATAATCCTTTGGGTATATACCCAGTAATGGGATGACTGGGTCAAATGGTATTTCTGGTTCTAGATCCTTGAGGAATCGCCACACTGTCTTCCACAATTATTGAACTAATTTACACTCCCACCAACAGTGTAAAGGTATTCTTATTTCTCCACATCCTTGCAGGCATCTGTTGTGCCATGACTTTTTAATGATTGTCATTGTAACTGGCATGAGATGGTATCTCATAGTGGTTTTGATTTGCATTTCTCTAATGACCAGTGATGATGAATGAACTTTTTATCATATGTTTGTTGGCAACATAATTGTCTTCTTTTGAGAAGTGTCTGTTCATATCCTTTGCCCACTTTTTGATGGAGTTATTTTTTTCTTGTAAATTTGTTCAAGTTCCTTGTAGATTCTGGATATTGACTTTTGTCAGATGGATAGGTTGCAAAAATTTTTTCCCATTCTGTAGGTTGCCTGTTCACTCTAATGATAGTTTCTTTTGCATGCAGAAGCTCTTTAGTTTAATTGGATCCCATTTGTCAATTTTGGCTTTTGTTGCCATTGCTTTTGGTGTTTTAGTCATGAAGTCTTTAACCATGCCTATGTACTGAAGGGTATTGCCTAGGTTTTCTTCTAGGGCTTTTATGGTTTTAGGTCTTATATTTAGGTCTTTAATCCATCTTGAGTTAATTTTTGTATAATGTGTAAGGAAGGGGTCCAGTTTCAGTTTTCTGCAAATGGCTAGCCAGTTTTCCCAATACTTTTTTTTTTTTTTTTGAGAATGAGTTTTGCTCTTGTTGCCCAGGCTGGAGTGCAATGGTGTGATCTTGCCTCACCACAACCTCTGCCTCCTGGGTTCAAGGGATCCTCCTGCCTCAGCCTCCCAAGTAGCTGGGATTACAGGCATGTGCCTGGCTAATTTTGTAGTTTTAGTAGGACAGGGTTTCTCCATGTTGGTCAGGCCGGTCTTGAACTCCCAACCTCAGGTGATCTACCTGCCTCAGCCTCCCAAAGTGCTGGGATTACAAGCATGAGCCACCATGCCCTGCTAACAACACCATTTATTAAGGGAATCCTTTCCCCATTGCTTGTTTTCATCAGGTTTGTCAAAGATCAGATGGTTGTAGATGTATGGCATTATTTCTGAGGCCTCTATTCTGTTCCATTGGTCTATGCCCCTGTTTTGGTACCATTGCCATGCTGTTTTTGTAACTGTAACCTTGTAGTATAGTTTGAAGTCAGGTGGCACGCCTCCAGCTTTGTTCTTTTTGCTTAGGATTGTCTTGGCTATACTGGCTCTTTTTTGGTTCCATTTAAAGATGCTTTTTCTAATTCTGTGAAGAAAGTCAATGGTCACTTGATGAGGATAGCATTGAATCTACAAATTACTTTGGACAGAATGGCCATTTTCATGATATTGATTCTTTCTATCCATGAGCATGGAATGTTTTTCCATTTGTTTGTGTCCTCTCTTATTTTCTTGATCAGAGGTTTGTAGTTCTCCTTGAAGAAGTACTTCACATCCCTTGTAAGTTTTATTCTTAAATGTTTTATTTCCTTTATAGCAATTGTGAATGGAAGTTCACTCATGATTTAGCTCTATGATTGTCTATTATTTGTGTATAGGAATGCTTGTGATTTTTTCACACTGATTTGTATCCTGAGATTTGCTGAAGTTGCTTATCAGTTTAAGGAGTTTTGGGACTGAGATGATGGGGTTTTCTAAATATACAATCATGTCATCTGCAAACAGAGACAATTTGACTTCCTTTCTTCCTATTTGAATACTTTTTATTTCTTTCTCTTGCCTGATTCCCCTGGGCAGAACTTCCAATACTATATTGAATAGGAGTGGTGAGAGAAGGCATCCTTGTCTTGTGCTGGTTTGCAAAGGGAATGCTTCCATCTTTTGCCCATTCAGTATATTGGCTATAGATTTGTCATAAATAGGTCTTACTATTTTGAGATATGTTCTATCAGTATAGTTTATTGAGAATTTTTAGCAAGAAGGGGTGTTGAATTTTACTGAGGGCCTTTTCTGCATCTATTGAGATAATCATGTGGTTTTTGTCTTTGGTTCTCTTTAAGTGATGGATTACATTTATTGATTTGCATATATTGAACTAGCCTTATATTCCAGAGATGAAACTGACTTGATTGTACCAGGTAAGCTTTTTGATATGCTGCTGGATTTAGTTTGCCAGTATTTTAATGAGGATTTTCCGATCTGTGCTCATCAGGGATACTGGCCTGAAATTTTCTTTTTTTCTTGTGTCTCTGCCAGGTTTTGGTATCAGGATGATGCTGGACTCATTTATAAATAAGTTAAGGCAGAGTCCCCCTCTTTTCCTATCGTTTGGAATAGTTTCAGAAGAAATGGTTCCAGCTCTTTATGCCTCTGGGAGTATTTGGCTGTCAATCTGTCTGGTCCTGGGCTTTTCTTGGTTGGAAGGCTATTAATTACTGCCTCAGTTTCAGAACTTGTTATTGGTCTATTCAGGGATTTTACTTCTTCCTGATGTAGTCTTGGGAGGGTGTATGTGTCCAGGAATTTATCCATTTCTTCTAGATTTTCTAGTTTATTTGTATAGAGATGTTTATAGTATTCTCTGATGGTAGTTTGCATTTCTGTGGGATCAATGGTGATATACCCTTTACCATTTTTTATTGTGTCTATTTGATTCTTCTTTCTTTTCTTCTTAATTAGTCTGGCTAGCAGTCTATGTATTTTGTTAATCTTTTCACAAAACCAGTTCCTGGATTCATTGTTTTTCTTTTTTTTTTTTGAAGGGTTTTTTCTGTTTCAATCTCTTTCAGTTTTGCTCTGGTCTTAGTTATTTCTTATCTTCGGCTAGCTTTCGAACATGTTTGCTCTTGCTTCTCTAGTTCTTATAGTTATGATGTTAGGGTGTTGATTTCAGCTCTTTCTCACTTTCTGATAATTTATAGCAGCTGCTATAAATTTATTGCTATAAATTTCCCTTTTAACAGGGGTCCCAGAGATTCTTGTAATGTTGTCTCTTTGTTCTTATTGGTTTCAAAGAACTTCTTTATTTCTGCCTTCATTTCCTTATCTACCCAGTAGTCATTTAGGAACAGGTTGTTCAGTTTCCATGTAGTTGTGTGGTTTTGAGTGAGTTTCTTAATCCTGAGTTCTAATTTGATTGTGCTATGGTCTGAGAGACTGCTTTTTATAATTTCCATTCTTTTGCATTTACTGAAGAGTGTTTTACATCCAATTATGTTGTTGATTTTAGAATAAGTGCTATGTGGTACTGAGAAGAATGTATATTCTGTTGATTTGGGGTAGAGAGTCATATAGATGTCTATTAGGTACACTTGGTCCAGAGCTGAGTTCCAGTTGAATATCCTTGATAATTTTCTGTCTCATTGATCAAATATTGACAGTGGTGTGTTAAAGACTCTTGCCATTATTGTGTGGCAGTCTAAGTCTCTTTGTAGGTCTCTACGAACTTATTTTATAAAACAGGGTGCCCTTGTGTTGGGTACATGTATATTTAGGATAGTTAGCTTTTCTTGTTACATTGATCTCTTTACCATTATGTAATGCCCTTTTTTTTGGTTTGAAGTCTGTTTTATCAGAGACTAGGATTGCAACCCCTGATTTTTTTGAGCCTATGTGTGTCTTTGCACGTGAGATGGGTCTCCTGAACACAGCACACCCATGGGTCTTGAATCTTTATCAGATTTGCCAGTCTGTGTCTTTTAATTGGGGCATTTAGCCCATTTGCATTTAAATGTGATATGTTATATGCAAATTTGATCCTGTTATCCTGATGCTAGCTGGTTATTTTTCACATTAGTTGAAGCAGTTTCCTTATAGTGTCATTGGTCTTTCTATTTTGGTGTGTTTTGCAGTGGCTAGTACCAGTTTTTCCTTTCCATATTTAGTGGTTTCTTCAGGAGCTCTTGTAAGGCAGGCCAGGTGGTGACAAAATCTCTCCCATTTGCTTATCTGTCAAGGATTTTATTTCCTCTTCACTTATGAAGCTTTGTTTAGTTGGATATGAAATTCTGGGTTGAAAATTATTTTCTTTAAGAATGTTGAATATTGGCCCCCACTCGCTTCTGGCTTGTAGGGTTTCTGCAGAGAGATCCACTGTCTCTCTGAGAGAAGTCTTCTCTCAGAGAAGTCTGGTGGGCTTCCCTTTGTAGGTGACCTGACCTTTCTCTCTGACTGCTCTTAACATTTTTTCCTTAGTTTCAACCTTGGAGAATCTGATGATTATGTGTCTTGGGGTTGCTCTTTTTGAGGAGTATCTTTGTGGTGTTCTCCGTATTTCCTGAATTTGAATGTTAGCCTGTCGTGCTAGGTTGGGGAAGTTCTCCTGGATTGTTGGGATTCACTCAGGATGTTGGCAGAAATATTAAAGAGAAATATTAGGGAAAGTTATAAGGAATAGTCACAAACTTTTTTGGAAGGCTTAAAGGTTACATAGCTTGTAATATTTGAACAGGCTGAAGGTGGCTGGTTCTTACCTGAGAGCATTAGGTTATAGGGTAAATGTTAGGAACAACAGAGGCTTCCCCAGTTAAGTCTGTTTACCCTACCTCCATTAACTAACCTTTGAGACAGATGGCCCTCTGGGTGTGTGTGTTTGTATGCGGGGGTTATCATTCTTAGAACTATTCTCTTAACCATGTTAATTATCCACAAATGTGTTTACTCAAGCTTCTGTTGTTAATTGTATACTAAAATGCCTGGAGTGGGAGCCGCTCACAGCCGCAGCTGCCATTCTTTACAGGACTCTCCTTGGAGTCTCTGAGTGGCCTTGACCCTCAGCTGGACTGGCAAAGTGGAATATCTGTATGTTAGTATACATTTTATTCATCTGTCATTTGGATCAGGGTCTGCGGGCAGACCCTTACAGCTAATGCCCTCTTGTGAGGAGCAATACCTCACTGGATAATATCCTGAAGCGTGTTTTCCAACTTGTTTCCATTCTCCCTGTCACTTTCAGATACACCAATCAATTGTAGGTTTGGTCTTTTCACATCGTCCCATATTTCTTGGAGGTGTTCTTCATTCCTTTTCATTCTTTTTTCTCTAATCTTGTCTTCACGCCTTATTTCACTAAGTTGATCATTAATCTCTGATATCCTTTCTTCCACTTGATTGATTCGGCTATTGATACTAGTTGTGTATGTTTCACAAAGTTTTTGTGCTATGTTTTTCAGCTCCATCAGGTCATTTTTGTTCCTCTCTAAACTAATTATTCTAGTTATCAGTTCCTGTAACCTTTTGTCAAGGTTCTTAGCTTCCTTGCATTGGGTTAGAACACGCTCCTTTATCTTAGAGAACTTTGTTATTACCCACCTTCTGAAGCCTACTTCTGTCAATTCATCAATCTCATTCTCCATCCAGTTTTGTGCCCTTGCTGGAGAAGAGTTGTGATCATTTGGAGAAGAGGCACTCTGGTTTTTGGAATTTTCAGCATTTTAGTGGTTTTTTCCTCATCTTTGTGGATTTAGCTACCTTTGATCTTTGAGGCTGATGACCTTTGGATAGTGTTTTTGTGTGAGGGTCCTTTTTGTTGATGTTGATGCTGTTGCTTTCTGTTTGTTTGTTTTCCTTCTAACAGTTAGGCCTCTCTTCTGTAGGTCTACTGCAGTTTGCTGGAAGTCCACTCCAGACCCTGTTCACCTGGGTATCACCAGTGGAGGCTGCAGAACAGCAAAGATTGCTGCCTGCTCCTTCCGCTGGAAGTTTTGTCCCAGAGGGGCACCAGCCTGATGCCAGCTGGAGTTCTCCTGTATGAGTTGTCAACCCCTGTTGGGAGGTCTCTCCCAGTTAGGAGGCACAGGGGTGAGCGACCAACTTGATGAGGCAGTCTGTCCATTAGCAGAACTGGTGTGCTGTTCTGGGAGAATCCCTCTTGTCAGGATCAGCTGCTCTCTTCAGAGCTGGCAGGCAGGAGAGACTACATCTGCTGAAGCTGCGCTCACAGTCACCCCATCCCCCAGGTGCTCTGTCCCAGGGAGATGCAAGTTTATCTGTAAGCCCTTGACTGGGGCTGTTACCTTTCCTTCAAGAGATGCCCTGCCCATTGAGGAGGAATCTAGAAAAGCAGCAGTGTGCTTCTCTAGAGAAGCACTTTGCTGTGCTGTGGTGAATTCTGCCCAGTCCACACCTCCCAGCCTCTGTAACACTGCCAGGGGAAAACCCACCTACTAAAGCTTCAGTAATGGCAGATGCCCCTCCCCCAACCAAGCTCAATTGTCCCAGGTCAACTTCAGACTGCTATGCTGGCAGCAAGAATTTCAAGCCAGTAGTTCTTAGCTTGCGGGGCTCCATGGGAGTAGGACCCACTGAGCAAGACCACTGGGCTCCCTGGCTTCAGCTCCCTTTCCAGGGGAGTAAACAGTCCTGTCTTGCTGAGGTTCCAGGCACCACTGGAATATGAAAAAAACTTCCGTAGCTAGCTCAGTGTCTGCCCAAACAGCCGCCTAGTTTTGTGCTTGAAACCTAGGGCCCTAGTGGTGTAGGCACATCAGGGAATCTCTTAATCTGTAGATTGCAAAAATCATGGGAAAAGTAGTATCCAGGCTGGACAGCACTGTTCCTCACAGTTTCCCTTGGCTGGGGGAGGGAGGTCCTCCCAGCTCCTTGAACTTCCTGGGTGAAGCGATGCCTCACCCTGCTTCTGCTTCCTCTCTGTGGGTTGCACCCACTGACTAGCCAGTCCCAGTGAGATGAACTGGGTACCTCAGTTGCAAATACAGAAATCACCCGCCTTCTGCATTGGTCTCGCTGGGGACTGCAGACCAGAGCTGTTTCTATTTGGCCATCTTGGCCCCAATCCCAGCTTTTTAAACTTGGAACCGCATTCAACATATACATTTATTTAAAAGACTGACTGACATATTACAGGATTCAGTCTTCCATAGTACATGGTATATTATTCTACTTAGTCATTCTTTATGTCTTTAAACAGGTAATAGTGCTTTGTTCACACATAGTCTATACTATTTCTAGAGTTATCTCTCATTTTGTGTTGCTCTAACAATTTTAATTGAGATTTTTAAAGTTTCTTTTTGTTCATTTCTAACATGAAACATTTTGGGTATTATATATTTATTTGAATAGTTACTATTTTATGACAACAATCCTGTCCTGTGCCAAGATATTTTTCCAACATTTATAACCATAATTTCTGTGTCATACCTAACTGCACTGACAAACACATTGAGAATGGTGTTAAATAATCACTATTGTAAGCATTTTTATTTTGTTCCTAATTTTACCCAAAATGATTAAGCCTAGCCATTTAAATTTTTCTTCACTGTATTAACTTTAGACATTTATCTACTGAGGCATGACTTTGAAAGATGAGGACACTGATGGATTTGCATTTCCATTTATCTCTTTCATGCCAATTTATTTTCTTATTAATTTTACATTATTGATATTTTAAATGATTGCTTTCTATTCTGTAGAATAGAAATCTTAGCCTTCACAGTTGTTTAGCCATAGGATTTAGTATTTGCTGTCTTTACAGATCTGTATTTTAAATTCATCTCTCTCCTGGCTGGATTCTATAGTGGAGTTTTTGCAAGACAGGCTCATGAAAGTTTGTATTAGTTTGCTAAGGCTGCCATAAAAAGAACAGTCATGCACTTGCATAATGACATTCTGGCCAACGATGAGCTACATATATGACAGTGGTCCCATAAGGTTACAATGGAACTGAAAAATTCCTATCACCTAGTGATATCGTAGCCATCAAATGTCATCAAATGTCATGCATTACTCACATGCTTGTGGTGATGATGGTATAAACAAACATCTGCACTTCCAGTTTATAAAAATATAGTACAGGAAATTGTATACGGTACATAATACTTGATAATGACAACAAACAAAGTGTTACTGGTGTACATATTCACTCAACTATTCTTTTTATCTTTATTTTAGAGTGCACTCCTTGAACTTATTTTTTTTAAGTTAACTGTAAAACAGCCTTAGGCAGGTCCTGCAGGCGATATTCCTGAAGAAAGTGTTATTGTAGGAGATGACAGCTCCATATGGCTACTGGCCCTAAAGACCTCCTAGTGGAACAAGATGCGGAGGAGGAAGACAAGTGATATTGATAATCCTGATCTTCTGTAGGCCTACACTAATGGGTGTTTGTATGCTAGTTTTTAACAGACAAGTTTAAAAAGTGAAAAATAATGAATAAAACATTTTAGAAATAGGAAAAAGCTTATAGAATAGGGATATAAAGAAAAGATTTTTGTACAGCTATAAATGAGCCTGTGTTCTAAGATGTGTTACTACAAAAGACTCAAAACATTTTTTAAAAATTCAAAAGTTTATAAAATAAAAAGTGAAACTAAGCCAAGATTAATGTATTACTAAAGAAAAATATGTTTATAAATTTAGTGTAGCCTAAGTACACGGTATTTATAAAGTCTACAGTAGTGTACAGTTATGTCCCAGGCCTTCACATTCACTCACTGACTTCTAGCCCTGAAGTTCCATTCATGGTAAGTGCCTATACAGATGTACTGTTTTTCATCCATTATGCCATATTTTGACTGTACCTTTTTTATATTTAGGTATGTTTAGATGCACAAATACTTACCATTGTGTTACTATTGTCTATAGTACTCAGTACAGTAGTGCCCTGCCTAGGTGTGTGGCCTAGGAGCAATGGGCTTTATCATATAGCCTAGATGTGTAGTGGATTGTTCTATCCAGGGTTGTGTAAGCACACTCTCATGTTTGCACAACAATGAAATCACTGAACACATTTCTCAGAATGTATTCCTGTCATTAAGTGATACATGACTATACCACAAACTGGCTGGCTTAAAGAACAAAAATTTAGTTTTTGAGGCCAGAAGTCTGAAATCAAGGTGCCGGCAGGGTTGGTTCCTTTGGAGGAAAGTGGAGGAATGATCTGCTACAGGCCTCTTTCTTCATCTTGTAGATGGCCATCATCTCCTTGGGTCTCTTCACATCATCTTTCCTTTATGCATGTCTGTCTCTATGTCCAAATTTTTCCTTGCTATGAAGACACCAGTCTTGCTGGATTAGGGTCTCACCCTACTCTAGTATAACATTATCTCAATTAATTATATCTTCAGTGGCTCTATTTCCAATAAGGTCACATTCTGGGATATGGGGGTTAGGATTTGAAGGTATGAATTTGATGGGGGTTTGGGGACACAACCCAACTAATAACAGAGCTGCATCGCCCATGGCCATGCATGCTTACAAATATTTTCCTGTTGGGCAATATATAAGTGGTCATTTGGCCTCCTTTTAAATTCTTGGATAGCTCTTTTCTATTCCTCTTCCCAGGACTTTGCCCACATTATTCAACTGTCATCTGGAACTGATCATTGTTCTGAATAAGACTGACTTGAGATGTGCAAAGGACTCCTTCTTTAACATTCAGCTTATTTTCTAGTTCATCTCCTAGGTACTAGTCATTTTCTATCCATTTTTTTCCAGGAATATGATGTACCTTCTTAATATACAAAGTTATATCTTCCTCTTTTCCAGAGAGAATGTATTTTACTTCGTTTCCCATCACACCTTTGAATATCTGTTGTACTCTGCACTTCTGCAGTAACTACTGACCGTGTATTTGTTCCCCTTGCTCGTTTTCTAAACATGGCATCTTTTCTCAATACACTTTTATTTTTACCTTTTACTCTTTGTATTATTGGTTGTTTTAAATAGCTTGTCCTTCAGGTGACTATTTTTTCAGCAGCATCTATACAATTTCATGCTATTGCCAATAGGGGTCTCAATTTTGGAATAATTTTGTCTTCAACTTCTTTTCTCAGCTGTGTTAGCTCACTTTTATCTCTTTCTCTTGTCTCTTCTTCGGATCTCTTTTCTCCCTCTTTATTTATTTTGAATTTTGTATTTTTAAGTACACAGAGAAGGTTATTTCTAAAACTTTCTTGTGTTATAGCCCAAATGGCTAAAGCAATCCTAAGACGAATGAAACAAAAACAGAGCTGGAGGCATCACACTACCCAACGTCAAACTTTACTACAAGGCTATAGTAGCCAAAACAGCATGATACTGGTACAAAAACAAACACATAGATGAATGGAACAGGTTAGAGAACCAAGAAATAAAGCTGCACACCTACCACCATCCAATCTTTTACAAAGCGACAAAAACAAGCAATGGGTAAAGGACTTTCTATTCAATAAAGGATAGTGGGATAACTGGCTAGCCATATGCAGAAGATTGAAACTTGACCCATTCCTTTTACCATATACAAAAATCAACTCAAAATGGATTGAAGACTTAAATATGAAACCTAAAACTTTTTTAAAACCTAGAAGAAAACCTAGGCAATACCATTCTGGACACAGGCCTTGGTGAAGATTTCATAATGAAGTCTCCAAAAGCAATTGCAACAACAACAACAACAACAACAAAAATTGACAAGTGGAAATTAATTAAACTAAAGAACTTCTGTATAGCAAAAGAAACCATCAACAGATTAAACAAATGACCTACAGAATGGGAGGAAATATTCACAAACTATGTTTCCAACAAAGGTCTAATGTACAAATCTATAAGAAACTTAAACAAATCAACAAGCAAAAACCAAACAACCCCATTGAAAACTGGGCAAAGGACATAAACAGACACTTCTAAAAAGAAGATATACTCACAGACAACAAGTGTGTAAAAAAATGCTCACCATCACTGATCATTAGAGAAATGCAAATCAAAACCACAATGAAATGCCATCTCACATTGGTAAGAATGGCTATTATTAAAAAGTTCAAAAAACAAAACAAAACAAAGCAAAACAGATGCTGGCAAGTTTGCAGAGAAAAGATAATGCTTATGCACTCCCGGTGGGAAGGTAAATTAGTTCAGCCACTGTGGACAGCAGTTTGGATATTTCTCAAAGAAATTAAAACAGAACTATAATTTAACCCAGCAATCCCATTACTTGGTATGTATCCAAAGGATTATAGATGACTCTACAAAAAGACGCATGAAATAATATGTTCAATTGCAGCACAATTCACAATAGCAAAGACATGGAATCAACCTAGACACCCACAAATGATGGACTGGATAAAGAAAATGTGGTACATATATGCCATTGAATACCATGCAGCCATGAAAAGAAGAGTGAAATCATGTTTTTGCAGCAACATGGATATAGCTGAAGGCCATTATCCTAAGTGAATTAATGCAAGAACAGAAAACCAAATACAGCATGTTTTCACTTACAAGTGGAAGCTAAACACTGAGTACTCAAGGACACAAAGGTGGGAATAATAGACATCAGGGCCTACTTAATGGTAGAGGGTGAGGGTCAAAAAACTACCTATTGGGTAATATGCGTATAAACTGTGACAAAGTAATCTGTACAGTAAACACCAGTGACATGTAATTTACCCATGTAACAAGGGAATGCCTGCACATGTACCTCCAGAACCTAAAAGTTGAAAAAGAAAAATTAAAAAATTTTTATTTTGTTTACTGAGCTAATTCTTCTTCTAAATGTGGTCTTCAATGGCTGTTTATGTGTGCCCTTCTCTCTTTTTTTTTTTTTCTTTTAGTGGTTGTACAGGGTCTTACATTGGTTTTTAATTATTACACATTGGTAGGCCAGACCACCGGGCTTCCTTTTTATTTTCTTCTCTAATTCCACCCCCCTGTTATAGGCTGAATTACGCGTCCCTCTTCTGTGATCCCAACACGCTCTATGTACTTCCCTATCATAGCACTTTTTACACTTCTTCAATCACTACCTTGTGTTGTCTGCCTTTTCTACTGTTAGTTCCTTGATGTGGAAACCACCATTTATTTACACCTCTCAGGAAGTATCCAGAGCTGTGCTTTCTAATATGGTAGCTACCAGTTACATATGTCTACTGATTACTTGAAATGTGGCCAGTCAAAATTAAAATGTGCTGCAAAATACACATTGGATTTTGAAGACAATATGACAAAATGATATAAAATATGTCATTAATAATTTGTCATATTGAATACATGCCAAAATTTTGAATCTATTGATTTAAATAAAATATATTAAAATTAATTAGGCCTGTTTGTTTTTAATGAGGCTACTATGTAATGTATTAAATGACACATATTTATTTCTTTTGAACAGCAATGCTCTAGTGTTCTGACATATAGAAGGTGCTCATTAAGTCTTTGCTAATAATTAAGTGATTTCAAGGTATACTGCAAAAACATCCTTTTTGGTTTGCTTTCTTTGGATTTCTCTCTTAATTTTGGATAGGCCACTAGTGGAGGAAGAGGAGATAACCTGGTGTGCTTGTACTGTAGTTCGGAATGCTGATGGCCAGCTGGTTGGGCCAATGGACACATATCTTACTAGCTATGTAACTATGGGCAAGCTACTAACCTCTCTGTGCTTTATTTTCTCAAGTATAAAATGGGGATGGGGATGACAACAGAGTGTTGAAAGAATATAATGAGATAATTTATGAGCCATTTCACAGATCAAACTCTGCTTGGCATGGAATAAACGCTCAGCACATGTTAGCTTTATTATTTGTGTCAGAGCTATTATAGCTCCCTGGTAAAATGTAGAGAGAACACCTCATTCATTGTTCTGCCAAATTCTGTAGAAGGCCAGAGTAGAGAATTACTGTCTCTGTATCCTGAGCAGTTAGAGGTTCCTTGGCAGCAAGGTGTGGGGACAGTGTCAAGGTCTTAGGAGGCCAGGCATCCTGCAGATAGACAGCAATCTGATGACTCTTCCTGCAAGTTCTGGGACCTTCATACACAGACAGCTTCCCTGCCTTGGGCCACTGGGAGCTGAGCATCTGGAGAATAGCAAACTTGATTAGCTTTAAGCAAGAAGAGCACAGCAGAAGAAATAGTGGTCGTAAGCTCTCAACTTACAAATTAAAATATGGAAGGCATTGTGGGTCACACACACAACTTATTTATAAATTATGCTTTCTAATTGAGTTTCCAAAATATGTCTGTGCAAAACTGATTTTTGACCCAAAAAAGTAAAATAGAGGAAAGGGAGGTAGACTTGGCTCCATGTACATTTAATGTATCTTGAAATTCACCGGCAGACTCCATTTTTCTTTGATCTCTTGTAAGTTGGCCTGGGCTTGCAAATTAAATGCCTTTCCATTCAGATCTGTTCAACGATCAAATATGCCTGCACACTTGATTGTTCCAGGGGACTGATGGAGTTTTAATGATATTTTCTGGTACTTACTGCCAGCAGAGACTCCTGAAGGCAGCCCTCATGCAGGTCAAACAGTAGAAAAGGTTGGGTATTTCTTGGCCTTTGTGCATTTCTAGAGATGTTTTAGTTCTAAATACAACCCTGGTGCAGAATAGGCCCAACCAGCATAAACAGAAGAGCTGTGGCATTCCTGAAAGGAATGTGGATTTCAAAGCCAAGGAAACTCAGTTTAGAATCCCAGTCCTAGCACATCCTAGCTAGTAACCACAGAGGCCACTTCTCTTTCAGTCTTAGTTTTATAAGCTGTAAAATGGCTACAATAATAACAATCTCACCTTCTGGAAGAAGACTAAATGAAATAACATATATAACACTTCTACCATAAGACCTGATACACAGTAGGGTCTCAAATATGGTAGCAATTGTGTTTTGTTTGTGACTAACAAGAACTTTAAGAAATAAATATGCTCCTATACTGTCTACCCCTTACAATGAATCATACATAGTAAGCAGGAAATGTTTTAGCTCTACCTATTAGGCACTAATATCTCATTATTCAGTATTGAAATGGATCATTTATTCCATATTCAGCTAAAAAAATCTGTATTTATACAATTATCAAGCCTCTTTTGAAAGCAGAAAACTGACAGCTTCTTGATAAAAGGAAGAGAGACCATCTCACATCTTTCTTTGTGAAACTTAAAATCCTGTTGAGGAGCAAATAACATGCTCCCAATATTTCTTGCATATTCTGAGCAATTTAAGCTTTTATCATTGAGGTATAAATTTCCATTCTGCTTAATTTTGAGATTCACAAAATGAATTTTTTTGAAATCCCAGCCCTCAGTCTTTAAAAATGTCACATTATATAACTAATAAGGAAAAATAGGGATGAGAGAATTTTCACATGTCATTTTTATTCTATTCACAGTGGAAACAAATTTAGTCTGAGTGAGCCTAAACATGAATACAGAAGTGCTTCAGCAAAGAAGAATTTAACTGCTGTAAAGGGGTAGTAACATGATCTATTTCAGAAGTTCAAAGCTACCCAAACAATGGCATTTTTCTAGTTCTAATGGTTTTTATTTTCCTTCTTTCTTAGATTATAACAAAAAATGAAGTGAGGACATGTATAATTCAATAATTTGATCTGCTGCTTCACATAATTTGTTATAATTCTAATAACAATATCAATGATGATAATAACATTTAAAACACTGAGTATGCCTATGATTCAAGCACTTTCTATATATTCTCTTTTTAAATACCCACAGCAACCTTAATGGCTAAAACTATTAAAACTGAATGATTAGGAAGTGATGGAGGCAAGATATGGTAGGATTTTATCCTGTTGTATAGAATGCATTGCTTTGCTTCTGGAAAGTACCTATATGGGTATCAAAAAGAGAAAAATTAAAAACAGAATTGTTTTGATAGATTCTTAATTATGTAGATGATTTGTGTGTTGATATATTGGGTCTTCTTTGATAAGCAAAATGGATCTGAGTCAGTCATTAGTGCTATTTCTTTGCCTCTCTGTGCTTTAGGGTTGGATGGCAATTGCTAATACTTCAGCAATTTGTGGGTTCTTCTCCCCATCTTTATAAATCCTGTCCCGGCTTCTATGAAGAATACAAGCGTAGCACCCAGACACTGAGAATCAGAGCTGAGATTAGCTCTGAAATGCCACCTCCAACAGTTTGTTTCTTCCTTTAGAGAAAATTGAGATATGAAGGCATAATGGGTGCAGTTGTCAATGTTCCAGGCAGTTAAAGACAAGCAAAAATGTTTCTGATACTTTGGAGATGGTAGGAATATTCCACTATTGATTACTTATTTAATAATAGATAAAAGAAAAACTGTATCATAGAATTGTCTTAATCTACTACAAAACAGGGATTAATTGGAACAGTACTGAAAGATAAATGAATTGTGTATAGAAGAACAGACTAAAAATGCTTTTCAAAATAAGGAGAGGATTAACCAAATGAAAAGGCAGCCTGAGTATTGGGAGAAAATATTTGCAAAATCCATAATATATGAATAACTCACACAACACAATAAAAAAAAACAAATAACCTGATTTAAAAGTGGACAAAGGACATAAACAGACACTTTTTTTTTGCAAAAAAAAATGCAAATAGCCAAGGGTATATGAAAAGGTGCTTAATAACATCATTAATTATTAAAGAATATAAATCAAAACTACAATGATGATTATGAAAAAGACAAGAGATAATAATAAGTGCTGGCAAGGATGTGGAGAAAATGGAACCCTTGTACACTATTGATGGGAATATAAATTGGTGTAGCCATTATGAAAAACAATATGGAGTCTCCTTAAAACATTGAAAATAGAACTACCATATGAACCAGCATTCCCACTACTGGGTATATACCAAGAGGAAGTGAAATCAATATTTTGTAGGGATATGTGAACTCCCATGCTCATGGCAGCATTATTCACAATAGCCAAGATATGGAAGCAACCTAAGCATCCATTGACAGATAATTAGATAAATAAATTATGTAGTGTGTGCATGTGTGTGATGGCATCTTCAAAAAGTTCATGGAAATGCATATTAGGAAAAAAACTATGAGTGGATTTCAATTTTTTTTGCACCAAAATTAACTGATACTAACTCGTTATAATATGCTTCAACAGGATGTAGTTTGAGGCACTCATAGAGATATTAGTTTGAAAATAGGCCCTAGAGGACAAGATAAATTCTGCTAAAGTTGAAGCAAGAATAAACATCAAATTGTTGGTGAAGCTTGGGTGGAAGAATGGTGAAATTATTGATGGCTTATGAAAAGTTTATGGAGACAATGACCCATGGAAATCAGCAGTTTACAAATGGATAACTAGTTTTAACAAGGGATGACATGATGTTAAAGACAAAGCCCACAGCAGCATACTGTCCACATCAATTTGCAAAAAATAATACTGTCCATTCTAATTGGAGAGGACTGACAACAGCAGAAATAGCAGCCAACACCAGAGACATCTCAATTGATTCAGCTTACACAATTGAAGTTGAGCAAACTTTCCACTTGATGGGTGCCAAAACCATTGCACCCAGTCTAGCTTCAGATAAAAAGCAGATTTTGCTTGCTTTCTTTTTTCAAGACAGGGTCTTGCTCTGTCACCCAGGCCGAAGTAAGGTGGTGTGATCACAGCTCACTGCAGCTTTGACCTCCCAGGCTCAAGTGATCCTCCTACCTCAGCTTCTCAAGTAGCTGGACCACAAGTACATGCGGCTGGTCCACTGGCTGGCTTGCTTATTTATTTATGTATTTATTTATGTATTTATTTATTTGAGATGGGGTCTCACTACGATGCCCTGGTTGCGCTCAACTCCTGGGCTCAAGCAATCCTCCTACCTTGGCTTCCCAGAGTGCTGGGATTACAGGCATGAGCCACTGTACCCAGTCAAGAACAGAGTTTTCAATAGAAATTTTAAACAAGTGGGATCAAGATCTTGAAGCATTTCCCCAGATAATTGTACCAGGAGATGAAACATGGCTTTGTCAGTATGATCCTGAAGACAAAGCACAAATCACACCAATGTCTACTAGGAAGCAGAAATGTCCACTCAAAGCAAAAGCAGATTGGTCAGGAGGAGAGGTCATAGCAACAGTGTTTTGAGATGCTCAAGGCATTTTGCTTGTTGACTTTCTGGATGGCAAAGAAATCATAACATTTGCTTATTATTAGGGTGTTTTGAGAAAATCAGAAGCTGTAGCAGAGAAATGCCCGGGAAACCTTCATCAGAGATTCCTTCTCCACAACAATGCTCCTGCTCATTCCTCTTATCAAACCACAATTTTGCAAGAGTTTTGATGGGGATTCATTAGGCATCCTCTTTACACTCTTGATTTGTTTCCCTCTGACTTCTTTTTGTTTTTCTAATCTTAAAAAATCTTTAGAGGGCACCCATTTTTCTTCAGTTAATCATGTAAAAGAGATTGCATTGACATGATTAAATTCCCAGGACCCTTAATTCTTTAGGGATGGACTAAATAACTGGTATCATTGCTTACAAGTGTCTTGAACTTGCTGTAGCTTATGTTGCAAAGTTTATATATATTTTTATTTTTAATTCCATTCCATATACTTTTTGAAATCTGTTCATACATAAAATGGAATACTATTCAGCCTTAAAAAGGAGATCCTGCCATTGCCACACATTGATGAACCTGGAAGACATTATGCTACATGACATAAGCCAGACACAAAAAGAGAAATACTGCATGATCTCAATTATATGTGAAATCTTAAAAAAAAAATGTCAAATGCATAGAAACAAAATAAAAAACTGGTTACCAGGGGTGGAAGGTTGGGAGGAAATGAAAAGAGTTAGGTCAAAGGATACAATGTTGGAGATATGTAGGGTGAATGAGTCTAGAGATCTAATGTACAACATGAGGACTATTGTTAGTAATATTCAGAATTCTTGCTAACAGAGTAAATTTTGGGTGCTCTGGCCATACATCCAAAATGGCAACTATGTGAGATAATATGTTAATTTACTTGACTATAGTAACCATTTTATTATGCATAAATATATCAACACATCATGTTGAATATCTTAAATATATACAAACATAAATAAAAATAAGAAGACTGTAGTCAAATTCCTTCTTGCCTTTAGAGACTACCACACCACTTATTCTATCTAGTAACTTATTCATCCCTTCTTTAACTTAGTATTTAAGGCCACCTCCCCTTGGTAATAAGGAATTAGTCCCCCAAGGAGATTGCAAGAGCCACAGTAGCGCAATTGGTAGCACAGCAGCTTTAACCCCTGACAGGTCTGGTTTGGCAACTCACTGGTTGTACAACCTTAAGCAAGTTACATGACCTTTTGAGTTTCGGATTTTTCCTCATCAGTGGGAAAATAATGGCTAGTTGGTAGGTTTATCATGAGGACTGATGAGCTATGTTTGTAAGTCCTAAGAAAGTGCCTCATACAAAACAGAGGCTCAGTAAAAGTTAGTTGTTATGATGATTATTCATAATATCTTACACTTCAGAGTCTACAATTTGTCTTCTGAAATTATAGATTTAGCTCAGGTATTGGATCTTAGCAAATGTTCAATGTATAACCCATTACTGTTATTATTGTCATTATTCTAAAACCTAGACTTAGTGAATTTACATTATAAAATAATTACTATTAAGTATATATGATTATACTAAATATGAGGGATGACATATGGCACTATAGAATTCAGTAGTTGGTATTAATTGAATATTGACATGGGCATGTGATATGGATGGTATCGGGTGAGTAGTAGCTCAACAGCCAACAGCCGAAGCTTAATGAGTGTTTATTCTTTGCAAGTGTAATACTAAGAATTCTAAAATGTCACTACATTATTTATTGATCCTTCAAATAATCCTTGAAAGGGATCGTTATGCACATTTCATATATGAAGAAATCTGAAGCTTAGAAAAGCTAAGTAGCTTGCTGGAGGTTCACACTTGGATATGGGCAAGCTGCAGCTCAAATTCACTTTCATCTGACTGCAAAACACTTGTCCTTAACCCCTAAGCCAGTGACTCAGAGTGAAGCCACTTGGAGCTCTACCCTGTCAACAGCTGTGTGTTCTTTGAAGGATATAGGAAAATTACATATGCATGCAGTGACCCTCTGCAAACTGGAAGGAATAGAGAAGTCTGAGACATTGTCTTAATTCTTTTTATAATAGTCTTATATTTAGACTCTATTTCACTAATACAGCCTGGGCTTTCCACAAAATAATTTAAGATGATGAAATTTCCCCGCAGTAAATATTCATCCCATTAAAAATAACTGAACACCAGAAACAGAACAGAATAGGAACTCAGTGAATGCACTGGCATAATGACAGACACTGGGAGGGACCTGGCCTTCACCAGTGTGCCATGCTGCTTCCTTTTGTTGAATGCCTCCAATGAGAAGTCCGTGGAGTGGCAGCCCCAGTAACTGGTTAAGAATTCAGATTTGGGGGCCAGGTGCAGTGGCTCATGCATGTAATCCCAGCACTTTGGGAGGTCAAGGTGGGCGGATCACCTGCGGTCAGGAGTTCAAGACCAGCCTGGCCAACATGGTGAAACCCCATCTCTACCAAAACTAAAAAAAATTAGCCAGGCGTGGTGGCGGGCGCCTGTAATCCCAGCTCCTCAGGAGGCTGAGGTAGGAGAATTGTCTGAACCCTAGAGGCAGAGGTTGCAGTGAGCCCAGATTGTGCCACTGCACTCCAACCTGGGCGACAGGAGCGAGACTCCGTCTCAAAAAAAAAAAAAAAAAAAGAATTCAGACTTGGGAGTCAGGCAGAGTTGAGTACCAGTCCCAGGCCTGACACTTATTGAATGTACAATCTTGAACAAGGGTTTGACTTCTCTGGGGTTCCATTTCCTTAACTGCAAAATGCTTATCTTTATCTATTACCCTTATCTATCTCTTTGGGGTTTGTGAGCATTAAGTGAGTTAATCCAGGTAAACCACTGGGCACCATACTGGATGGCAGAAAACACTCAATGGTGGTAGCTGGTCCTGTGGTAAATGGCTTTCACACAGGGCTGGTTCCAACAGAGATATCCAAATGCAAACAAGTGCTGCGTAAATGAACATTTAAAGGTTAAGTACTTAAACTGAAGGCGTAAAATGTTCAATGTGAGCTTATGTTTTCCTGTTAGTTCTATTCTTTGCTGAAGCTAAGGAGGGATGGTAAGGAGCCACTGGTACTTGTATAGGGGAATCTCATTTCCTTTAGTGCAGGAGCGTGTCCATATCCAGAACCACCCCTCACTATGGAAGCCAGCACAGGCAGGCCCACAAAGCCCTTGAAGGTTTAGCAATTTTCCAAATCTTGGCAACAAGCCAGAGAAAAGGATACAGCTGAAAATAGCAAAGGTGGAGACCCAAGAGGCAGTGGGGTCACTCCTAATGCTGAGCAAGTTTTTAGCAATCTTATCTGCTGTGCCCCCAGCATCTTTTATTTTGTTAAAAAGCTGTGTGGCAAAAATAATGCTGTCAGCAGAATGCAGAGAGCAGTGAGTCCGATGTAAAATAATGATTCCATTCTCTAAAGGCTCATGGCTCTTTACAGTCATTGTATGCCACATTCTTTTGAGGCTGGAAGTTGACAGGTAACATTAGAGGGAGGAAAAGGAGAATTAATTTGCTCAGTCTGGACTGCTATTGAGAACCTGGGCTGTGGATTCGGCTCAGCTACAAAATCAAGACATAACGTGCACGAGCTCCTTTGTCTGTGAAGCCCTGGCCTCAGTTTCTTCATCTTTGAGATGAACAGTTTCTAAAGAGGAGTTGAGCTCCATGAAGGCAGGGCTTAATGAATCCTTGGTACCTTACAGTAGGGCCTGACACACAGCAGGTGCTGAATAAATCAGATATTATTGTCAAACTAGCAAAGTTAAGAGGACCCTTCACTTTGCTAATGAGACTCCCTTCTATGAGCATATCTAAGAAGCTATGAGTCAAAAACTAGCCAAGTAACCCTTTAAAAGAAGTGACACTGCCTTTCCAAAGCCAGGCTAATACTGCACGCAGACTACACAAGGGCCAAGATACCCAGCCCAAAGCTGAATGAATCCTTCTTAGAATCACAGGGTCGTGAGGAGCACTTGAGGTCCTCCTTCTCTGCATCACCATCAGAGCATCTCCACTGAACGAGAAGGCCGGAGTACTTGGAGGAAGCCCAACTGTTAACAAAATCCTTCACAGCTTAGAAACACCTTATCATACACTGTCTTATTTGGTACTCATAGAAGTCTTGTGAGGAAGGGAAGTGGGTAGTTTATCAAATGTAGGGTGATGAAACTGAAACTCAGACAAGGTATCCTCTTGATCCAAGTTAATTCATTGGTAAGTAGAACAGCCAGGAATTGAGCCTGAGACTTTAAACTCCAAGGTCCCAGCATTCCATAGTAAGAAACTGTGGATTCCCATCTGTTCCCACACTATGCTCAAAGATTCTGTGTCCTGAGCAGAACAATAATTCGTAATAACCAGCATTCATTGCTCCTAGCATTACCAGATACTGTATCTCAGGCACTGTTCTCAGCACATTACGTGTGTTAACACATTTCATCATAGCAATGCTATGAGGCAGGCCCTACTTTTACTCTCAATTCAGAGATCAGTGAAGCACACAGATAATGAAGCAGCCTGCCAGAATTTACCCAGCTACCAAGGGAGGCTGTAGGTAATGAGGGAATTGTTAAGTCCCTTTCTCCCACTCATGAGAGAGTGTCTGGGAGGTTGGGGTTTAGGAAGAGCCCCTCCATCTTTAGTTCACCAAAATGTGCCTAGGAAGTCCAAAGAGGTCTGACGATGCTTGAGGATGGAAATTGGCCAGCGTCTGTCATCTCAGGTTTGCAGCTGCCAACACCAAGGGGATATATTCCCTTTCCTTTGTGGAGTCATGCGTCGCGTCCTCCTCTATTTCCAGCAGCTGTATCCTTTCATTTTGCCAAAACTTTTCTCACTGACTAAGGCAGAGCTGAGAGAAGAGTTGGTCTGGGATTTCCAGGAGCCTCTTCTGTAACTGGTTCCTCTGAGTGAGGATTAGATAGCAAAGATAGGGCAAGGAGAAGGTAGGACCATTAGAAAACCCACCTATTGTTTTCAAACACCTACCACGTGACAAACAGTGAATTAGTTCATTCGCTCATTCAAAATGAGTTTACTGGGCACCTATTATGTGCCAATCTGACTGTTCAATATTAATTAATTTTAAAATAGCATTGGTCATCTATAAATACCAAGCCAGGCATTATGCATGAGTGGTGATTGTCATGACAAAAATAATATTAAAAAGTTACCAGTGTTCTAAGGATATGCTATTTAATGATTTAATCATCATGACTCTGTAAGACTACTACTATTACTATTTCTATTTTATATACCATAGAAGATACGTCTAGAAAAGTTTAATAAAGCCTGTAATCCCAGCACTTTGGGAGGCCGAGACGGGCGGATCACGAGGTCAGGAGATCGAGACTATCCTGGCTAACATGGTGAAACCCCGTCTCTACCAAAAAATACAAAAATCTAGCCGGGCGAGGTGGCGGGCGCCTGTAGTCCCAGCTACTCCGGAGGCTGAGGCAGGAGAATGGCGGGAACCCGGGAGGCGGAGCTTGCAGTGAGCTGAGATCCGGCCACTGCACTCCAGCCCCGGCCGGCGGCAGAGCGAGACTCCGTCTCAAAAAAAAAAAAAAAAAAAAAAAAAAAAAAAAAAAAGAAAAGTTTAATAAATTAGCGAATATCACACAAGGGGTAATTTGTAGAGCCTGGATATCTATATATCCAGTATATCTATATATCTGAGATAACTAGAACTCAGTCCCAACTTTAGGGTAGGCTCAGTCATTGTAACCTATTCACCCCTCACAACAACCCAGTGAGATAAGCAGTACCATTACTCGCATCGTGGATTATGCCTGTTTGATTTTTACAATTTCAATTTTAAGTGCTTAGTGGGAAAACCATACATGAAACATGCATTTTTCATAGAACATGACCTCTACTGGCAAAGCAATTTTTCAGCAGATATTCAATGAAATAACAGCCTTTTCCAATGCTTAGGTTTACATAAAATCATACCAAATATACTTTAAATGTGATTCAATTTCATTTAACAAATGAGAAACTGAGGCTCAGGGAGCTTAAGTGACATTCTCAGGCCCCATTGCTAGTAAGTGGCAAACCCAGTTTGTGGTCTTTATACCAAACCACAGTTGCAAATAGACCTGTGGAAAACTTAGTTTGTAAGGTATCTGTAATGCTATTTGATTATATCTTTCTGGGGAAGATAACTCTTTATTCTCAACAGGCTCATTATAAGTTTTAGAGATTTCTGATCAACTCTGAAAAACCGTCAAAGCCAAACCCTGGTTTTGGTTTTCTGCGCAAGCATTGACAAAAGATGTACATACTTGCTGGGCAATAGATATTTAGGATCTGTCCCAGGTGCTGGTTTGGATGCCTGAAGTAGAACACTACAAGCCTAATGGAGAAATCCTGCATTTGTACATTAGCGTCCTTGCAAAGTATAAGGAAATTAATGCGTTCTTTACAAATACGTTTTAAAATGACAAATTATTGAGGAAGTTGGCAAGCTTCAGAGATGTTCTCAAGAGAGCTGTCACAGCAGGAAATACTCATAACCCACTCTTTGGTGCCTTAACTGAAGACAAAATTTTTGCACGGATGAACTTTTCTCCTGGGGCATGACTGGCATTCTAAGCACAGACATGCGTGTGTGAACTTGAGATATTGGACACATCTTTTTAGCTCTCTGGCCCTCAGTTTCCCTGTTTATTAAAGGCGGAAAACATAGAAAGAAATCTTTCTATAACATTTTCTGGGATCATGGACCCAGGAACCTCTGCAAATCTAAACAAAATTCAGAGTCTTCTCTCCCAAAATGTGTAACATTTTATGTTTCATAAGTACACAGGCCCCTGAAGCCCAGTGATGGTTCCCCTAGATGTCTATGAATCCCAAGTTTAGTCTATTTCTAAATTCAATTTTAGGGGAAATATGTATTATTTCTAACAATCAAAGTTTTGGATTTATTGTATGCCTGGGCAGCCATCCATTCTTGCTCCTCCACTACCGAGTGACCTAGCAGCTTATGTCAAAGTTCTAAGAGAAGTCTTTCAGATTAATAGATGTGTGCCCAGGACTAACAAAAAAACCAGCTCCTTCAGTACTTCCCTTCAACATTTAACTTTGTGAAAAAATAATCCTTTTAGTGGGAAGAGCTGCTCTACCAGGCTTGAAGAGGGTATAAGATTACTAGCCTAATAACTTTCAGGAGTACTATGCTCCTTGATGCCAACTGATTGTTGCTGGGAGAACGTAAATAACTATTTTGATGCTCTTCATTAAAGAAGCAGTTATCTGGGCTTTTATTTGGTCAACTAATATGGCTTGAGTAATCATTATACGCAAGTATTTGGAAAATACAAAGATGATTCATTAAATGACCTTTTCTTTAAACATATTACAAAATTTTTTTTACTGCTTACTAATAATTCCAAAATCATATGTTTTGCAAGTATTATTTTGCTGCCTGTTGTTTTTCACATTGCCCTATTCCCATGTACATTTCATGTATGTAGAGGTATGTGTCCATTGGAATATTTATGTGTTTGTGAGTTCATGTTCCTTGCAAATTTATCCGTAGGAATTTGGGGAGGGTTTGACTTGAGGTTGCATTCCTTTAGAGAAAAACTGCATTTCCTCTCTGAGTATATTACCTGTGTAGTACTATAGTATCGTACTGATTTAGAAGACCTCTTTTATCAAATTCTTCTTTGGAGATGTTTTATACACTACAAGCAATATACATTTGGCCACAAACCCACATAAGGACTAACTTGGAGTTATGAAAATCTCAATAAAATGTTTATATATTCTATTTTTCCCCTTCATTCAGTACTGTTTCATCTGAACATTGGGTTGATTTCAAATTTCCCCTTAGTTTGAAGACACAGCCCTTTGGGGATCCCAGGAGTTGGGATCTCCTATTTGATTCCCAACCTTTTAAGGGCTGTAGACTTTATCACCTGTTCATTGTGCAAGTTTAAAAATGGAAGCTCAATGTCATCATTTTTCTGGAGATCCCTGCTGGGATTATTTCTGTTTGCCTTCATTTTCCCTCTCTGCAGTTTCCTGCTATCATATAACTTGTAGTGTATCTAAATTACTCCAGCATATAAAGTGATATATTGCAACTTTGGATGTGTGCATACATTTCATTCATACCTTCAGAATAGTTACATCTCATTTAAAAACCCTCATCATAAAGCCATAACCCAGAATTGATTTCTACAAGCAATTCTTCTTGTCATAATATATGTAAGAGCCATGTTCAAATTATGATCTAGGACCAGCAGCATTAGCATCACCTGACAGCTTATTAGAAATGCAAATTTTTGAGCGCTTCCATGAACCTACTGAATCAGAATTATTCTGGGCTGGGGCCCAGGAATCTGTGTTTTAATCAGCTCTCCAGAAACAAAGGGGAAGGCATGTTTTGTGACAGGCAGAGAAAAATTTTGATCAAAGACCAAGGCTAGAAAGAGCTACATGGGAATAGTAAGACATTCAGTTTGGCAAGAGCTTCTGTTTATCTGGGACAGATCATTGAGCCCATATCACTGATGAGTTTAAAATTTAATTATCTTCTGTTTTAGTCTCTTAATATTCTACAGGAAAATGGAAAGTAATGGAGACAGGACAGTCTTGGGATAAAGCAATGAGTTCTTTCCTAAGACCTGTAGAAATAACTCAGAACACTACCATTGTGATCTGTGAAAGGCGTAAGGAAAATCCAGAGGCTGATGCTATTATTAGCTCAAGGCTTGGAATCCTACTGATGCATTTTACAGCCCTGTGTTGGCAAAGAGCACGTGGAAATGTATTTTCACAATTCAAATCAGAAGGCTTTGGGAGAAGATTGCCAAGTGCACAGATGCAGGGGATGTTAATTATTCTCATGGACAAAGCACCTAAGGACTTTGTGTGAATTATTAAAATGCTGTGCTAACTTATTGCATTTGAATGTCAATTGACTGGATATCAGTGTTAAGAGATCTTTACTCCAGGACAAAATAATAAAATTTCTAGTTATTCCCCCCCGACAGAGCTGCTATGATTGTTGCCTTTATTGAATTACATGGTATAGAAATTGGAATGGCAATATGTCTGTACAAATACAGACACAGAGGGTTTTTTGTTTTTTTTTTTTTTTTAGGAAAAGGTGGGAGAACAAAGAGACATTAGAATTTGTATTAGACTCTATTCCTTTGAGGAAATAATGTCATCAGTTTTCCCAAGAAATGCCATCTTGACATTCTAATTGTACAACACCAAAGGAAAGCACTTCCACAGTTAAAGGGAAGGCTTTATTAGAAGAAGACAGAGGACATGGGAGGCAGTGGAGTGTTCAGAGCTGCCAATAAATGACTTGCTGATTGATTCCTCATAGATGTCTGCATATAAATCAACCTCATTAGCGCCTCCAAAAATGTAGATGGCAAACACCTAACTTGTGAAGATTAAAGAAAAACAGATTTAGTGTATTCTGCAACATTTCTGGCATATAGGAGGTGCTCAATAAATGAAAGTTTTTGTTTTTATTAATGAGGCAAAGATGACCAACCAGAACCAGACTCAGACCACATGGCTGATTGTCCATTGTGTTTATCTGTCCAACGCTTATTCCTTCTGCTGCTGCTAATTATGTGCTAGTTCTATTTTGGAGAATGACTCCTTCCCAATTGTACAATTTTGGAGGGGAATTTTGTCATTCCCCTGCAGAGAGGGCTTGAAGTCCTTGGCAAGGTCAATCGGATGCTTCCCTTCTAGATGGTGACCAACAGCCTGAAAGCAAGCCTGCTGAACAAAATGGACATTCATTACTGCTCCCAGATGCCCAAAGCTCTGTGACTCCTGTCCTTTCCAAGGACTGGTTCTTCAGCTTTCTCTTCAATTCTTTGAGATTTCTGTTGCCTGAAAACAAATCCCACCTGATATAGAATATGAGTACTAAAATCATCTTCAATATCACCTAAATCCACTATTTTACGGAGGAGAAAACTGGGGCCCAGAGGAAAAAAGAGGTTTTTGTTGTGTTTTTAGTCACAGTGACAGAGCCGGGACTGAAGCTGTTTTGGATCCTGCACCAGTGTTCTTTTCATTCTTCATTATGATTTCTAACCCTGGTTAAGGTGCTACCTTTCAGACAATCTGTGGACAGTGGAGAAAATTCTTCTGAAACAGTTTTGGCCGGGCGCGGTGGCTCAAGCCTGTAATCCCAGCACTTTGGGAGGCCGAGACGGACGGATCACGAGGTCAGGAGATCGAGACCATCCTGGCTAACACGGTGAAACCCCATCTCTACTAAAAACTACAAAAAACTAGCCGGGCGACGTGGCGGCGCCTGTAGTCCCAGCTACCCGGGAGGCTGAGGCAGGAGAATGGCGTAAACCCGGGAGGCGGAGCTTGCAGTGAGCTGAGATCCGGCCACAGCACTCCAGCCTGGGTGACAGAGCGAGACTCCGTCTCAAAAAAAAAAAAAAAAAAAGAAAGAAACAGTCTAAAGTTTTGCAGCAAATGTCAGCAACTTGTGCTGTTCTAGCCACAGATGTAACTGAGCTGTGAGATGAGATGCCCTGCCTGCTTAGCCACTGCCTCATGCTCTGGGGAGAAAAAAAAAAAAAAAAGACCATGAAGCAGCAGCAGGGATGGTACTCACTAATTTTTTTTTAAAGCAGAACCTAAAGTTCTTGGCTTTTTGCTTTCAAATTATCCTGGACAAGCAGAGATTTCATTCAACTAGTAAGTGCCCATAGGACCTGCCTTCCTGCCTTCCCTTCCCACTTCTTCTCATCGTTCCTTTACATTTTTCCTTCTTCCTATTCTTCTTCCCTCCCTCCAAATATGATTACAGTTTGGATTCTCTATATACCTTTGAATATGTCACTACTTTCAAGCTCATTAATGAATGATAGGAGAGGGGAAAACTCAATCAGCAAAGAGGTAATTTTTCCTTAACTATCTACATTTTAGAAATGACTACATAACTTATATTAAGGGTTTATGACTTAAAATTTTATATAAATGGTAATAATTGATAAAAATTATCCAGTATAACACAGTAATTGACAGCTCAGATTATGGAGGCAAAATGCACCTGGTTCAAATGCTGGCCCTGCTACTCATGAGACTGCAGACAACACATTCTAAGGGTTCCCTTCCTTCATCTGCAAAATGGAGGTTATGAAAATAGTATTTACCAGTAATCCCAGCACTTTGGGAGGCCAAGGTGGGCAGATCATGAGGTCAGGAGATCAAGATCATCCTGGCTAACACAGTGAAACCCCGTCTCTACTAAAAATACAAAAAATTAGCCGGGCATGGTGGCAGGCGCCTGTAGTCCCAGCTACTGGGGAGGCTGAGGCAGGAGAATGGCGTGAACCCGGGAGGCGGAGCTTGCAGTGAGCCGAGATTGCACCACCACACTCCAGCCTGGGGGACAGAGCGAGACTCCGTCTCAAGGAAAAAAAAAATAACAAAAAACGGTTAAATAGTTTCTTTCCCAGCTTTTCTTACAGCTAGAAAAAAAGTAACTGCCCTCTTCCTTCTTTCTTCTCGAATTAAATGAAGATGTGGTGCCAGGAGCTACAGCTACCATCTTGTAACTACGAGGAAATTAGCATGAGAGTGAGACCAAGATACTGAGATGCTAATCTTGATAGCCAACTATCAGTGGTCATTTATCTCTTAATGTCTTTTTTTGTGAGAAAAATAAACTACATTTAGAATGCCAAGGTCAAGTGTTCTTTTATCAGGTGGAACCATATGAAGTTGTCAATAATTAAGAATTTTGACTTATAAAACCAACTTCATACAGTTTTGTAAAGTTAAAAATGCTTAATTATTGACAACTATCAATGGCCATTTATCTCTTAATTTCTTTTTGTGAGAAAAATTAACTATATTTAGAATACTAAGGTCAAGTGTTCTTTTATTAGGTTAGAACCATATGAAGTTGTCAATAATTAATATTTTTAACTTACAAAAATAGTAGTTTTATATGGTTAAACTTAATGTTTGTAGCTAGAGTATTCCTAATCAGTTATTTGTCTCATATTATAAAGGGATTAATACATATGAAGCATTTCTCATATTGCCTGGCACCTGCTCAATAAATGTTAATTATCATATTTCCTCCATATTAGGGTACTTAAATATATCTGAAAGTTGAATAAATCTTACGTGTAAATAATTAATGTGCTATTTTTTCTTTCCTTTTTCTCCTGAGGATGCTATTAGTTTTTCTTATAATAGAGAATAGTTAAAAATTGATTTGATATGGTACCATGATTAAGTTACAGAATCAGCAAGCACTCAATCTACATTAATTAATCACTTTAGTAAACTAAGCTTATAATAAGTGTCTTCCTCAAAAAAAAAGTTTTCTTTTTTTTTGGATTTTTAGTATTTGGAACAAAAAGAGCGTTATTTTAGTAAAGGGCTATTTTGTGAAGATTTCTACCATTATTTTGGACCAAGTAATAAAGGTATAAGAAGAAATAAAGAGCCTAAAATTTTTTTGAAAGATCTTCAAAAGATTTTTGAATTTAAGTCATTTATGCAGAAACTAGCTAATGCTAATTTGGCAATTAATAAAAGAATTCTCTTAATATATCTGGCATTCAACAATCTGTTTTCAAGTTACTTTTTTAATATATCTGGGGCTTCCTCTAAAACAGCAGTCCCCAACACTTTTGGCAACAGGGACTGGTTTTGTGGAAGACAATTTTTCCATGCACTTGGGAGGGGTGGCTTCAGGATGATTCAAGTGTATTACATTTATTGTATACTTTATTTCTGTTAATACATTGTAATATGTAATAATTATTCAACTCACTATAATGCAGAATCAGTGGGAGCCCTGAGTTTGTTTTCCTGCAACTAGGCAGTTCCATCTGAGGGTAATGGGAGACAGTGACAGATCATCAGGCATTAGATTCTTATAAGGCATTCAAAACCTAGATCCTCACATGCACAGTTCACAATAGGGGTCCTGCTCCTGTGAGAATCTAATGCTGCTGACCTGGCAGGAGGTAGAGCTCAGGTGATAATGGAAGCAATGGGGAGTGGCTGTAAATACAAATGAAACTTCACTCACCTACCTCCTGTTATGCGGCCTGATTCCTAACAGGCCATGAACTGCCATCAGTCTGTGGTCCGGGGGTTAGGGATCCCTGCTCTAAAAGACTCCTCTGCACCAATGAGATTTGGGGTACCTACTGTCCTTACACCTTGTCATCCATCAACCACACTTCTTTTCATTGAAGAATGGCTTCTTTACTCAGAGTTCACGGTGTATAACCAATTTTACAGAACTGCAGCATCTAGTATTGAGTGCCTAATATCTTCCAGGAATGGTTCTAAGTCTGTGCTTTGTAAGCCATTAGTGGGTCATGGCCAACACTTTTTAAAAAGACATAGAATAAAACAGAATAGAAAATATCACAGTGTATCATAGGTAATAAGAGTATTATTTCATGAAACATTTTAAACATAAATAACATTTTGATGAAAATAACTATACTTTTCAAAACAAAAAAGTGAGAAGAGTGTTATTGCTTTATATTTTAGTGAATCTTTTGAATGTCTGTCTTAAGAGAAGACAGCCACATTCTCATGTCAACTTCTGCATTTCATTTGCCGCAATTTGTTGTTTTGGTCAAAGTATATGAAGAAAACCCAGCTTCATTCAGACATACAGCTGGAATAGGGAGAAATGTCTTAACGTTTTTAGAGAGTTATAGATATTCTTTGACACTACACCAAAACGAGATAAGACATTTCTTAAAGGTTCATCCTAATGGGGAATCTAAAACATTTCAATAAACGTATTGTATTCTGTTACATTACAATCCATTGCACTTAAAAAATCTTTATTTCAATAGCTTTCGGGGTACAAGTGGTTTTTGGTTACATGGATGAATTGTATAGGGATGAAGTCTGATATTTTAGTGCACCTGTCACCCAAATAGTATACATTGTATCCAATATGTATGTTTCTTGAAGCTTTAAAATATTTTATGTAATTCTTGATTGTAGGTTCAGGATATTGTTATGGAATGTAATCAAACATTTAAATGGCACTGTCCTAGGAGCTGGGGTTTCGGAACTAATGAAAGATGGCCTTTTCCACAGTGGTTTTTATCCTGAAGGGGGAGGCAGACAGCAGCCAGTCAAACAAATGAACACACATACATCAGGGAGGGATACAAATAGTGAAGAATTGTAGGATAAGGTGTAGATGGATGGTGGTCAGGGTTGCTGTTTTAGAGAGTGGTCAAGGAAGCACTCTGGGATAAGATGACATTTGAGCAGATTCCTCAAAGAAGTCAGAGAATGCATTGTCAAGATGTGTTCCAGGCAAAAGAACAGCAAATGCAAAGGTCCTGAGCCAAAAGTCAACTGAGATCAACCGGATTTCTGTTTCTGTTCTGAAAACAGAACAGGAAGGAGGCCAGGGTAACTGAAGTGGAGGGGCTGATTGAGGGGACGCTGTTGGGAGATAAAGTCGTAGACTTTGTGTTCCACACAAGAACTTTAGCTTTACTGGGCAAGACAGGGAGCCTTCAGAAGACTATCTGATGTGACCGAGGATAACAGCCAATAGAGTCCTCTCTGAGTCACTGTAGATCTAAACATTCCTCCTTTGATCCTCATTGCTTTCTCTTTTTTGTATGTCTCTCTACAGCTAGGCCATCAATACCTTCAAGGCAATTCTGGTATGTGTGTGAGAATGTGGCTATAGAGATGCAGAAGGAGATGTTTATCTCTACTATTGTACCTAACACAGTATCAAGCACATGCTCAACTCAGTAAATAGTTGATTGATTGTCGCACAAATCTGTTAAAAAGATAACCATGAAATGGCTGCTATCACTGCATAATTCTTAGTTCAGGAACATGTATTGTTCTTTCTGAGTAGTACCACGAAGTTCAAGGGGTTTTGAATATAATGGTAATATTAGCTAACACTTACTGAATACTGGCTATATGCAGGGACTTTGCACGTATTACATACATTGTGAACAGACTTTGTATCCTGACTCTCTTCCTAACCATGCTTGCTTGGAGCCTGGTCATGTCTCAGAACATCACTGTTTCTCTTTCATTGGACTCAGTTACACTCATCATGCACAATTTCAAGAGCATTAGTAATTCAGGGGGTGTTTACTGAAGAACAGAGGAGAGTGCTGCTCTATTCCAAACAACAAAATTTAAAGTCATTCCATCATTAAACATTTCAGTCCTCTCTCAAAATTTTCTCTATGTGACTGCCCTGTTGCTGGGTCTCTCCTCTCGTGTTCTCCCTATAACCTCTAAAATAGCCATTGTGCTTGCCCAAGCAATCCAGGTCTTCCACCACAGATCACATACTCCATTCACCAAAGCAGAAATCCAATAGTTAATCTATGTGATTTCCTTTGTAAATCACAATTGATTGTGGCCCACATACAGTGTCTCTGCAAGGTTGGCCTTATTATCCACCAAAGGTTCTGTGAACTTAGGCAACACGTCAGGGTTGCTGCTAGAAAGTAGCGCAGCTAGGATCTGAATGCCCATTGTTTTCACTCTTACACCTGTGATCCTTGCAATGGACATGCTTCTCTAGGGGCATTCCTGTCACAGTATGGACAAGGACGTAGTTTCATTTACTAGGCTTGCAATACAGCTTCAGGGAAGAGGTGGCTCACTCAGCACTGTTCATGCTGGAAACCGTGGTTTCCTGTTTCAGGATCTGATGACTCGCTATCAGACCTTGGGCATGTTATTTTTCTCTGAAGTTTCCATTTATAGCAAGTAGACTTTGCATAAGCATATGAGATCGCAACATGGTTAAAAAGTAGACTGTGTAAAACAACAAAATTACAAGATGTGATTTAAAGCACTCAGTGGGGTGTGATTGAACACGGAGTCCCTGTATTGCAAAGCAGTTTCTCCTCTTCCTTTTCTTCCTAATTCCACAGCTCTGTTCCTCACTCTGTAGATTTTATTTCAGGACTATTGGGATGCTTCCGCAGTCAACATTGAGGCACGTGAAGCATGTGCATTGTTCAGGTGTGAAGCCACCAGTGTTTGGCACAGCTGTTATAATAATATGAGTAGTCAGTGACAGCATGTTCGCACACAAATACATAATCTGGTCCAAACTGAAATCATGGTAGAATAACCAGCCAAGAATACCTAAGTCAGAATCCTCTCTATTCCACCAATGATTGCAAAGTTGGGAGATGAAAGAAGCCTCAGGGAGAAACACACACACACACACACACACACACACACACCAAACACAACACATTTCATCTAGCTTCAGTGGATCTCTCTGAAATAGAAGCAAAAACTAAGTGAGTAAAAAACTTGCTTCAGCGGAGTATTTATTCCATCCTTAACTACTCTTTCAAGTACTCAGCTTATCATTAAACATTAATTTCCCTAGAAACTGGAGCTTTCACTTCTTGTAGCTATAGCAATTAAGGACAGTTTTGGCTGGGCAGCTCTGACTTCCCAGCATGACTAAGAGCTCTGTGGCCTTTCCTCAACTATGGCACAGAGACCTTTGCTCATTTATAAGCCTTGTCATTTTTCTGGGAAATACAAGATACATTCTGCCCGAATGCAATGACCCAGGTCAGACCTGTAAACCTAATTCTAGCAATAAACAAACTAATTGTCAAGAGGAAGCTATAGTTATTGATCGAGCTCACCCTTTTGCCCTCAACCAAAGCATCTTATTATCTCCAGGAGTGTGCTCTTTGTTTTTCATCTTTCTGTAACGTACTATCATCATAATTTTATAAAACATAATGTTGCGCTATAATCAAAAGCGTGGAGCCCAGCAGAGTCTGATATTCCCATGTCTGTAGTGTTTATACACAAAAAGGCCACATCGTGGCTTAGAAATGTGGTTTCATTCATAGCAGTTGTCTGTCTCAGGAAGGGACAAGGTGTCACACCTGACGAGTGCAGGGACAGAGAGGTGACTTCACTAAAGTCATAAACTGAGCCAAGGGCGGCAGCAATAATAGGCATCTAGTTCCAAGCCCAGGCTATGTTCTTTATTTACTTTGTACCTGGTTCTCTATTATCATCACAAATTCATATTTTGTAATAAAAACACACCAAGGATTTTTGACCTTATGTACCATGTGAGACTCGGAAAGATTACGAACCTGCCACAGGCACCTGCCACAGGCTGAATTATTATTGTACAATGAGAGATTTTCTTTACCTCTGTTGAAGGTGCTGCTGATTCTCAGTTACCCATGTAAATACAGGGGAACAGACACTAAAAGCACAAGATAATCAGAGAGTCATTAATAGCATATAAAGATTTGTCTCCAAGGAATGTTCATGGGAACATTTTCATAGGGAAAAAACTTCTTTTTTCTCAAGGGATTTCAGAACAAAATAGAATAAAGCATTCTTGATGAAAGTCAACTAACCTTTCTTTAAAAAAAAAGAAGAAAGAAAGAAAAAAGCTGCCACATATTCCTTACTGCAAATGAATACCAGAGATATAAGAAAGATAAAAGCTGACACTGTTGCAAATCATGTATTTAGGGGAGGAACAGCCTGGCTTGGAGGCAAAGCCATGCTGACCTCCGAGACATATCCAGGGGCCCAGTGTGTGGCAGGAGCAAAGTTCAACCTGGCATGTCTGAGAGGCCACATCACAGGTGCCACAGGCCAGGCAGGGGAGCGGATGATGACATTCACATTGAACTCACACAGGAACCTAGCAAGAATATCCAGTTCTGAGAAAACATGAGACTGATTTATCAAGTAGAAAAGAAACACCAGACTGTACAGATCAAAGCACAGCATTTAGAAACCCCACTGATGGAGAAATGCAAATCAAAATCACAATGAGATACCATCTCACACCAGTTAGAATGGTGATCATTAAAAAGTCAGGAAACAACAGGTGCTGGAGAGGATGTGGAGAAATAGGAACACTTTTACACTGTTGGTGGGACTGTAAACTAGTTCGACCACTGTGGAAGACAGTGTGGTGATTCCTCAAGGATCTAGAACTAGAAATACCATTTGATCCAGCCATCCCATTACTGGGTATATACCCAAAAGATTATAAATCATGTTGCTATAAAGACACAAGTACACGTATGTTTATTGCGGCACTACTCACAATAGCAAAGACTTGGAACCAACCCAAATGTCTATAAATGACAGACTGGATTAAGGAAATGTGGCACATATACACTATGGAATACTATGCAGCCATAAAAAAGGATGAGTTCATGTCCTTTGTAGGGACATGGTTGAAGCTGGAAACCATCATTCTGAGCAAACTATCACAAGGACAGAAAGCCAAACACCACAAGTTCTCACTCATGGGTGGGAATTGAACAATGAGAACACTTGGACACAGGGTATGGAATATCACACACAGTACCTGTCATGCAGTGGGGGGAGAGGGGAGGGATAACATTAGGAGAAATACCTAATGTAAATGATGAGTTAATGGGTGCAGCACACCAACATGGCACATGTATACATATGTAACAAACCTGCACTTTATGCACATGTACCCTAGAACTTAAAGTATAATTTTAAAAAAAAAGGAACCCCACTGATGGGAGAGAGGTATACAAGCAAAGAGCCCTGCATTTAAAACTAAGCCCTCACAGGCACTAGTGGGGTGACATTGAGCAGGTCACTTCTCTGAGCCTGGGTTACTCCTTAGGGCTGTCCTGAGGAAGAAATGAGTTAGTGTATAGGAAGAGTCAAGTAGACTTTCACATAGAATAAGCCCATAATACGTGTTCATGAATATTGTTGATCTTCTTACCATCTACAGCAAAAGGTATTTACCCAATCCCTTAAGCATGGGCTACACTTAGCGAGTGACTCCTTCCAAAGAGTACAGTGTGGAGAAGCAGAAAAAAGAGTAACTTTACAAAGAGGAAGCCTAACATCACTTCACCTAGGTGATCCAGGCCCACAGCAGGGATGAGTCATGCCAACAGTTCACACCCTCACCGTGATGTGATGCGAAGGGCACTTGACCTCAGTGGTCGTCCTCCCCCAACTCCCTAATTCCAGTCTAACTATGAGCAAAGCATCAGGCAAATCCCAGGAAGAAGAACACTCTACAAAATACCTGGCCAGTATTTCTCAAAACTTTCAAGGTCACTGAAAACAAGGAAAGCCTGAGAAAGCAGTCACAGTCCAGAGGAACGTAAAGGACTCGTATTGACTTGGTGTAATGCCGTATCCTGCATGAGATCCCAGAATAGAAACAGGATATTAAACTAATGAAATCTAAATGAATTATGAAGTTTAGTTAATGATAACATATCAGTATTGGTCCATTAGTTGTGATAGAGCTACATGCTGAAAAGTAAAATGTTAATAGTAGCGGAAACTGAGAGCAAGGTATACAGGAATTTCTGCACCATCTTTGTAACTTTTCTGTCAGTCGAACACTATTCTAAAATAAAAATTTATTTAAATAAACAAGAGGCTGAACTCCCACTTGCCAGGAATGTTTCAAGTGGTCTTCACACATTAGAAGGGGAAGATATTAGACTCGACACATTCTGTGAGATCCAAGTCTAAACTTGTACGAAATCACTTTTCACCTTGAAGAGCCCCCAGGCCCATCTCTTTGGCCTAGGTCTACTTTCTCAATGTGGTTGCCATCCCACTCCTCATGCTATGAGGTCTTAGCTTCTAAAGCCTGTGTGCTACTAGCAGCTTCCCCCCAACTCGTTGCTGACTTAAAAACAAGATATCTTCACAATTCACACCTTTTCATTGTAAAATCTTTTGGAGAAGCAGAAAGCACATGAGCACAACTATCAACAGGGAGTTTTACAAGGCTTAAGCTAAATCTCAGTCCTCTTTCTGAGATGGTAACTTTTCAAAGTGACTAATGTTTCCTGAGCATATATTCAATGCCAAACACCAGTCTAAGCACTTTACAAAGTAATCTTATTTAATCATCACTAAAGGCTACAAACAAGTTACTATTAGTATCTCCGTTTTACAGATGAATACATTGGGTCACAAATTATTTAAGTGACTCATGCAAGCTTGTACAATAATAATGGTTAACCGGAATCCGAGCTGTTCTGTGTGCAGAACCCATTATGAGTGAAATTTGGCAAATGTTTCCCTCTACATAGCAAGTTGGTCATAAAATTCATTCAGAACAGAATGATGAGTCTTCAATCACTTGTCCCGTGATATGGTTTGGATTTGTGACCCTACTCAAATCTCTTGTTGAATTGTAATCCCCAGAGTTGGAAGAGGGGCCTGGTGGGAGGTGATTGGATCTTGGGGGTGAATTGCTCCCTTGCTGTTCTCATAATAGTGAGTTCTCACAAGGTCCGGTTGTTTAAAAGTGTGTAGCACCTCCCCTTTATCGCTCTCTTCCTCCTATTTCAGCCATGTAATGTGTGCCTGCATGATTGCAAGTTTCCTGAAGCCTCCCCAGCCATGCTTCCTAGACAGCCCGTGGAACCATGAACCAATTAAACCTCTTTTCTTTATAAATCACCCAGTCTCAGGTAGTTCTTTACAGCAGTGCAAAAACGGACTAATGTATTCCCTTACCTCCAAAGTGTGGTTCTTAATCTCAGGTTTGCCAGACAAGTCAGGAAGTAGTGGCTTCAAAATGTAAAAACACATCTTAATTGACTTTTTAAAATTCATTAATTTAGAACAGACATTTCTGACTCTGCCCCATTTCTGAAGCTCAGTCATCGATTGCCCTATTTCTATCTCTCACATTAAGCCCACGCCTGGGTTCAGGACTGAAACAAGAATGGGGATGGGCTGCAAGTGTCTGTTACCTGCACTACCTCCTCATTCAAAACAGCTGAACATTGAATGCATTGATTTTCAGTTTTGGCAAACTATCCCTCGTTTTATAAGTCTTTTGAAATGTTATAAATCCCTCCAGATTGTTTAATTCCCATTCAAACAGTCTTATTCTACAGGGAAAATGTTTAGCTAAGGCTTGCTCCAAAATAAAAACAATAATTAGGCTCATAATAATTATTACTTATTGAGCATTTCCTAAGAAATTGGACTGGATGGGTACTTTACAAGACATGTAAATGTACGCTAACAGTGATAATTAAGTAAGACATTATTATATCCATTTTAGAATTGAAGAAACAAGGCTGGGTACGGTCACTCACGCCTGTAATCCCAGCAATTTGGGAGGTTGAGGTGGGTGGATCACGAGGTCAGGAGTTCCAGACCATCCTGGTCAACATGGTGAAACCCCGTCTCTACTAAAAATACAAAAGTTAGCTGAGCGTGGTGGTGCTCGCCTGTAATCCCAGCTATTCTGGAGGCTGAGGCAGGAGAATTGCTTGAACCTGGGAGGCAGAGGTTGCAGTAAGCCGAGATTGCGCCATTGCACTCTAGCCTGGGCAACAGACTTCATCTCAAAAAAAAAAAAAAAAAAAAAAAAAAAATGAATTGAAGAAACAGGCTTAGAAAGGTTACACAACCTTGTTCAAAGTCACACAGATAATACATGGAGGAGTAATTATTTGAGCACAGATTCACCTGATCCGAAGCTTGAGAACGTCCCACTAGCCTACAACACTCCTCCCATTTCTGATCTTTTCCTGGCAAGCCATGGGCTCATTGTTGTGCTGTCTTCCTAGCCTCACACAGGGCCTCTTCTTTCCTCCTTGCAATGGCCTCCTCTTGTACGGCACTTTCTCAATTCCAGGGTGTCTTCTTTCTCATCTGATACAAATCACCATGTTAAGTGAAGGCGACCAAAAGTCTGCACTGGGTAACACCTGTGCATCTCACCTGGGGCCCTCTGGAGAAAACCACCTCCTATTCATTGATAGCTAAGCACCTTGCCACAAGCTATCTAACCTCTGAAAACCTCGGTTTTTTTCTCCTTCAAATGAACCTAGTGCTGGCTGTCCTATCTAACATCTATCCAACTCACACTGATCATTCTTGCAGGAGTTTCCCATTCATAACTGCATCATTAAATAAAAGCTTGCTGAAGAGGATGGGAAGATTTACAGGCTGCAAGCATTAACTGTGCAGGTTCCACGTGACAAGCAACAGGCTAAGCATATTCATGCCGTTATTTCACACAACAATCTTATGGTGCAATCTGTTACTGGTCCCATTTCACAGTGGAGATCATTGTGGCTCAAAGATGGTAAAAGACTTAAAATACATAACTAGAAAGGAGCACATATTTAATTGTATATAAAATATATTAAAGTATTTTAACGATGGTGAAGAATGAGATCAAGAAATTTTAACTGAATATACGATAAGCAGCATTCACCACTCAGCTTGCCACTTCCCCTTCTCTGGTCCTCTTTTTCATAAAGTTCAAAACCTTCTCTTCATACCTGCCTTGGTTTAAAACCAAGTTTTCTGGTTAATTTTTCTTCCTAATGAGAACTTTACCACCCTTACTACTTGCCTTTCTCTTCCACTGTGCAAAAACTCCCAGACTTCGTTGTCTGTATTGAAAAGCCACACCCTTTTGAGTTTTAGAACCAATCAATAGGCCACCTTGGGAAATAGATTTCACCTCCCTTCAGGTTTCTGCATCTGTAATCAGCTTCTGAAGTCAGAATGCAGAAAGGCTGGAACAGAATCATCTGTAATTTTCACAAACGCTGATAAGTCAGCCAAGAAAACCTGAATCGTACAAATGCCCAGCGGCAGAGGTTTTGTTTGGTAGCAAGTCAGACACAGCAAGGGGACCAAAAGAAATTGTTAATAATTTTGCCTTCCTCATGATGTGCTGAAAAACAGGCAGCCCCATGTGCTTTGATTTCTTGGGAGTGCAGTGCACATGGTGGCCTGAACACAGTAAATGGCCTGATACAACTTAAAGAATAAAAGTCTTGGAGTCTAAAGACCTGGTCAGTTCTGCTCTTACTAGGTACACAACCTTGGGCAGGTTGTTTAACTTCTGAGTCATCAGACATAAACTGGACCTAATATTCTCTTTAGTGATACATAGTCCAGCTTGTATATAAGCCATCCACCTAAAAGTCATCCTTGCTTCTTCTCTTCCTTATCCCAACACCCAATCTGTCTCTGAATTCTGTTGATTCCATGGCTTAAATATTTCTCAAATCGCATTTCCATTCCCACCAGCTATATTAGTCGGCATCATAATGTCCTAAACTAACACTATATACTCCTAGTCCATTTCTCTGTTCCTAACACCAAAATATCCCTTCTCAGTGCATTCAGGTGTCTTGCTAAAGTGTACGTCTCATCATCCTGCTCCTGATTAAAATATAGTTCTCACTCTTTACAGAATAAAGTAAAACTTTACCATCATAGGGCACAAAGCCCTCCGTGACCTGATCTTACCTATCTGTATTAGGAATCTTCTAGATGCAAGTGACACCTCTGAAATAGGCTTAATCAAAAAGAGTATGTATTAACTTATGAAACTAAAACAGCCTGCCGAAGCTCCAGGCAAAACTGGGTCCAAAGCTCAGTCTCATCACAAAGCTGCCTCTCTCCATCCTCTGCTTGGCTTTCCTCCAGAGTAACTTTATTCCTAGGTTCTTCCTGCTTCATACTAAATTGGCCCCCAGAAGTTTCAGGCTTACCTAGCACCTATTTAGCAATCCCTCTTTACCCCAACCTGCCCAGAGATTGACTTTTTCTCACTAATTTTAACAAAAGTCACAAGTCAGAATCTCAGTGGTCTGTCCTAGATTATTGCTCAACTCTATATGAACACTGTACTGTAGAGGGGATATGATGGTTACACAGGCACATCCAGGAGGCACCTGAACTACATGGCTTAAGAACAGGGTTACCCCCAACCCACCCACACACAAATCAGACTGCTGTCACTAAAATAAGAGAAAATGGATGGTAGCCTAGGAAAATGACACCTACCCAAAGGAACTTCTCCCCCACTCGAGGCTCCAAAGTTTAGTGGCTCAAAACAATCATTTTATTTTGTGCATGGCTTTTTGGAGGTTAAGAATTTAGAGGGGGTGGAGCAAGATGGCCGAATAGGAAAAGCTCCAGTCTCCAACTCCCAGCACGAGCGACACAGAAGACTGGTGATTTCTGCATTTTCAACTGAGGTACTGGGGTCATCTCACTCGGGAGTGCCGGACAATCGGTGCTGGTCAGCTCCTGCAGCCTGACCTGCGAGAGCTGAAGCAGGGTGAGGCATCGCCTCACCTGGGAAGCGCAAGGGGGAAGGGAATACTTTTCCTAGCCAGGGGAACTGAGACACACAACACCTGGAAAATCGGGTAACTCCCACCCCAATACTGCGCTGTAAGCACACCGGCACACCAGGAGAATATATCCCAC
>NW_012122932.1:1323795-1342413 GCF_000951035.1 Colobus angolensis palliatus
AACAAACCTGCACGTTATGCACATGTACCCTAGAACTTAAAGTATAATAAAAAGAAAAAAAAAAAAAGAATTTAGAAAGGGTTCAGCTGTGCAGTTCTTGGTTGGAGGCTCTTCTGTGGTTGCAGTGAGATGTCAGATGGAGCTGGATGTCCAAGACAGCTTCCTCATGAGAACAATTGTTGTCGCAGCCAGGATGAAGCTCCGCTGGGCTGGGAACTGAATGCCTGCACGTGGCTTCCCCAGCATGAGAAGCTCAGAGTGCATGGACTTCTTAGTCAGTAGCTCTGAGGTCCAAGCGCTGCATTTCAGCACAAAGTGGGAAGCTGCATCACCTTTTCTGGACCTAGCCTCAGAAGCCATGCAGTGTCACTTTTCTGCATTCTGTTGATCACAAAGATTCTCAGAGTCAAGGAGGGGGATGCAGTGTGCAATTTTGAACAAGAGAAATGTCAAGTAATTTGCAGCCACAATCATTTTCTGTTGTTCTTCGAATACATTCCCATCACTTCAACATTTTTTTTTTTCTTTTTGCCTTTAGGAATGTGCTTCTCCGTCTGGAATGTCCTTTTTCTCTTCTTTGTCTATCTCCCAAGCACTACTCACCCTATGAGACACACACACTCTGCATAGCTTCCCTCTCCCCACCACATAGTAGCATCGGTCACTTTCTCTGCAACACCACATTCCAAAAGTACCTTTTTAATTATAAAACTTTGTGCCTCTGTCTCTATCAGCAGGCTACGAGCTCCTTGAAGGCAAGAATCAAGTCTTACCTCCTTAATTCATATATTAACTGTCTTTTATAGGCTAATTGTGTCATGTTTGCCTCATTGCAGAATTAGATTGTACCAAGAGTTTTCCAAATGTTGAGATGTTATTCAAACAAAGGCCGTCATTATCCATTAGTAAGGCTTTTACTGAAAAAATGTAATAACTTCTCATGATAGCTTTCCACCAGACAAATTCTAAATGGATATTCCATTTAACTGTTAAAAAAAGGTTTTAGATTTTTTTTCTTCCTGTGGCTTAAATAAGAGTGATATCTAGTTGTTTGTTCTTTGTCCGTCATTTAGATCACTGTTCTCCAGGTTTTATCAACCAGTCACAAGTCTATTAGACTCTCCACAAGTCTATTGTAACAGGTCAATCCTTCTCTACTTTCTTTATAGTTTTGTACCTAACTCTTTGCAGCACCTGATCTTTATGGATCTAATTCTCCTATATACATGTGTGTGTATCCCACATGCACATCTATTTTCTAAATGCCAATAAAATAAGTAGTAATACATTTGAAACACTGTTATATGAAACACATAGAAGAAACTCGAACAGATAAAGCACAAATGAAATGTGTTCAATCTCACCAGTAGTCATAAAAGTGATCACGAATACTGCAACCAAATACATTTCACATTTGTATGACAGGCAGAAATATTTAAAAGACTTAGAAATTGAAGAAATAAGGTATTTTACATATTAATGGTATGAACTGATACAATTCTTCAGGGAAGAATTGATACAGTTCTTTGGGGAACTACTTGCCAACATATAAAGTTAATGAAGCTGAGACTATTTATACCCTATAACCCTGCAATTCCATTTCTTGGAATATAGAGTTACTTCCATATGTTCATCCTCTGATGGGTGGACAAATAATTTGTGACAAATATTTATAAAATGGAATGTTTTACTGCATTAAAAATAACCAAAACTGTAGGGATCAATATAAATGAATCTGGAAAAAAATCACGTTGAGGGGGGAAAAAGCAAGTTACAGGAAAACTACTATATGACAATATTTATATACCATTTCAAAACAAGTGAGGAAATCCTAAAAGTACTTAAGCTAACATAAATTTGTAGTAAAAGCATACATACCTGACAAAAATGATAAATGCCAAAATTAGATTTGTAATTACTTTTGCAAGTCAGAGAAGAGATTCAACAGGATTGGTCATGACATTTGTTCTTAAATGGTGGTGGATACCTCATATTTGTTATAGAGTTCTCGGCATCTTTTTGTATGTCTAGAATAATTGTATTTGTAATAATAAATTTTAAAGAGAAAAAGTTTATACTATCATTGAAAGATGTTTAAAATATAAGCATACTTGTATACTTATAAACTTATATACTTATATATGTAAAATATATACCAACACACACATGCACCGCCCATTAAAACAACTCAATGATCATGAAAACATACATGCAAAGTAAAAGAGTGGAAAGATATACAAGAAAATGTTACAGTAGTTAGCAGCTGGTTTGGAATTATGATTGCTTTTAGTTTTTTATTTGTGTTTTCTGCTCCATTTTCCCTAGTGAACATAATGAGCTCTTAATGAATCTGAATTAATAAATATTTTTCGAGTGTCATGGTTGTAATAAATACTGACAATCAGTACACCTGTTCTGACGTGTCTTTAAGAAGCAAATAGACTCAGAAAAATGCTCAGAGCTGCATCTCTGTATACAATACCATTTGACCTAATTGAGAAAACAATTTTCAAACAGGACATATCCCAATCTTTTGTAAGCTTACCAATTAAAAACAGACGACAAAAAAAGTGAAACTGGCCTATAAATTGAGCATAAAAAATTGCATTTGAATTTCAGTGCTCTTTGACATTTGGACATAAGGCTGGTCTCCACTCTGTCTTTTGATTCTGGAGAAAAGCTAATGCCTTTAACAAGAGTGTGAAATAGCTGTCCAAACATGTCATTCTTGCCACAGCCTTTATTCACACCAAATGTTCTACTTTCTTTTTCAGATGAGGAAAAGATAGCACTGCAGCCTTCCCCCAACTATAGGAAATGGATATAAATGGAAGCATGATTTGTGTTGGGTTTTGTTTTTCACTCACCTCCTTAGGGAAGATGCCTCCTCGCCTGAGAGCAGCCAGCTCTGTGTGGGTGTTCAGCGCTTCCAAAACTTGCTATCCAGCCCACCTTGTGATAGAACAGAAATAACCAAAATGGAGCACGTTTTCCTGCAGGATTTCACTTCTACCAAAAATAAAAAATAATGGCTCTCCCCCAGGTTACGTAAAAGAGATCCAAAGGGTTCTGGAAATATAGGAATGGTTGGTAATCTGGTGGGTCATTTTACAAATACCTCAGGAGGAACTGATCATTGCAGAATCCTCACCACCTGAATTGGGAGCCTTGGTGAACACGTGCTTAAAATGTAACACCTGAATTTTATTTGCTGCTCACCTGTACTCTATATTGAGTTAAATACTTTACATTCAATGTCTCAATGAATCCTCCTGGCAACTTTATTAGGAAGGTTTCATTTTGTTAGTTCCCATGTTACAGATGGGAAAATTGAAGCTCAGAGAGAAGTTTAGTGATTTGTAAAGGCCATGAAAGTAGTAAATGACGGCGCTCGGATTTGGACCCAGGTAGCCTGTCTGATGCCTGAACCTCTCTGCACCTGTCTTTGGAATCATTCAGTGATCGTGCTTTTCCATATATCATCCCTATTACTACTCCCACAGCCATTACTGGTGGATATGGTCATTAATCTCTGTTTACTGATGAAGTAACTGAGTCTCTGAGATATCAAATAACTTGCTCCGCAAAACCAGAGCTATCTAGCTTCAAAATCAATGTATTTAGCACTAGACCACATTCTTTCATAGACCCACAGCCAGGACAGAGTGATTCCAAGTCTCTTCTTCCCTCTGTCTCTCCATCTGCGAAAAACAAAAAGGGAGAGAGAATCATATTTTGTGTGTCGAAAACTGCAACAGTTTGTGTGAAGAACCAATGAGATTCAATGTCAAAGAACTTTGAAAAGTATAAAGACATAAGGGATTCATATTTACACCCATATTTCAGCTAAGTTTCCTTACCTGGCATCAACAATTAGAAAACGCCAAGTCTCTCCCACTCATGCTGATGAGGCTGTGACTGATAATGTATTCCCTACTTTCCTTCATAGCAGGACTCAGATCACTGTTCCAGTATCCAGCCTTTTCCCAGACAGTCGTATACTTTAAGATTGATACACCTGTAACCCTAGCAGCTTGGGAGGCTGAGGCGAGCAGATCACCTGAGGTCAGGAGTCTGAGGCCAGCCTGACCAACATGGAGAAACCCCGTTTCCTCTAAAAATACAAAATTAACTGGGCATGGTGGCGCATACCTGTAATCCCAGCTACTTGGGAGGCTGGGGCAGGAGAATCGCTTGAACCCAGGAGGCGGAGGTTGTGGTGAGCTGAGATTGTGTCACTGAATTCCAGTCAGGGGAACAAGAGCGAAACTCTGTCTGAAAAATAAAAAAAAATAAAAAAAGCGAAAATTGATATGGTTTTGCTGTGTCCCCACCCAAATCTCCTCTTGAATTGTAGCTCCCATAGTCCCCATGTGTCCTGGGAGGAACGCGGTGAGAGGTAATTGAATAATGGGGGCGGGTTTTCCCATCCTGTTCCCATAATAGTGAATAAGTCTCATGAGATCTGATGGTTTTATAAAGGGAAGTTCCCCTGCACATGTACTCCTGCCTGCTGCCATGTAAGATGGATCTTGCTTCCCCTTTGCCTTCTGCTATGATTATGAGGCTTCCCCAGCCAGGTGGAACTGTGAGTCCATTAAACCTCTTATTCTTTATAAATTACCCAGTCTTGGGTATGTCTTTATTAGTAGCATGAGAACTAATACAAGATTAAGCTGCCTTCATCCCCAGGTTCAACGGTGGACACTGACAGGTCTAAGTTAATCAAAGTAATCTCAGTCCCCTGAACACAGCGATTCTTTCAGTTAACTTTGACTGAGGACAAGCAGCCCATGTATTCCCCTAACTAGGAGATTTCACTGAATTTGGACCAATTAGGTGTGTATTGAAGATATGCTATGTAGCTGAGAAGCCTGAAACCGTGATAGCCATTGTCCACTGCAAGGGAGGGTGGTCATAGGACAACACTGATGATATCAAAAGTAATAACAACTTTTAAAAAATGGGCTGGGCACGGTAGCTTATACCTGTAATCCCAGCACTTTGGGAGGCTAAGGCAGGCAGATCACTTGAGGTCAGGAGTTCCAGACCAGCCTGGCCAACATGGTGAAACCCTGTCTCTAATAAAATTAGAGACCACAAAAATTAGTCAGACGTGGTGGTGTGTGCCTATATTCCCAGCTACTTGGGAGGTTGAGCCAGGAGAATCGCTTGAACCGGGAGGAGGAGGTTGCAGTGAGCCTAGATCAAGCCATTGCACTCCAGCCTGGACAACAGAGCAAGACTCTGTCTCAAAAAAAAAAAAAAATGTTATTTATATTATTATGCTCAAGTTTTTGACAGTTTCTGTCCAAAATGTCATGGTCCTCCACCCTTCTTGAAGGTGATTATTTTTAGGACATCCTCATTTAAACTTGCATATTTAATCTCTGTCTCATCCCTAAATCACGAATATTATTGCATCCGACTACTTTGTATGAAAAGGCAATCTAATCTTCGCCTCGCTGTCTCATTTCCTAAAGCACTAAACCTTTATGTTGACTTTTGGGACATGTGGGGAGAGACGTTTCCTCGTATTGCATTTTACAAATTAACATTTGTTAAGCATAATTCCTTGAAATGGACTTGTGCTCTCTGGGATTCATCTTACTTTGTAAGTCAGAAGCACCTTTTCCTTCACTGAGAAGTGCCACTGACTATTTAAGCCCCTACTTTTTACATGTAAAGCAAGAAATATTAGCAAAATAAGGGAAATAACTTACTTTTTAGTATTAAAATGCTGCTGTCAAAGAATCGTACACCAATACTCAAAAAACAGACATTTCTTACATCTCCTTAAAAGAGGAGTTTTGAAATAGAAAACAGATAAATGGGAATGGTTTATTCCACCCCAGAACTGACCTCATACAAGGACTTCAGGTTTCTGCATTTGTGTCTCCCATCCCCAAATTTTATATTTTTGGTGGCCAATTTCTTGTGGTCAGGAAGAAGCTAATTTACATTCACTAGCTCCCAGCCATTGCCTGTCCTTAAAAGTTCTCAAATTCACCTCTTCTTTTGCCCATCACAACAGACACTGCCCAGACTCAAGGCCCCATCGCTTCCACCTTGCTGACCACAATGGGCTTCTCACCATTGTTCTTCACTCCTGTTTCTCCTCCTCCAGTGTCTGCACCTTGTTGCTGCTGGAGCGTTCTTATAAGTGAATCTGATAACCACATCACTCTGCTATGTAAAGTCTCTCTGGCTGTCTATTATCCTTGATAACATTCCAACACCACAGCCCTTCGTGATCTGGCCCTGACTTGTGGAGAGACACATGTGCTGCCACTTCTGTCACCATCTCTGCTTTGTTACACTTACTCATTGTAGCTACAATATCGGATCATACCTTCTGACTAATAGGAAGGGGACAAATTTTTTATTGTTGTTGTTGTTGTTTGTTTGGGTTTTTTTGACGGAGTCTCACTCTGTTACCAGGCTGGAGTGCAGTGGTGTAATCTCGGCTCACTGCAACCTCTGACTCCCGGGTTCAAGTGATTATTCTGCCTCAGCCTCCCAAGTAGCTGGGATTACAGGCACATGCCACCACACCCAGATAATTTTTTGTATTTTTCATACAGATGGGGTTTCACCACGTTGGCCAGGATGGTCTCAATCTCCTGACCTTGTGATCCACCCACCTTGGCCTCCCAAAGTGCTGGGATTACAGGCGTGAGCCACCCCGACCCCACTCCGCCAACAATTTCTTTTTTTAATTTTTAAGTTTAAAGAAAAACTTTTAGAAAAATGAGAGGATTTCTTCTATATATTTTACTGAGTTTTGTTTCCCTCACATATAGCACTTTGAAGTCCCTGGCATTGTTTAAGTATAGTGCCAAGTAGGAATCTAACTTTATTGTCTTTATTGTGAATCACTAGTTGACTTAGCACTTACACAACAAATATTCTTAAGATGGTCATTGTCAATTTTTGGAGTATTAGTTAAAACATCTTAGACATGTCTTTTCAGTGGAGGCAAAGCTCTTTAAAATTTGATCCCACCCAGTTTTTCAGTGCAGAAAAAATTTCCTAAACACGATACAAAGAACACAATTCAAAAAAAAAAAAGAGAGAGAGAGAGAATCAGAACATTAAACTTCATCAACAGGTTCAATTAGCAAAATGAAAAGAGCTATAGACTAGAAGTATACATTTGTCACTCATTTATTAGACAAAGGACTAGTATCTAGGACATGTAAGGAATTTTTATAAAAAAATAAAAAGAGTAAACCAAAAAACCCCAACACAACAGAAACATGGGAAATGGTTTCCGAACAAGTCAATTGCAGAAGAGAAAACCAGATAAACTTGTTTAAAAAATGCTAAATTTCTTAGCAATCAGGATACACAGGTGAAAAAATATGATCAAAATGCAGTATGCACATAAGAGAGTTAAAAGGGTACACATCTCATATAATGCCTTTTTTTTTTTTACCACAATGATAAAACACACACACGCTGAAACGCAGCAGAATGTCAAAGACTAGAAGTCTGTGGGTACCATATATTTTCAAGGACAAGATCAGGTCCTTCATGTACCCACCATGCACTGCTAATAGGAATGTACGTTAGTACAGCTGCCTTGGTACAGTCCATATTTGTTATGTTTAATGGACAATTTTGGGAGCCTTGGGGCTTCGAATACGGGTTATGGTTTTTTAATCTGGAGCAAGATCTCAGATTACAGAGTAACACATGGGATTCAAATGGCTCTACTCAGAGATAAAGCAGAGGGCCAGAAAAGCATCAATTCCCCAGGACCAAGCATAGGTCAGGAGGTCTGGATATGTGGACAGAGGGACAGAGCAGAAAGGATCACAACAAAGGAGAAAAGAATTGCCAAGGCTCTCTTCAGCCTGACTGTAGCACTCCATGAAACTGTCTGCAGCCTCACCTGCGGGTGGGAAGGAATAAGGATACTGAGTCAATTTCAAGCAATCAGCAGACTCCTTTAAACTAGATTCAGATTTTGTACACCTCCATGTTGAAGAAGGAAGAGTCAGTATCCTCCAAGGTCTCACAGCCAGAAGGCTGTGGTGCCAGGATTCACAGCTATACTTCACTTTCAGCTTCAATACTGGTCATTTTGTTTCAAAAACTGATCCTGTCCATTATTCGTGTTCTCTTTCAGATTGAAAAAGAAAATCAACCATTCAATAGGCAACGAGTGGCATCTTGGTTATAAGACTGTGCAAGTTAAGTATAGTTCAAGACACTGTCTGTTTTAGTCTCAAGGCTCTTGACCTATGAAGTGGCCGGGCACTATTTATTTAAACATTAATATGTTTTGTTTCATGGTTTCTCTCCCCCTTCCATGAAGATAGCCAGGCCCTTTGTATTTCCTTTTCCTAGGAATTTTTGCAAAGGTAAAGTAGAGGTCGCTGAGGACAGCTCTCCTCTATTCCCTTCCTCCCCATTCTCTCTTCTTTCTTCTTTCTCCTTTCTTCTTTCTCCTTTCTTCTTTCTCCTTTGAATTCTCCTTTGAAAATTTGGGCTTTTACCATATTAATCTGTTCTCATGCTGCTAATAAAGACATACCCCAAACTGGGTTATTATTTTATTTTATTTTATTTTATTTTTGAGACAGTCTTGCTCTGTCACCAAGGCTGGAGTGCAGTGGCACGATCTTGGCTCACTGTAACTTCTGCCTCCTGGTTCAAGTGATTCTCCCATCTCAACCTCCCAACTAGCTGGGGCTACTACAGCCAGAGAAAGGCTTTCATCTCTAACACGTCTTTGCTGCTGCTGATCAAAGGCTTCCTGACTCGGAGACATACCTGGAGAAACAGGAGCCTAGACTCCTAACACAGGCAAGGATCCTTCAGGCAAGAAACACAACAGCAGGTACTTGATCTCAGGAGAGTAGACAGGCTTGGACAATGGACATCCCTTGGTACCGAGTGTGGACAGAGGCTCTCAGAACAGGCACCTCCTGGACTCTTTGGCACCTTTGTAATCGGGGTGGGGAGAGTTGGGGGGGTCGGAGCTTCGATAATGACAGATTATAATTCTCATCAATCCGGCAGGATGCGGGTTTAGTCATAGTTTGATTTATGAACAACAAATGTGACATTTCTTGCACACCCACACCCCTTGTTCGTACCGTGTTAAGACTCGTGCCGCCTTCTACACTAGAAGTGGTCGAATGTGAGAGTCGACGTAATCCGTAAAAGTTGCCCAGCCTCTTCATTTCATTGTTAAAATCATTCTGATCCCGCAAGCGGAGTGATTTCCCAAGGTCGGTGAGTCACTCACTAATGCAGGACCACAAAGTAAGCAAGCATCCTGGCATTTTATCCAGCAATGTTTTCACGGCTCACGTTGCTGATTGAAAAAGAATAGTGTCCTGAAAAGCTGGGAATCTCAAGGTATTTAAAAATGAAAAACAAGATAAAACAAAATAACGGTAGAAATGAAGCTGTGAAGGTGCGGCCAAGTAATGCTCAGAAGACTGTTGATTTCAGAATCAAACTCTGACTTAGACTGCCCCCTGGTGGATATGAATCAAAGTGTCTCTGCTCTGCAAAGGGAGCTCGTAACAGATGAAAGAAATGAGAAAATCCTTCTGTTCAAATTCAGGTCATCCTTTAGAGGCTTTAAACCCTTTAATTACTATGACCCTATGACTGCTGTCACAAGGAAATGGTAAAATGCAGATGTTAACAACACGGGCTTTTAACAAACCTGCAGGTTAGGTCCCAGCTCGGGAACTCTGAAGTTACCCCATCTCTCTGAGACTCATTTTCCCCCTCTGTAAAATGGGCACAATAATAAAACCTTCCTTATAGGGTTGTTTTGAGGATTAAAGAAACAAAATCTATGTAAGAGTCCTTAGAAAAGTGCTGGGTGTGTAAGAGTTCAATAGAGAAACTCTTCTTCTCATCGTTGCATTTATTGCCATCGTGATAACTTCGTGAAAAATATATGCGCATGAAGTCTTCATAATTGGGAAAATTATCAAGGAACATGATTATGTGCGTTTTTCATATATTCTATTACTTCTGTAAGAAGTTTCTGTATATTTACCTTAATGTTTTCTGCATATTTAGAGAAAGTTTACAGTCATGTGTCACCTAACAACAGGGATATGTTTTAAGAAATGTGTCTTTAGGAGATTTCAACACTGTATGAATATCCTAGAATGTGCTTACACAAACCTAGCTGATGGCATAGCTTACTACACACCCAGGCTATCTGATATTGCCTATTGCTTCTGGGCTTCAAACCTATAGCAGGGGTATCCATCCATTTGACTTACCTTGGTCGCACTGGAAAAAGAAGAATTGTCTTGGGCCACACATAAAATACACTAACAAGAGACAAAGAGCTTTTAAAAATCGCAAAAAAAAAAAAAACTCCTCACAATGTTTTAAGAAACTTTGTGAATTTGTGTTGGGCTACATTCAAAACTGTTCTAGGCTGCATGCGGCCTGTGGGCCACGGGTTGGACAAGCTCGTTAAACAGCCTGTTACTGTATTGAATACTGTGGGCAATTGTAACACGATGGTAAGGATTTGTGTGGCTAAACATACCTAAACATAGAAAAGGAGCAGCAAAAATACAGTATTATAATCTCATGGGAACACTCTTGTATATGGGTTATATACTTTTGTCATTGACTAAACTGTCATGATGCAGTGCATGGCTGTGTACCATTTCTGTATATTTAACTTGGCTTTCTGTATATTTACCTAAATGTTCATGCTCCACTTGTAAAAACACCTTAAAGGCCGGGCGCGGTGGCTCACGCCTGTAATCCCAGCACTTTGGGAGGCCGAGGTGGGCGGATCACAAGGTCAAGAGATCGAGACCACGGTGAAACCCCATCTCTACTAAAAATACAAAAAAAATTAGCCGGGCGCAGTGGCGGGCACCTCTAGTCCCAGCTACTTGGGAGGCTGAGGCAGGAGAATGGCCTGAACCCAGGAGGCGGAGCTTGCAGTGGGCCGAGATCACGCCACTGCACTCCAGCCTGGGCGACAGAGCGAGACTCCGTCTCAAAAAAAAAAAACAAAAAAACACACCTTAAAAATTCTCTTACTATTGATTTTTACTTCTGTCCGTTTTTCATTCAATAAGAGTGGAATAAAAACTGAAACAGAAGTGTCAACCTGTTTTAGGCCTTATTTGTAAGGAGAGAAGGCCTAATTTAAAGACTGTCTAGAAAACACCACTTGTGCTGCAGGATCTGATGTGTAGAGGCATTAATAAACCTTTGCCTCCATGTCAGTTAGCTACTACTGTGTAAAAGTCAACTTATAAGTTAGTGGCTTAGAACAATAATGACTTCCTACTTGTCCTGATTCCAGGGGTGGCTGATTAATTCCTCTGGTCCATCGGTCTCAGATGGCCTTGCTCACATAGCTGGGTCCTCCCTCCACATGGTCACTCATCTCCCAATAGGCTACTTTGGGTTTATCATGTGGTGGCCAAGAGTTTCCACCAGCAAGACAGGGCAGCAGGCCCCAACACCCAAGCACTTGCTTACCACATATTTGCCAATAACCCATTAGCCAAAGTAAGTTACATGGGTAAACCTAGGTTCACAGGATGGAGACATGGGCCCCCATCTTGTTTGGAGGAGCAGCAAAATCATATTGCAAAGGAACGTGCATGCAAGCAGAGGGGAAATTAGTGGCGATTTTTATTTTTGCAAACTACCACACTTCCTGAGTTTCAGGCTCTGAAAAATCACGGGGGATATGAGCCAGACAACAACAAAAACAAAAGCCTAAATAATAGCAGCTGACATCCATGGAGTGCATTCCATGAGTCTCATGCTTCATGCCTACGTGAACCAGGCCAGAGAAGATTTTTAAGAAAGAGGCTATGGCAACATGTAGCTCACATGCTCATTTTGCTGCTCAGCTCCATTCAGTTGTTGTCATGTGGGTATGAGGCTCATGATTTTTCAGGAGATGGTGAAACCTGGATCGTTATATAAAATCTGCTGATATTTAAATGCTGACGACTCATTCCATTTTGTAACTTTGTGCTGGAACTAATCATCTCTTCTGAGGGAGCAGAGGAAGACCAGTTTAGATCCTTTTGCTTGCTCATGCTGGGACGAAGTGATTTGCATCAGCACGAACACAGGAGTACTATTTTCCTTTGAAAATGTGTGATGTGTGAAGTGGGAGGAACCCCAGAGCAACAGCAGCACTCGCCAGGAAAAGATGCCCGAAGACTGAATGGGGCTTTTACAGTTGAGGCTTCTGGGGCATTAGCTAGAGGAGACAACACAGCACAGTGCCTAAGTGTGTGGGTTTTAGTCAGATGGACCAGCTCTGCTGATGATATTCCTCTCTTCTACTTAACTTGTAAATCTCTTTCTAGAATTCAAAAGCACAACACATGGAGACAGACTGCCCAGGTTTGAATCCCAGCTTTGCCACTTCCCAGCTATTTAAATTTGCTATTATCAAGGTCTTGTCTACGTTCAAAGAGCACTTTGTATATAAGATACAAAATACTTTCCCCTGGATAATATTAGTTGCCTGCATCTCTGCTTTCCTCACTCAGCATACCATAATCACCTAATAATCATATGAATAATGCAGAAAATATTCATCGAGTTTTTCACTTAAACTTTACCTTGTGGGTTGAGTAATTTACATACATTGTCATTCAATCCTCACAACTGTAGGAGAGCAGCATTCTTTTTATTCCCATTTTACAGATGGAGAAACAGAGAATTAAGTAACTGGTACCCAATTTACACAGTTAATGAATTGGTAATGTTGTCATTTCAATTCAAACAGATCAGCTGAAGATGTTACCCCGATTGGAATCTGCAGGTTCTTGAGGTGTCCAGGGACATACTTTTGAGGTCTGCAAGTTCTCTAAACATTTTTAAAATGTTTAAATTCATTTCAATATCCTAAAACACTATTAGCACTTGTTGAATATTTGAATGGCCACTTCAGTCCCCAAGTTCATATGAGCTGTAAGTATAAGAAACATATACTAGATTTATGCTTTTGCCTATAATAAGCAACATTACCAGAAAAATGAACTAGCTGTAAGATTTTTTCTTGCATTTAAAAGAGTCAGCACATTCGTCAACTGTGAGAACATGGCCTTATATACTACACTGCTCCTCAAAGGTAGGGAGTGTAATAGAACCACTTACAGTTTGGTTTCTAAAATTTGATTTTTATTAACCATGTGACCTTGGGCAAGTCAATTCACTTCTCTGAGACTCAGTTTCATAGTAGAATAAATAGGCGAATAGGGTTGCCATGAGAACAAAATGAGATAATATCAGATGCTCTTGGCAAAATACTTGGCACAATAGAACTGATTAGAGCTGATACTACGAACAATAGAACACATAAAGACAATTCTTGCCCAGTGGGTACTTGGATTCATTTGTAGACTTTGACACTACTTGCTTGGCTGTGATTCTGAATTGAGAACTTAACAGTTGAAGGGAGAGTATTTACCTCTTACACAACAGTGGCTGTCCTTCCTGAGATGAGAGGTGAAATCATCCATGGTTTATATGCAGCCATCTAATTTCTTAGAGCATCCTTTTATTTTAAAGAGTAACTTTTTAAAATCTGGGATAGCTTCCAATCAGGCAATTAAATTTGTTTCCCAGAATTAGTTTCTTATTTCCAACCAAATGCATTCTTTTGTACCCATCTTCTCCTCACATGTCTCTGTGGTCCAGAATATGGGAAATTTACTACAGATACAGCCTTATTTCATCAGGGTATAAGCATACCACTGACCCATGGTTTGGCAAATCACTTGAAATAATTTCACAGGAAGAAAAGTGCAATATTTATTTTTAAAAATATGGTTCTCAAACACCATGAATGGTCCATTGAGAGTTGATGACATTTTATGTAATTGTGGAATAATATAAATCACTATGCTATTAGACAATGCCTTAAGTGAAAGAAACCTCCCACTTACAGTCAGTGCTGTACAACGAAAAGACCATGCATTTCAAAGCCTCAGATTTGAAAACCAGCTTGACTGTTAGTAGAGTGAACATTTAAAATAGTTTCTTTACCTCCTTTTCTCTTGACGGCTCTACTTCCCACTGGTGAAGAGTCACCATTTGGTAGTCTTAACCAGAAAGTGACTGAGACTGACGTCTCGATGGATAGAGATTACTGTAATCAAAGTCTGAGGGAAAAACACAGGCCACAGGAGCATCTGTGACTTGTGCTTTTCGGAATAGGGTTTCAGGAGCTTCAGTATTTAAAGATCAAAGAGCAAGCAGAAGGGAATAAAAGAGAGGGAAGAGAAGGGAAGCAGTGAGGCAAATCCCTACATTCTTGTGAGGCTCTGATTAGCCTCAGTAAATCTGCACTTTACATGTGAAAGGGAGAGTAGAGGAAAAAGTCAATTATGCATCTGTCTCAGGGTAGGCAAAAGGATGATTTCTCTTCTCATCCTTGTCCTGTACCTGTGAAGATAAGCCGGTAATGGACAATTTCAGGGTGAGATTCAACAGAACTTGGTTTTAGGGATAGTTTGTAGATAGAATATATATCCTGAAAGATTTAGGGACCATAAGGAATTTCCTTGTGAGTAATTTGTGAGGAAGGCCATCTGGGGAGATATGTGGCCTTCCCTAGTTGTGGGAACCGGGCTTATGGATGAGGTTCTGACACAGGGTTGTGAAATTACAGCTCTCTTTTGGGGAAGGAAAGAAACAAGGGTAGCGTTGTGTGACTCCATCCCCAGTTTAACATTCCCTTTGGCATAGTGATTTGGGGGTTTTAAAAACTCTATTTTCTTTCACCATAGCATGCATTTCAGCAATTTCTACCTGTTTTCTTTCTGTCTCTCCAGCAGGGGAAACTGACCCAGTAAGCTGTTATAACTATTTCAGAGTGCGTGGCAGTGTACCCTTCCTTCATTCATTCCTTCCTTCATTTGGCAAATAACTATTGCATGAGTACCATTGGTCGTGTACTCTCACAGCTGCTGGGGACTCAGTGGTGAGAAAGGAGGACAAGTTGCCTGCTCTCGAGGGGTTTATCTTTCATTGGAGAAGGTAGACAATACATTCAGAAACAAATAGTTAAACAAGATAGTTTGGACTGAGTGCTAAAAATGGTGCTATGATGGCAATAAAGCAGTTTTATAGTGAAAGGCGCCTGTGCGGGAGGGCTGCTCTAATCAGGATGGCCATGGAAATTCTTTGTAGTAGGAGAGTTGGCTGCTGAGGAAGAAGCTGTGTGAGGGTCAGAAGGAGATGCTAGGCAGAGGGAACTGCAAGTGCACACGCTGTGAAGTATGAAGGCTCCGGGCAGACAAGAGTCAGTAATCAGCCCAGTGTGGCTGAAGCACATTAAGCACAGAGCAGCAGGCGGTGGGGCAACCTCGCTGAGCCAGATCCCATCCAACCTAGTAAACCACGGTAAACACCTTGGATTGCTTCCAAGCAAGGTGGGAAATCACTGAAGGATTCTAATCAGGGGACTGATATAATCTGGTTTATATTTTTAAGAGTGATCTGGTTATTATGTGGGGAATACGTTGTAAACAATCGAAACAGGGTGTTTCAGTCCATGCCCACTGCTATAAATGACCATAGACTGGGTGATTTATAAATAGTAGAAGTTTACTTTTCACAGTTCTGCAGGTTTGGAAGTCCGAGATCAAGGTGCCAGCAGGTTTGGGGCCTGGAAAGGGCCTTGTGTCTACTTTCAAGATAGTTCCTTCAACCCTGCTTCCTCCAGACAAGATGAACACTGTGTCCTCACATGGCAGAAAGGACATAAGGGCAAAAAAGAGAGCAAATAGTTCCCTTGCACCTCTTTTATAAAAGCATTAATCTTATTCATAAAGGTAGAGCTCTCATGGCCTGATCACCTCCCAAAGAGCCTCACCTCTGAACACCACCAGCCATGAGAATTAAGTTTCAATATGAATTTTGGCAGGGACACAAATATGGAAACCACAGCAGAGAGACCAGTTAGGAGACAACTGTACTTCAGGTAACAGATGATGATGGCTTAGACTAAGGTTACATCAGAGAGAGAGAAGGAAAGGAATTTAAAAAAAGGAGGTGGATTCGGTGCACATTTTACATACTGAATGGACAGAGCCAGTATGCTATATTGTCTCTTCAATGTCTTTAGTGAGTTTTAAATGGAAATTGTGATTAGAATGCCCTGTTTTCCTCACCTATGTTCTAGAGAGCCAGAAAAGTAACAGTAAATTATTTGATTCTCTTGGGACAGGAGGATAAAATCTATGTTATCCAACTGCTAAATACTTTTTTCCAGAGTTCTCAAACTTGCTCCTGATCTGTAGAAGCTTAAACAAAATACATCCTTAAGAAGATAAAACTGGATGGACATATTGACCTCAAAGGTTTTCACTATGAAGAAAAAAAGAAAAAGGGAGAGGAAGGTATAAACTAAAGAAGCAGTTGTATGTGTCCACCATGTCTTTTGGGACAATCATACTGGTAGGAATTGCCTTCTGTCTACTGAACCCAGAAAGATTCCAGCTTCCACGATATTTTGAATAAACGTGCATGCCCCTATCTGCTTCTATGTGCCTGTGTGTGTGTGTGTGTGTGTGTGTGTGAACAAGGCAGATATTGATGAAGTATTTGGAGCCTCAGCTGGGCTGTTGAGGTGGGAAGGAAGAAATTGTGTTGAGGGTGGCTAATAAGTGTTATATACAAGTTGCTACTTGCATAGAATGTTCTTGCAAATTTTCTCAGTAGAGCCTCAAAACTATCCTATAAGGCAATCCTCCACACTGCTTCTCATTAAGGGATAAATAAAAATCAAAACATTTCTGCAGAACACTGAAGTAAACTGAGAGAGATTTGAGAGTATCTAAATGGGCTTGGGAAATTTTTATTACATTTTATTGTAGCATTAGGAGAATACAATACAAAGTATTAGTGATAGCCCTAAACCTTTAATTTGTGTAACCTCTACATAGTAACTTGACACAACTCATATTAAGGAGTTTTTGATTGACGAGCTCTTCAAATCAGATTAGACAACTTCCCTGTAACACCTGTTTGCTCAAGTATGTGATAAAAAATGTTGAAACAAAATTTTTTACCAGTCAAATATTTGTAAAACTCGTTTATCTGCAAAGCTCCAATAGCTCCTCTCAGACTCCTCCCTAACTCATTTTATGAGGCCAGCATCATCCTGATACTGAAACCTGGCAGAGACACAAGAAAAAAAAGAAAATTTCAGGCCAATATTCCTGATGAAAATCCTCAATAAAATACTGGCAAACTGAATCCAGCAGCACATCAAAAAGGATATCCACCACGATCAAGTTGGCTTCATTCCTGGGATGCAAGGCTGGTTCAACATACGCAAATCAATAAATATAATCCATCACATAAACAGAAGCAATGACAAAACCACATGATTATCTCAATAGATGCAGAAAAGGCCTTCAATAAAATTCAACACCCCTTCACGCTAAAAACTCCCGATAAACTAGGTATTGATGGAACATATCTCAAAAATAATAAGAGTTATTTATGACAAACCCACCACCAATATCATACTGAATGGGCTAAAGCTGGAAGCATTCCTATGAAAATCAGAACAAAACAAGGATTCCCTCTCTCACCACTCCTATCCAACATAGTATTGGAAGTTCTGGCCAGGGCAATCAGGCAAGAGAAAGAAATAAAGTGTGTTCGAATAGAAAGAGAGGAAGTCAAATTGTCTCTGTTTGCAGATGAAATGCTTGTATATTTAGAAAACCCCATTGTTTCAGCCCCAAATCTCCTTAAGCTGATAAGCAACTTCAGCAAAGTCTCAGGATACAAAATCAATGTGCAAAAATCACAAGCATTCCTATACACTAATAATAGACACACAGAGAGTCAAATCATGAGTGAACTCCCATTCACAATTGCTACAAAGAGGAAAAAATACCTAGGAATCCAACTTACAAGGGATGTGAAGGACCTCTTCAAGGAGAACTACAAACCACTGCTCAAGGAAATAAGAGAGGACACAAACAAATGAAAAAACATTACATGATCATGGATAGGAAGAATGAATGTCATGAAAATGGCCATACTGCCCAAAGTAATTTATAGATTCTATGCTATCCCCATGAATCTACCACTGACTTTCTTCACAGAATTAGAACAAACTACTCTACATTTCACGTGGAACTAAAAAAGAGCTTTTATAGCCAAGACAATCCTAAGCAAAAAGAACATAGCTGGAGGCATCAAGCTACCTGACTCCAAACTATATTACAAGGGCTATAGTAACCAAAACAGCATGATACTGGTACCAAAACAGATATATAGACCAATGAAACAGAATAGAGGCCTCAGAAATAATGCTGCACATCTAGATCTTTGACAAACCTGAAAAAAAAAAAACAAGCAATGGGGAAAGGATTCACCATTTATTAAATGGTTCCAGGAAAACTGGCTAGCCATATGCAGAAAACTGAAACTGGACCCCTTCCTTACACCTTATACAAAAATTAACTCAAGTGCATTAAAAACTTAAACGTGAGACCTAAAACCATAAAACTCTAGAAGAAAACCTACGCAATACCATTCAGGACATAGGCATGGGCAAAGACTTCATGACTAAAACACCAAAAGCAGTGGCAACAAAAGCCAAAATTGACAAAT
>NW_012122932.1:1342463-1352339 GCF_000951035.1 Colobus angolensis palliatus
TGGCAACAAAAGCCAAAATTGACAAATGGGATCTCATTAAACTAAAGAGCTTCTGCACAGCAAAAGAAACTATCATTGGAGTAAACAGGCAACCTACAGAATGGGAGAAATTTTTTGCAATCTATCTAACAAAAGATTAATATCCAGAATCTACAAAGAACTTAAACAAATTTACAAGAAAAAAACCAACAACTCCAACAAAAAGTGGGCAAAGGATATGAACAGACACTTCTCAAAAGAAGACGCTTACATAGCCAACAAACATATGAAAAAAAGCTCATCATCACTGGTCAGTAGAGAAACGCAAAACAAAACCACAAAGTGATACCATCCCACGCCAGTTAGGATGGCGATCATTAAAAAGTCAGGAAACAACAGATGCTGGAGAGGATGTGGAGAAATAGGAATGCTTTTACACATAGTTTTGAGGCTTTCTTGAGAAAATTTATGGTGGGAGTGTAAATTATTTCAACCATTGTGGGAGACAGTATGGCGATTCCTCAAGGATCTAGAACCAGAAATACCATTTGACCCATCAATCCCATTACTGGGTATATACCCAAAGGATTGTAAATCATTCTACTGTAAAGACACACACACACATCTGTTTTCTGCAGCACTGTTCACTATAGCAAAGACTTGGAACCAACCCAAATGCCCATCAATGATAGACTGATTAAAGAAAATGTGGCACATATACACTATAGAATGCTATGCAACCATAAAAAAGGATGAGTTCATGTCCTTTGCAGGGACATGGATGAAGCTAGAAACCATCATTCTCAGCAAACTAACAGAGGAAGAGAAAATCAAACACTTCATGTTCTCACTCATTAGTGGGAGTTGAACAATGAGAACACATGGACACAGGGAGGGGAACATCACACACTGGGGCCTGTCAGGGGGTGGGGGCCTAGGGGAGGGATAGCATTAGGAGAAATACTTAATGTAGATGATGGGTTGATGGGTGCAGCAAACTACCATGGCACATGTATACCTGTGTTACAAACCTGCATGTTCTGCATATGTATCTTAAAACTTAGAGTATAATTTTTTAAAAAGCTCCTCTCTCTTGTTGACAAATATTTTGATGATGAAAGTAGATCATAAATCTTATCAGGCTCTGCCTGTGAAATGTTTTTAAGGAGTGATGGAATTTCTACTTCTAGTACACATGTGCTTGGTTAAAGAAATTCTGCAGACAGTTTGGATAACGCTAAAGGGGCACCATCCACTGCAAAAGGATAGGTATAGACCACATGTGGGAAGACAGAGATTTGGGTCTTCAATTGCAGCTGCATCTGTCAGGACTCCCGTCTAGCTTCCCAGTCCTCCATCCCTATTGGCCATACTTTGAGCATCATGACATGCTCCTTGGACACCTGAAACACAGATTCTTCTGGCAGCTCTGTTTGTTCTTTGTCCACAATGAGAAGCTGTACATTCTGCAGCTGGCTGATAAGGCAGGTCTCCTTAGCTTACTGTAGTAAAGCCATGAGTGCCAATGCTGCATAAGCTACTTTTCATCTTGGGGTACTCTGAGATGTTGCATTAGACCTCATTTCTCCAAACATGCCCTCAAAGAATTCCTAAAGAGGGCAGACGGAAGCATTAAATCCTGAAGTTATGCACACCACAGAGCCAGAGCTAACTGAGCTGCTTTGAGGACTGGGCATGGGTATGGGAATACATCTTGATGCACCAGAAAACCCTTCATGCTAAGTACAAGAGTACCGTGGTGCACCAGTTGGGACCACTAGGCTATAAAGCATATAAGGAAGATCTTGGTACAAAAGAAGAGTAGAAGCTTTCAGAATTGTAGAATGCCTTGCTGAGTTTCTCACAGATAGAAAATAGCAGGCCAGAGATAAAATCAGCTCTTATAATTGTACATTCTTTCAATTACAGCTCAAAATCTTTTCTGATGCAATAAGCTTCACGGGAGGAGAATTAGAAAATCCAGCAGCACAGATCTTGAATGGTCTTTGGGGATTCAAATTTATAAGGTCATGCTTTCAGCTTTGAAGATTAAGAACTTAGAAAGGCAAAAAGATTATGCAAAAGAGTTTCCTCATTCCCTTTCAAATGCACCCATTGATCCTGCAATCATGGAGTAGGAATTTGTTATAGTTTAGCTATTGGTTCCATCAACTGAGGCAGTGCATAAAAGTTTGCCCCTACTTCGAAATCAGATGTCTGTAAGCTTTCTATGGTAGTCACTGTTGTGTCTCCTGTCTTGGTTCAAACCTCTATAGCAAATTACCATAGACTGAGTGGCTTCTAAACAACAGAAATTTATTTCTCACAGTTCTGGAGGGTAGGAATCTGAGATCTGGGTACCAGCATGGTCAGGTTCCTGTAGGGCTCTCTTTCAGGTTGCAGATAGCTGCCTTCCAGATGTATTCTCATAGGGTGCAAAGAGAGCTGGGAGGGAATGCTGACTTGTATCCTCTTCTTATAAGGACACTAAGCCCATCAGGGGCCCTACCCTCATGACCTAATTACTTTCCAAAGGCCTCACCTTCCAATTCTATCATATTAGGGGTTAGGATTTCAACATAAGAATTTGTGTGGGGGACATACACATTCAGTCCACAACAGTTATTATGTTGGTGCAAAAGTAATTGTGGTTTTTGCCATTGAAAATAAACTGCAATTATGTTGTACCAACCTAATAATAAAAAGAAACTTTTCCTCTTCAGCTGATAGCCATGCAGTCAGACTACCATGGCAGTAGCCTGAGAGCTGCCCCAACATTTGGCTCTTATATAAGGGGGAGGTGGAAGTCCCTCAAAGCTGAGGGAGCAGAATTGAGGTGTGGACTCCAGGTGGGTCTGATGGTGTCATGGGCAAGGAGACCCATGTCCTCTCAATAGTAGCACACCTGATACCCTGAAATTGTAAGGAGAATGCCTAAGAGTGGCCTCTGTGGTTCCCCCTGACCATAATCAATGCTATTGCTCAGAAGCAACTATCCTTTCTCTGTTATCAACCATTCAGGAGCCTGTCTCCATCTGAGTCTGCCTTCATAGAGTTATGCATGATCCTGAACCACCCCACGATGTGATAAACCTGCAGATAGGGAGTGGGATTAGGAGGGAACCAGAGGAATCCTGTGTTTTGGGAATGTTCTGAAGGAGTTGCATGCTTATATTCAGCCTGCACACACCAGTATGGCCATAATGATGGTTAATAACTACTGACTGCTCTATTTAATCAATGTCCAGGTCAGAGAGTTGTTAAATATTTTCAGCGTTGCCTCTGATAATATATACTCAGAATGATATGGGAGCTGTGAGATACTCACAAGTATTTCCCCCTTCCCAAACGGTGCTTTTGTTACTATATGTTATGAACAAAGTGCCTCATTTTGGGAACATGTACCTATTTGCAAAGTATATTCTGTGGCTTGTTATTTATCATTCTCATGATAGTCATGCAGGGCAGGTGCTAGAACTATCAGCATTTTATAGGCATTGAAACAGAGAAACAGAGAAATTAAACAACTTGCCCAAATGCATAGAGAGAATAAGGACGGAAGACACTGAAGTGCCCACTTCATCAGTGTAACTGTGGTCAAGAGGTAGAAAATAAATTTGACACTTTTTAGTTAAAAGGGGAAAAGACATAAGTTAATATTTATAGTTTTCCCCATTGTCTTTCAATGTACACTGTGCATTTCAGTAACTCCATTCTCTGCCCAGAATAACTGTAGAGCAGAACACATTCATGGATTCATTCTTTCAATAACTATTTATTATTAAGTACCTTCTGTGTTCAAAGTTTTGTGCCAGACACTGGTGATAGAAGATTTAGATTATGCTGTTCAGGAATGGTCTAGAGGGAGAATTATATTACTAGGGATTCTAACAGCCTGAAGCAACATGTAGTGGTAATTGACCCCCTTGTCTGTCCTCAGGTGGACCACACTGAAGACTATTCTGCAGGCTCCACAGAGGAATGGGGCTCCACTGGGTGACCAGGTCAATAATCCACTCTCCTATTACCTTTCCCACTTTCCCTGTTTCAGTCTTCTCAGTCTTCCACTCCCCATTCCTAATCCCTGGGATCACTTTTCAAAATAGGCTACCTGCAAAAGGGCCCTTGTTTTATGCTCTGTTCTTAAGAGGAACACAGCCTAGACAGCTGGTACAAGAAATGGATGTAAATATCATATTCTCAGGGTGGGATTCTAGAACTGGATCACTCACTGGTCACACAGCAATCAGGATCCCTTGGCCAGTGGTCAGTAGATGAAGATAATCCCTAGTAGTGGATGCTTCCCAATCATCAAGATGCTCGGCAATGGTGGACTGGGATAACATGGAAGTGGAAGGCAAAGCATTGGCTCATGTGGTACTAGGTTAGGTAAATGATACAGGGACAATGGTAGTTATAAGAATTGTGAAGTTAACTACTTTTTACCAAAGCCTTTAGAAGCTTTGGGGAAAAAGTTTAACAGTCTCAGGCTAATTAACTATCAACTCAAGACGCACTGTGAAAGTCATTTGGGCTCCATGGAACCATTTCATGGTCTTAATCTCCTATAGCCATGGGGAAACCATTCTGAAAACCAGCCCTGAGATTTAATAACAAGAGCAACAGAGCAACAAAGGAGCATGTATGAATGACTCCCTGTATGGTTTGATGACTGTCTTACAAAATGCCACATGTTCATTGAATAAAGGCCACCATACACTGCTGTGTCCCCAAGCAACTAGAATACATGAGTTGAGAACCAAGGATGAAAATAGGATTAACTATTCTTACCAAAACTGCTAGAGACCTACTTGAATAATTTGCTTTCTGTCCTTATGAATTTAGAAATTTTTGGATTGGAAGTTCAGGTTCCTGTTATTGGAACTTTAACACTATTCAGTAAAGGTTACTTTGAACTTTAAGCTATGACCACCATCTGGTTATTTAGGACTTCTCACACCAGTGGGCAAGCAAGGAGTAAAGTTACTGTATTTGCAGGAGTTACTGATCCTGATTACCTTGAGGACCTGGGAGTTGGAAATCATAATCTTTGGTTCAGGAATCTCTTGGTACTCGCAGGCGCAGTGGTAATTGTAAATGAGAAACTGCAGTAAGCGCAGTCCAACAAGTGCTCAGACACTCTGGTTGTGAAGGCTTGCGTAATTCAACCACCTGACTGAGAATGAAGGAAATCAAGAACGGTGGTAAAGGGAGGAAACAATAAATGTCGGCTATAGCCTAAGGATAAAATGAAACATGTTCTACATGCCAGTTACATAGAGGATGTAAATACATATAACATAGAAACATATCCATGTACACACTTACATGTACCTGTGTATCGGAATGTTGATAGTGACTAATACTCAATGTTATGATTATAGGTGATTTTAGCTTTTTAAGTATTTTGGTTTTTGTTTTGTTTTTAATTGACACATAATAATTATACATATTTATAGGGTACAGTGTGATGTTTTGATACATATATACATTGTGTAATAATCAAATCAGAGCATTTAGAATATTCATCACTAATATGGTCTTCATTTTTTGTGGTGAAAAAATTTGAAATCTTTCTCCTAGCTATTTGGAAATATACAATGTTGTTAACCATAGTGACCCTACTGTGCAATAGAATACCAGAACTTATTTCTCTGATCAATGAGTAACTTTGTACCTGTTGACCAGTCTCTCCTTATCCCTCCCCACTATCCTTCTCAGCCTCTGATAACTAATATTCTACTCTATACTTCTAGGAGATTCTTTAGATTCCACATATGAATGAGATCAGGCATATTTTTTTCTATATCTGGCTTATTTCACTTAACATACTGTCCTTTAGGTTCATTCATATTGTGTAAATGACAGCATTTCATTCTTTGTATGGCTGAATAGTATTCCATCGTGTAACTGACTTTGGTCTGGGCAAGGATTTTTTGGATAAGATACCAAAAGCACAGGCATCAAAAGCAAAAATAGACAAGTGGAATTACATCCGACTAAAAAGCTTCTGCACAGCAAAGGAAATCAATCAACAGAGTGAAAAGACAATCTACAGAATAGTAAAAAACATTAATATTTGCAAATTATGCATCTAACAAGAACTTAGTAGTTAATATCCAGAATCTATAAGGAACACAACTCAATAGCAAAATACATCATCCAATTTAATAAATGGGCAAAAGACCTTAGTAAACATTTCTCAAAAGAAGACATACAAATTACAAACAAGTATACAAAAAAAAAATGCTCAACATCACTAATCATCAAGGAAATGCAAATGAAAACCACAATAAGATATCACCTTGCCCTAGTGAGAATGACTATCATCAATAAGACAAAAAGTAACAAATGGATGTGGAGAAAAGGGAAGTATTATACACTGTTGGTGGGAATGTAAATTAGTACAGCCATTCTTGAAAACAGTATGGAGTTTCCTCAAAAAATTAAAAATGGAACTATCATATGATCTAGCAGTTTCACTACTGGGTATATACCCAAGGGAAATAAGATCAATATGTTGAAGAGACATCTGCATCCCCCTGTTTATTGCAACACTATTCACAATAGCCAAAATATGAAATCAACTTAAGTGTCCATCTCAGGATGAATGGATTAAAAAATGTGACATATGGGCCGGGCGCGGTGGCTCAAGACTGTAATCCCAGCACTTTGGGAGGCAGAGGCGGGCGGATCACGAGGTCAGGAGATCGAGACCATCCTGGCTAACATGGTGAAACCCCGTCTCTACTAAAAAAAATACAAAAAAACTAGCCGGGCGAGGTGGCGGGCGCCTGTAGTCCCAGCTACTCGGGAGGCTGAGGCAGGAGAATGGCGTAAACCCAGGAGGCGGAGCTTGCAGTGAGCTGAGATCCGGCCACTGCACTCCAGCCTGGGTGACAGAGCGAGACTCCGTCTCAAAAAAAAAAAAAAAAAAAAAGTGACATATGTTTTGTTTTTGCTTTTATTTTTAAATGTCGATTTTGCAATAAGAAAGAGAGAGAGAAATCAGAGAGCTGGGCATCCTTCGAAATCTAGATGGAGAAAGTCTTGCCTCCCCAGCTCTTGTGCTCTGCATACCTACAGAATTAGCACCAGTTAGATATTACCAAGGCTTACTGCCCAAGCCATACCTGGACCCTGAGCCACAACTAGTGTGACTGGGGAGCATTGTGCTGAAATGTGGGGAGCAGGGACTTAAAGCAGCCTTGGGCAGTGAGCCTTGTGGTCCAATGAGTCCCCTAGGTCCCTTCCTCCAAACCATTCTGTCCTCAAGGCTCTGGCACTCTGGGCCTGTGATGGGAGGGGCAGCCTCAAAGATCTCTAAAATGCCTTTTGGGGTCATTCTCCCACTGTCTTGTAAATAGCACCCAACTTCCTTCTATTCTTCTCATCAAATGGTAGCTTAGCTACATCCTTGGTTTTCTCTCCCAAACATTTATTTTTTATTTTTCACATGGCCAGATTGAGTTTTCCAAATCTCTACATTTTGTTTCCCTTTTGATCATAAATTCATCTTTAAATCATTTTTCCCTTTTCACATTTTACTACAAGCAGTTAAGGGAAGTCACATAGCACTCTGAATGCTTTGTTTCTTAGAGATTTCATCTGCCAAATATCCTAATTCATGGTGTTAAGTTCTGCCTTCCACAAAGTTCTAGAACAGGAACATAGTTTAGCCAATTTATTATTTTTTTTTACCTTTTCTGTTTTGTTTTTTGAGACTGGGTCTGGCTTTGTCACCCAGAATGGGTGCAGTGGCACAATCTCAGCTCACTGCAATCTCCAGTCCCTGGACTCAAGCGATCCTCCTCCCTCAGCCTTCCAAGTAGCTGGAACTTCAAGTGTGCACAACCATGCCTGGCTAATTTTTGTATTTTTTGTATATATGAGGTCTCATTTTGTTGCCCAGACTGGTCTCAAACTCCTGGCCTCAAGCTATCCACCCACTTTAGCCTCCCAAATTGCTGGGACTACAGATATGCCCCACCATAATTAGCTACCTAATTTCTTCACCACTTTGTAACAAGAATGGCCTTTCCTCCAATTTCCAATAAGATATTCCTCATTCCATCTAAGACCTCATCTGAATGACCTTTATTGTCTATATTTCTATGAGCCTTCTTGTCATGACCTCTTAAATAATATCCAAGAAGATTCAGATTTTCCCTACAGCTCTTCTTTTCTTCTGAGCCCTCACCAGAATTACCCTCAATGCTCCATTCATGGCAATAAAGGCTTTTTTTCAGCATTCACTTCAAAACTATTCCAGCCTCTCTCCATTACCCAGTTTCAAAGTTGCTTCCACATTTTTAGATATTTGTTATAGTAACACGCCTCTCCTGGTACAAATTTCTGTTAGTCTGTTTTATGCAGAGACTGACTAATTTCAAAAGCAGAGGAATGAGTTCTTTCACAGTTCTGGAGACTGGGAAGTTTAATTTCAAGGTGCTAGCATCTAGTGGAGGCCTTCTTGCTGTTCCTCACATGGCGCAAGGAGGAAGGGCAAAAGAGAATGAACCCGCTATGACAGGTCCTTTTTATAGTGGCATTAGTCTATTTATGAGGGCAGAACCCTTATGACCTAAGCGCCTCCCGTTAGACCCCACCTCCCAACACTGTAGCTTTGGAGGTGAAGTTTCTAACCAATAAATTTTGGAGAGGAGACACATTCAAGCCATAACATAGAGGAAGTTACCATTTAAAATGTAGTCTATTTAGAATTTGAGATTCTGAGTGACTTTTACATTTTTTATTGTGTATTTCTGTAAGTAAAGGCCAAAGCAATGTTTTTCTTTTAGAATAAAGAGTGATTCATTGGCATTTTATTTTATTCTTTCCAAATTATCTCTAATTTGGATAGAAATTACTTTGGACTAATGGATTTATCTTGTTCTTTCCTGAGAATGTTTTTGGATCAGCAAAACGACTATTGATATAGTTAATCTGAAGATCTCTGATATGATAGATGTCTAAGAGTAACCACTCTCTGCACACTAAAATTCTAGAAAAGAAACAAACCAAATAAGTAAAGAAGGCTATTTCCTGAGAGAAGGATTCAAAGGGAGGGACTTTACTTTACTCTGTACCTTTCTCTATGGTTTAAATTAAAAAATAATAAGTGAATATTATTTTGCTACTAAAATTGAAACCAATATTTTAACAGAACATAATCTGCACTCCAAAAGTACTAACTTCTATATGATGAAAACTGAAGATCACAGCCAAGTCTCAAGTGTTGTAGACACTGAATTTCAACATTGGTTTTGTGACACCACAACAGAATTTCAACTACAGGATGCTCTGTCTTTAGAAAGAAGGAATATTAGAGACCATCTAATCCAAACCTCATCTGACAAATGAGTAACCTAAAAATTAAATATCATGGTCAGAAAAATGATAAAAATGTGGGTTCAATTACTATATATTGTATTCTTCTATTCATTCACCAAATAGATACCGAGAATCTGCTGTGTGCCTGGCACTGTTCTGTGCATGAGGGAGTCAATGACAAAACAGAAGCAATTCCGGCCATTATGAAGATTAGACTCTAATGGGCTCCATTGCTTAGGTCAGGGACTCTGGACCTCTGAATTCTTGAAGATGCTGAATTATCAGTGGCTCCCAAACTGTGGTGTTTCAGGGGTGCTATGGCTTAAATATGTTCCCTCCAAAATTCATGTGTTAGAAATTTAATCCCCAATGTAGCAATGTTAGGAGGTGGGGTCTAATGGAATGTGTTTAGGTGATAAAGGCTCTGCACTCATGAATGGTTAAATGATTTTATAAGAAAAACTGCAGAGGCTCCCAAACTGTGGTGTTTCAGGGGTGCTATGGCTTAAATATGTTCCCTCCAAAATTCATGTGTTAGAAATTTAATCCCCAATGTAGCAATGT